>NC_133024.1:11649090-11952121 GCF_048771995.1 Taeniopygia guttata | reverse complement strand
CTATTTTGCCTTACAGAGCTCCCCACACAAGTGATTTTTGGTACAAAGGTAAGCTCATACTACTCTCAGGGGTGCAAAATATAAACCAGCCAACAAATTGTTACTTCTTTATCCTAGGTTCCACAGCCCATTTATTCACTATGTTTGTCTTACTTAAAGTGAGCACACTTCTTTGCCAGATACAAAAGCAACAAAACCATGATCTAAACCAAACATTAGTTATTTTTGTTCCTAGTTTATTTTTTCTTCTATCCCACATCTTCATTTACTATTTATCTTTTTTCAATTCACTTTTTAAAGTAATTTTCTTCATGTACTTGGTCCCCTTTGAGAGACAAATTCTTTCTACCATCAGTTCCTAATTTTGTAGATTGTGTTTGCCTCAATTTTTGTTTCTGCTTTTTAATTGTTTTCAATTAAGAAAAATGTGGATTAAATCTGTTTATTTAATCTTTTACTCAAAACTCAAAACCTTTAATTGCAATATTAATTCCCACTTGTATCCTGTAATTTCTCACAGTCTGCAGTGCTTGGATAGGAACAAATGTTGCTATTAAGAAGCAGCAAGTTGAATGTTTTCAGTAGGGGCTGGTAAAAAACATTTCACAGCTGGGAATGAACCTTTGACTTAAGACTTAAAACTTAAATTAACCTAATTAAACCATTGAAGTTTAGATAAAGTATCTTTCTCTTTGGAGATGTCTCAAGAGAAGAGATTTTTTCCCAGGAGATTCCCAGTACTTTCAGAAGTGTAACATATACATGTTTTTCATATCTCAACTTGCTGCTGCACAAAGGGCACTTCTGAAGGATAAGGGGGAGCAGGGGGAGAAATGAGGCATAAAGTGTCTTGAGACAAAGTTGGCCTGAATTTTGCCTGAAAATATATGCTGATTTTCATACAATCATCATTTTTCTGGCAATTATCCATGACTATAACGATCCCATTTAAATGTTCAGCCACATGTTTAGTGGTTTTCTGTAGATATTGCTAGTTATTTTTCTTCTTGGAAGAGCAGGCTTGCTTCATTCTTCCTTGAACCCACAGGATTCGTTTTTCTCAGAGCAGAATTCAAGCAAACATTGGTTAAATTTTTTGAAGTTTCTATTGCCTTGCTCTTTTAGTAGTCATGATTATCACTATGTTGTATTATTCTGATATATAAAATTATAATTTGAAGTTCTCTAGTAATAAAAGCACCTGAGGCTTTTCCCTTGTGTTACCTTGGGTTTGATTTTTTTTTCTTCTGGGAAAAATGAATAAAATTTTAAAATTTTACCTGTTTCTTTGAAAGGTCATATTTTCTCGTGTATAGCTGATGTTGCAAATAATTCCATTGACATCAGTTGAAATTTTCATAAAGGTTATTGCCTTACACAACATGAGTTTTTCTTTAACTGATTTCACAGGTACTCCTACTGCTGTCACTTATGGTCATGATTTAAGAGCTATTAAAAATAAATTGCTTTTTTAATGTTTAGTATAATGATAAAGGTGGTTATCAGAGTGTCAGCAAACAATTCACCATTAAATTCTGTCTTAATGTGTGCTCAGGTTGTTTCAGAATAGGAAACTGTGGTTAGATTTCAGTGATTCTCTTGCCCAGTTCCTCTGAAAGAATGAATTGTCAGATCTAACTGGTAAACTGATTAACTAACTTAGTAAACTAGTGTAGTTCTTCTAGCAGAGGAAACATATTTAATTGTGGTTTTTGTTTAAAGCAATAATTTTTGTTTGATATTGCCTTTCAGATCTGGGATCTCTAACTGAGGTTTTAGATGTTTTAAATAATTTTCTAGGAATTAAGTTCAATAGCTAAAGTAGTACTTGCTTTTGCTTTTGTATTGTTGAATTAGGCTTACCAAATTTATATTCCAGCTTGAACAGAAAATATATCAATATGATTTCAAATAGTAGTATAAAAAATCCTCCCTGGCATTAGTTAATTAAGTCTCTGTTTCTTCTGTTGCAAATTCATACCTTATTTTTTCAGTCATAAAGTTTAATCTGATCTTGTTACACAATGCTTTGTCTACCATGAGCTTGCAAGCTGGCTCTGACACTGACTACATTACTCACAATTATCGTTTCTTTCCATTTCCAAATTTCTTCTTCTTTTAAATGAACAATAAAAGCTAATGCCTGACACTTACCTTTTACACCTGTGCAGTATGTTACCTAAAGCTGTAAATGGAATCATCCCCTTCAATTTCTACTTTCTTCTTTTTTGCTTCCTTTTGGTCAGCTTTCTATCTCTTCACAAAACCTTCCTGTCTTCCAAGCTCAGTTCTGTTGATATTGAACACTAATTCATAACATTACAAATTATGCTCAAGGATGGTATAAGTAACAATCATATCCATATATTTCTTCTTTTCAACTATAGCTGCAATAGCATTAGCAATTTCTAGTAATTGTGGGGTGAGGAATGGGAGTGGGATGTGGATGGACATGACTGTAATTTCTTGGAATTGTGTTACATATTTATGTCCTAACACAATAGTCAATTATCCAGCCCCTTATGGCCAGCATAACTTAGGCCATTACACAAGTATTTTCTGGTAAGACACGCAGGAGATATCCTATTAAAGATGCCATTTACTCCATTAAGGGACTCAGGTTCTTAATGGCCTTATGAATCAATACTACTTGGGACATTTGGGTCACGGGATCTGAAACTATGAGCTTCATTGTTTTTCAGACAAAGGATTAGATTTGAGTTCATTAAAAACAGCTGCTTCTAGTGAAGGACTGGCTATAGAAACAAAAATTTGTTTCTTTCCCCCCCTTTCAAGCTTATGCTGTTTGACTTTGTTTATCCAAAGTAAAAGATTCCATTAGAAGTATTACTTTAGTTGCTCCAATTACTTGAAATGTAATTAGAGGTCTTCCTTTAACAAATGGAAACATAATTGTGTTTCCTGGACCAGGCAGTCCTAGCAGAGAGAGAATGGAAAGACAAACCACATTTTCTGGCTAGACCATCTTGCAAAATATGTTTAATTGTTGCATGATTTTTTAAGTTATTATTTTACAGGGGAAAATATTCTTAGCAAGCTTTGGAGAATGTTCTTGGGGACATGGCTTGATTCCTGGGGCTGCCCTGTGCAGGGCCAGGAGTTGGATTTAGTGAACTGAGTGGGTCCCTTCCAAATCAGGGTATTCTGTGACTCCAAGCTTTTCCTAGCAGTGACATTTCCATGCCAATAATGAACCTTTAAGAGGCTGACTTTTCCCATGTTTTGTGTTGTGCATTGGATTACTGTTACACAGAGCTGAGCACATAATTCCAAGGCACCAAACCTGACATTTACCTGACTTCTTGGCTCTGTGGAAATCCAAAACCTAATATGCAGTGTGTTTAAAATGGTAGGCTGCGTGTCAACTGTCAGCTAAAATTTGTGATATGTGCTCAGCTTTATCCATTCTACTATCACCCCTTCTATTTTTATTTTTTTAATTTGAAATTTTTCTGTGATCTCCGATTGTAGTCAAAGTTTCTGTGACTTTTCATTCGTCTTGAATTTGTTTCTCCATGTTTAATTGATATTCACTTCAAATATGTATTTGAGCTATCCCAAAATGTTAGGGGTCAAGGCATCAAGGTAGGATAATCTATTGAAGGGGAGGATTTTCAGCATATATAGTAGGAAAAGCAGCTGTTAGACCCACAATTTCAGTGGTCCAGCAATTTAGGCAAATGTGAATCTGTTTCAGTCTCTCTGAACTGAAGACTTTCAGGGAAGACCACTTTCATCCAAGCTGAGAATTCATCAGGACAGTACAGTGACTAGAACATTTTATGGTGTGAAGGTTGAAGTTCTGAGCAGAAAATAAGGAGTTTTTGCAATATACTTATCCCTGACAGGAAGTGTCTTTTCCCAGCAGTAGTTGTAGTTTGCATCAGAGTTACACAGTTTTAATATTAATGTGCAAAGTAGGAAGTTATGTAAGATGCTAAATTTGCATTTCTCTCCTGCTTTGAAACCTGCTTACCATTTCCCTTAGCATTATAACAGCACGTAGTTTTGCTCCTATTTGCTACTTTCAAAGCAAGATTTCCATCTATTGATTTCTTTTCATCCCTCTTCCCGAGTATATCCACTGCCTTAAAAAAAGCAGGGGTAAAACCCATCCCTTATAGAAAAAAAACTAAAGTAAATACGAATATTGTAGAATCCTTTTATTTTCACTGTGGTTTGCATTTCTCCTCCTTACAGATAATCTATAAAACCAGTGCTGGATCTCTTGTTGTCTAGCTATAAAATTGTTCATAATAAAGCAGTGCAAAATGTTCCATGGAGCATGTGAGGGTATAACCTAGATCAGTCTCTTTGCCTGCAAGTGTTTTCTTGCATCTGATTAGTCAAAATAAAGTTGCTTAAATTTTCTGGCTTCTCTGAAAGAGGCAAAGCTTTCTCATGTTTCTTTCCTTTCCTTTCATCAAATGTCTGCAATGCCATTCTGCAGTTTATACAGGAACACTGAACCTCATCAGTTAAGTTTATAGTCCCAGCATGATTTGAAAGCACATATTACTCAGATGTCCATTTTTTTAGTGTCTCAACTGCAGGGCATAAATGGACAATGGGTCCTATATAAGCTCCTATTTCTGAAGGTTCAGTAAGAAGTTTTTATGGTAAATTAAGACTGATTGTTCACAGCAAATCTCTACAGTCTACTAGTAATTAGACGTGATTCACACAGATGCACAGTCTCTGTACTTCAATAGTGAGGCTGACCTCATTTGCCTCATAGTCATTTTTACATATTTATAGCCTTATCAAGAATGTTATGTTTTGGTGTTTTTTTTTTTTTTTTCTTTCCCTTCAGTTACTGTTAAGTAGATTTAGGAAGGATTTATTGTATTTAGAAGTTGAGGAGCAAGCATGATAATATACAGCAATTAAATAAAACAAAAAAGCAAAAATCAACACACAAACAATAGAAAGGTAAATGCCAGAGGTACCACTTCAATAGTGTTTCCTCAATAAGTTTATTCTAAAGCACAGGAACACCCAGGCATAATGGTGATTACAGCCTTAATGGGCTAGTTTGATTGCTTACTTGAGAAAGCTCCCTGTTTTACATTAAATTCTTGAAAACTATTTAAATATTGATTGAAATCTCTCAAATGGGTGCATAGTAATCCCATTCTTTATTGTCTTCATTGGTTTCTAATGACACATTGTTTACAAAATCAGAAAGTGCAGTTTTAGCTCTATTTATTCCTTATATCTCTCTGCTAAATATGCACTCTTAGCTTGACTCTTTTTTTGTTGCTGTCTCATGTTGCAAGTCAGTGTTTTAAGGACTGGGATTTAAAAGGAAATAATACCCCATTGAAATTTCATTGCCTCAGAACATATGTTCAGATATTTCTAACAGCCTTGAAACTGAAGAAGAAAATGTTCTTAAAGGAGGCACATGTCTTCAAAGTGATCATCCTGAAGCTACAACTTGCCTCAGTTTTACAGTGGGATGTTTATTTTATGTGCTTGTGGTCTCTTTGTTACCCATTTTGACCCCTGAAATGGTAATATATGAATCATTTACTATTGTATTTTTAGCTGTTACTACACCCACAAGACTTTTTATTATCAGCAAGAGTGGAGGTATTAAAGAGATTTGTGGGCCTCAGAAGGCTCAAAGCACAGTAGGGATGAAATTACAAAATTATATTGTTATAAAATATATTTCTAAAACTGTGTACAAAGGCCCGGTGTTAATGAAAGTAATTGATAGCAAATACTGATTTCTTTTTACATCACCAACAAAGCATTTTTTCTGAGTAATAATGAGCCTCTTTTTAGTAACAATAGGAAAAAAAATGAGTCTCATGAATCATTTATGTGGCCTCATTCATTGCTATTATTACTTCTGCCATCAAATATTTTGGGAATTCAGCCCCTTTTTTTCTCTGTCTTTACGTCTTATGTAATGGCCTTTCTTGTGCTTTTCAGAAGGAAAATTGAACTTTCTTTTCCTCTAATGTACAGAAAAGTACCAGATCTTCCATTCTGATTCTGAATAAATGTTCCTGTTGCTGAAGCTTTTAGCTGTAGGAAGCCATAAAAGATGAATAATTGCTAAAGGAAAAACAAGATAGGGGAAGTAAAACCCAATGTGCAGAAGGAATCAATTTTCAAAAGGTCAACATCTTCAGCACGGGATTTGCCTAAATTGGACAATTCCACAATATTTTAGCTGTCACTCCACAATACTGAAAATACTCAGAAAGTGCACTGAAAGTGGCATGCCCATGTAGTCACTTTAATTCCAAGTAACATTTCATAATGCTTAAAGTATGACAATGAGTGTCAATAGACTTTGATTATTTTGTAGTTTTGGATCTCTCAACAAAATTTCTTCTTCTACTCTAATTTTGTCAATATGCCTCTCACCTTCACTAATTTCCAACTCAATGTGGAATTGCTATTCCCACATTCAGGTTTTATTTCTGGCTTATATTTTCTTAGGGCCATTGTAAATCTTTATTTTGCATATTTAGTTCTTGAAAATTTGTGTGCTCATAATCTAGAATCAGCTGAAATTGTTGGTTTTCTTAGTGAATAAATATGGTAGAGAATATTAGGGAGCTAGAAAAGAGGCTTTTTTTAAAATGAGCCATGCTGAACTCAGTCTACTACCCTAGAGACCCAAAATGTAGCACACATTACAAAGATAATCTCTGTGTAAATATTAATGCTGAAATCAAGGTTCGTTCAGTTTTGGTGAGGTTACACTATGACAATTGCAAATTTTAATTTTTTTTAAATGCACATAAATTTAATTTGGAGGACATTTGTTTGTTCACTGAAAAATGCTTAGTATGATCTCTCTATGCCTCAACTTCTCCTTTTAGGAGAAGTTTTTTTTAACATCCTTCTTATAGTTTTGAGGGGTTTTTTTTGGATGAGTGGCATTATATTCCCATCAAGTGACATGCTCATGGTTAAATTTTTACATAAAATTTGTAGCAATAAAAACTAGATTCTACCTCTTTTCATAAATAAAATGTGGCATCTTTCAGAAGAAATCAACTCCAATGTTTATCATCATTTTTGAGGGAAATAGCAATTTAAAACATTAAGAGTTATTGCTTTTTCCTAATATAAGAATGATAATAACCATGGTGCTTTTGTGTGCACAATATGACAACAAGGTTGGAAGTTATCTACTCTAAGCAGAACCACACAGTATCCTAAGATACAACTTATGATAAAGCAAACTCTTTACCTCACAGTGTTTCACTGATGATTTTTCTTGTAAACTATCATAAAATATGCACTTTTAATCTGTGATCTATTATTTAAATGTTTCCCTAGTGGGCTTAAATGAAGGAATTAACACATCTAGTAAATGACTTTTTTTTTACAACATAATGTCCATTATATGGTAAATCACATGTTTTGTAGCATAGGTATGACCTGAAATAGGCAAAAAAAAAAAAAAATCAGTTGGATTAATGAAGGAAAATTATGTAAGTCTAAAAAACTGCTGAAGCTATTCAATTAATATTTCTTTCTTTCTCTTCTAAAGAAAACCTCCCCTAGTATTTTAAAATATAATTGCAATAACTATATCCAGTATGGAAAACTTAAAATATAGGTAACACACCTATTTACATTGACAGAAAAAAATAACAACATACAGAAAAGTCAAATCAGTACATAGTCCCAATCTTTTTTCAATCCCTTCTGTTCAATTCTTTTTGTTTGTTTTCTTTTTTTTTTTTTATTCTTTTTAAGGCTTTCTTTTTTTTTTTTTATTCTTTTTTTTTAGGCTGTAGGCAATGTGTTAAGTTACTGGGTTTTCATGCTCTGGAAAGCTGCCTTGCATCTCAATTCTAAAGCACGATTCCTGTTTCCGAGCAAGCAAGAAACAAAAAAAGAGATGACCTTTGCAGCTGCCATTTTGGAAAAAAAACCCAAAAAACAAAAAACAAAAACAAACTCTTCAAAGGTAGTTAAGAGAGAAGCCAGAAACCTGGGACAGCGAAACAGAAGAAAATGAAAAAAAACCCTTAGTGCTGCAGGGAGAGGAGTTTTGCCAAAAGATGGTGGCAACACATCCTCAGCTGGATTTGTGGGGTTGTCTGGGCACAGGAGCAGCAGGAGGTCATGCTGAGATTGCATGTGATGCTGGGTGACTCACTGGAGACAAAGAATGACTCAAAGGCAACAGATTCCAGCATTTTCATCTTCCCACCAGTCTCCCAGAGACTCTGTTGCCTTCAGCACTGTGTGGAAGCACAGGTTTCTCTGGGGTTCTGATTTCCTTTTCCAAAACAAGCCCTCCCAGCAAGTCAGCAGTGAGATGTTAAGAATTTAGAGAACAAGATGTAAATTGCTTGGAAGAGATCTGCGAGAGACACAAAATTATTGCAGCTGCCCGAGACAAAATGTGCCTGGATTGATGGGGCACCCCTGACAAGCTGCAGCATCCCACACATGGCCTCAGATCAATATTCTAGGATAGGGAAACCAGCCCAGGACTGCATAGTAAAAATCAGGGCTCTGGGAGAGGAAAACACCTCTTCAGATAGGTATTCTCAAACTGCCAGCACTTAAAATAGCAATCCTATAAACCTTAGCAAGGATGAGCCCATTTTATTAAGGTCACTTGGAAAACCAAAAGCCCCTATTAGGAATGATAAGAGACAGCCAGAGTGAATAGCATTGAAAGATAACAGAAGCAAAAAGCCAATATCCCACCCAATATCACAGCCACCTAGACTTCCACAACATAGACCAGGGCTGGACCTGATAGTAGTTAACTGCAAGTTTGTTGCAGTTCTTCCTTCTGCAAAAGTAAAACCCCAAAGCCCACACAACCCTCAGATTTAAGAGCTATTCAAAATAAATTGCTTTTTTAATGTTTAGTATAATGATAAAGGTGGTTATCAGAGTGTCAGTAAACAATTCACCATTAAATTCTGTCTTAATGTGTGCTCAGGTTGTTTCAGAATAGGAAACTGTGGTTAGATTTCAGTGATTCTCTTGCCCAGTTCCTCTGAAAGATTGAATTGTCAGATCTAACTGGTAAACTGATTAACTAACCTGGTTAGTTGTTAATACTGTATTTTTGCCAAATATGCTCTTACAGCTCTCCTAAAGTGCACAGCCAGGTCATTTTGCAACATTCTCTCCCTCCGCCCTCCTGGAGCTGCTGGCTGAGCTGTAAAGTGAGGTTCTGCCACATGTTAAGAACCACAGGAATTAATTCTAGTTATAGTGGCCACCTGCCTCGGGATACTTATTCAAAACATATGTTCTGTGCTGTGCCTGAGTCACCACATTTAAATTTGTATTTCATTGATATGAGCTTTTGTTTTCTGAGGCTTTGAGATAGCTGGTAGTTTGTCTCATGAGACAGAAGTCTCCAGGACAGCGTAAGGGACATCTCCAGAGGGATTTGAGCATAAAGCATCTTTCTCTTTGATGCAGAGGGAATTAAACCAGATAAGTTAAAAACTATACTAGAGAGTGTAAACATCTAATGATTCAAACTGCCATTGTTTTATCCATAAATGACAACATGAAAAGTAAGTAAAAAAAAACCAAACAAAAACAAACCCTAATACCACTACCCACACACCAAGAAAGGAATCTCAAAATTACTCTTGCTCTTAACTGCTGAGCCAGCTAAACACCTACTTCTGTTCCTAACATTTTACATCTTCATCCAACACCTCATACAAATGTTTGTGTCCCCTCAAAATAAATCTAGTAGCTAAGAAAGGCTATTGATTCACAGTTGTGAAAGATGTATAAATAAAGATGTCTTACAGGTAAAAGAAACATCTGTTCACTCTGCAATAATACAGTTCTCATTATGGAGTGCTCCCACAGCCTTTAAGCGCAGTTCAATAATGTAGGGATAAGACAGAAAGTGCATGGAGGAGTTTGACAGTGGGAATTCAATATCTAAAGGTGGTACTCAGCCATGAGTTTCCAATGCATAGAGGAACTGCAATGAGGTCTCCAATCTTTGCAAGCCAAGTGTCACAGCTTTTCTCTGACCCTACCTAAAAGCACGAGCTGGTTTCAGGTTGAGGTGCGATTGTATTCTGAATCTGGGACATGAGTTACATCCACAGAAATTGCCCTAAGTATAAATTCATTAGTAGTAGTAGGTCCAGGAAAGGCATCTTAATCTGGACATTCCTGACAACTTCAGCATCCCAGCCCTGTCCCTCCAGCTGTGCCCAGTAGGAGAATGCAGGACAGGGCACTCTGCTTCCCTTCCAAGGAAGCTGAATCTGGACTAAAATACAAAGTTTCTGATACATCCAAAGAAGGAAGGTTAAGAGCAAAAGGTAAAATTGCAAGTATGACTAAGCAGGCAGATTTATGCTGAAGAAAGACCTCAGAAAAAGGGGGGTTGGGGCTTAGAAAGAATTAAGGAACAGCTGAGTGCTCCAAAAATACAGTATTAACAATCTCTAGCAGTAGCAGTATTCCTGTGGCAGAAACTCAGCTTTCTGTTATAGGACCCAGTTGCTATAGAAACTTCCAACTGGGAGCTAAATAAAGTAATTTCTATGCTAGTGTTGGTGTCTGTAACTTCAGCACCTGATGCTAACCAAATTGTGCTCAATAAACAAATTTAAACTCTAAAAGCCTGCAATGAGTTCTCAGTGTTTTCTATACAACTGATTAATCCCAATTGATCTTGGCTTAGAACTCAAGAGCTTGAGAAATCATAGAATCAGATAAAAGACTACTCAGGACAAATATGTCTCTCCCTTTATTTGTTTCTTACCTTATTTCCTCCTTCTCCTACACACCTCTTTCTCCTGCCTTAGTTATTTTTTTTTATTTTGAAATTACCTTTTCCATGGCTAACCTCATAGCTGAGCCTGGCATCTCTGATTCTCTTTTGGCAAATTAATTTTGCATTAACCTCTTCTTGCTCTTGCATCTCTTTCCTATTTCATTGAACATTTTCTTCAGGTTAAAAATTTGAGAAGAAATGTTAACTTCTGAGTGCAAATCCTTCCTTCTAGAGCTTCAGGGCAGGGTTTCAGGGATGAGGCACAAGGGACAGGTTTGCAGAAGCCTTCACAGTCCACTCACACCATGGGAACAATGAGAAATGCTCATCTCCCAGGGAACATGGGCATAGGTAAATCTGGTGAATCTGGATTCCAGGGCATCTAGGTTAGAAACATCTTCTCTTTAGAAAGGAGGAATTGTTATTACTGTAGCACTTCCGTGTACTGACTAGGAAACAAGAGATCACTCCAAGCATTTCAATATGCAAACTCTATTTCTGCATGACATTAAATACAAGTAGAGTTTATTAGAATAAATAACATGGATGCCATGACTAGTCATGTAGAACAGATTAAAAACTTTTCAAAATTTCTTACTGTTTTAGAAGCTCTTTGAGTATTTCTGCAACATCTGGCGAGATGACAAGGGTTGAAGCTACAAATGTCACAGAGCAATAGCAGTGACTGCCCTTCCTTTGACATATTGGCCCTTCCTTTATGTTCTAAGTGCCCAAAGCATGTGAAGGACTAAACACCTGGGAGACATGGCATTTCAGGGAGCAAGGAAGAGAAGAATGCAGCAGTGGTGGGAGGTGGAGGTTTTCACCAATCCCATCAAAGGTGAGCAGCAGCAGCCATCGCCTTATCCCTGAGAGAGGAACTGGGGACACTGAGCGGATAAACTGTGTAGGGCCTGAGGGTCACTCACTGCAACCCAGTGTGTGGGGTGAGACCCAAGGGGAGGCAGAGGTGAGCAGGAATAGCTCAGCAGCTGCTGGAGGAGAAGGGCAGGTGGCAGAGCTGCTTGGAAGAGACCAGGGCTGCCACTCCACACGGCCGGCAGCCACCAGCGTCCGCTGGAGCAAGAGCAGCAGTGGCTGCTGGCACAGGGCTGTCCAAGGTCTCAGGGAAGGCTGAAGTGAGGACAGGGCTTGGGCAGCTTTGGCAGAGTGGTAAACCGGATCTTATGGCGCCTCTCTGATGTGTGGGGGGTCACTGGGCTTGGGCAGGAGCGGCAGGCAGCCGGGGCTCCCGTGCCAGGTGGCACACGGTTCCCTCATGGGCTCTGGCAGGCAGCGCGGGCAGCTGGTGAGCACGGGCTGCCTGAGGGCTCCCGGGCAGCAGCAGGAGGAAGCCAGGCTGCCAGCCAAGTCTGGAGACAGCAGGCTCCTGGCCCTGACAGGAGAACAAAGTCTAGCTGGTAGAGATGCTCGAAGGACCACAACATCCTGCTTGGGAAGAACTGGACTGTGAGCAGGGCAAGTCTGTTAGTGTCCATATCAGGTGTCTATCAGGAAGTCTGTCAGTGTTCAAATCAAGGCCTTATGTCTGAGGCCAAAGTCTTTGAAACAAAGCTGGTGTATTAGGCTAAACTTTGAAAGCTTTCAGTGGCATTTTTTTCCACCCGAGTCAGTGTGATGATGTCTTAACATGAAATTAGCTGGGAGTTTGGAAGAAGAGCTGCACTGTTCATATCTTGTCAAAAGCAATGTGTGTGGGATGTATATGCATCCCAAAAATACATATATCTATAGCTGTGCATGTGTATACACAGGCATATATGCATATCTATGTAATCCCCTGTTCAGTGCATCAGGGGAATGTCTGCTCAGAACTGAACTGGCTCCTGTTGCTCACACCATGGCCAGGCACCGAGGAGATCACTCTGAAGTAAATATGATCCAGCAAGACTTTAAAGTTGTGTTTGCAACCCTGCTGACTTCAGTAGAACCTACCCACAAGCAGAAATGCTCACATATGCTTGAATGCTGTTGTTGAATAAGAATGAGCTGAAATTCACACATTAAATTAGACCATACTACATGCTGCCACATGTAGGAGATGCTTCCAAGCCTTTGGATGACAAAGGAGGCTGTGAGGAGAAGACAGGGGAATGCCATTAACTATTTACTTCCTGTAAAAAGGGACTTGCCCTTGGGGAAATAAGGAAAATGGGAAGGTGAGGATCCTAAGGGGAGGCCAGACTTGCTAGCCACAGAAATATATGCTGTTAAAAACAAGGCACAGGTAACTTGGGAGTGAGGCTCACAGCAGGGAGCTGTGAGGGGATGATCTGGACTGATCATCCAGACGGTCACTGAGGGTTCTTATGGAACCTGGGGATTTGTAGTCCCATACTTTGGTCATGCAAAAATAGATACAATTCACGTACTTCTTTGGGGAAAGAGACAGTTTTTCTTAATTCTAAAGGATAAATTAAAAGAAAATGGAGATTTTTTTTTTTCTGACTGGACTGTAAGAAAGACATACTTGAGTCTTTAAGATACCTTTGAGAGTTTTGCTTTTCATGATTTTAGGAATTTTCTTCATTTCAAGAACTGGCACTCCTGATGTCTGGTGTTATTTAGTGTCTATTCTGTTTTCACAAATTTATGGAAGACTTGATGGATACTTAAGTAAAATGATACAGATGCAGAGCTACCTGTTCTCATAGAAGTGTTGCTTTTAACATTGCTGTTTCAAGAAGATCAAGTCCTTGTGCAATCTACATACACAGGGAGTCACAGCTGAACTTCCACACTGTTCTGCTGTGTTTGCTACAGGCTTTGCAAATAAGCCAAAATGGCTGCACTTCAATGACTTTCAAAACTGGAAAACTAAGTTTGTAACTCCTTTGCATTGCTTCTTTTCTCTTCCTTTTTGTTCCTTCTTGTCTCTCTCAGTCTCTGCAGTCACCATTATATCATTCAGTGAGTGGGGAACGGTATTGTTATTTCTTCTTTGCAAAAGTTTCTGGAAAATTTTGCTTGCTCTTCTTTGTCACATATTTTTTTCTTTATAACACTATTTCTTGTTACCTGAGAGCTGTTATAGAGAATAGGTATTTTAATTTGCATTCCTGACACATGAGTTCTTCCACTAAAAGTGTTTGTGCTGCAGAGCATCATAGAATTCCCTGTGATGAATCTCCCTTCTGTCAGGATCCAAGCTTCCAAATACTCTCACAAAACCAGAAGGCTGCAAGCTGGTCTCTTGGCTGCCATATATCTCAGGATCTTGAAGCGAAGCCTTCAGGTCTTTTTCTGGTGAAGTTACAAGGAGAGACAGAACCATTTTTCTTCTAAAGGTCCTGCTCAGGCTGTGTGCAATGAGTTTCATGCAATGAGATCCCCGTGTGTGCAGAGAGTGACTGAATTTGGTGAGTTCCTGATAAAACCCAAAGGAGTTAGCCTGGAGAATTCTTTTCATGAAGAAATGGCCAGAGACACTTCTCAGTGTAGCATTTTAGCTATGATGACAATTTATTTAGAAATGAAAGAAATCTTAATAATCACTATTTGCCTAGATATTGTAGAAAGAGGCAGGCTATGCTGGTGACTCACACAATTTGTTGTTGTCTCTGATTTCTCCAAGTTTCACAAAGGCCTCTCTTACCGTTCTTCGTTACCAATCTAAACAAAGTGACAAAAATATAAATTGTGTGGTAAAATAAACTGTGGCCTAAAACTTACTAGGATATACATGCCTACTTAATTTTATATGCACCAAGGGTCATTGCAATGATTACTTACAGCATATTAACTTTAGCATGTGCATAATTGTTCCCAGGATCAGTGGAGAGCAGGTCATCTTTCAGTATACAGGAAGCTTAATGAGGGATGAAAAGTTAAAATCCTAGATCTGAATTGGGACTTCAGAATATGTATCTAAGGGTTTGCAGATTACCAATACTATTTTTTCTCTGTAAATTTCAGCAGAAAATTCTAGCTAACCATCTTAATATATTGGCTTACTCAGTGTTACTTTATGCAACAATCTGCTCTACCTAAGCATATTTTACATTAGAGAAGGGATTGACTTTTATAAGGAGAAAAAGTTATTTGGGGACATAAAGTTATCTATAAAACAAGGTTCAGATTCTTGAGTGGGAAGGTAGTAGGGAATTAAAAGATCTTTATGAAAAGAACATCCTCTGGTTTTCATCTTACATAATTTTTTGTTATTTTTTCATCTCAACCCATTTTGAAGGAAAATAAAAGCAAAGACCTAGAAGAACAGCATCAACTTTCTGTCATTTCATGAAAGAAACACCACTTCTCTGTTCATTTCTTTTATAAATTTAACCAAGTATTTTTCTTCTTTTCAAATCCTGCATTCCATTTAATTTGAAAGAAACTTTTGAAAAAATCATAGTGAGAAATAACTTCTTACAGAGAACTTTGTAAACACTTTATTTATACCTCTAAGGGGCAAACTGAGCTGATAGTTTCCATGCCTGACATGCCTGTGATGAGATGACTGGCAGCAGCTGTTGAAGTGGGAAAGGGTTTTATCAGAGGCTGCTTCCCTCAGAGCTGCCAGGCTTCATCTCCTTCCTGGCATGCAGGAGGGTCCCGCAGCTCTGGGTGTTCAGAGTGGATTGGCAGCGGGATGGGCCAGGAAACTTGCAAGTGGAAGGAGGTGATGTTGTCTTGGTTTGTTTTCTGGACTTATGTATAAATGAAATATCCTTTTTTTTCTTTCCTGATGAGGTGAACTCATAGGCAATAGCTTTGATTTTTTTTTTTTTTTCAAGGTTCATATATATATATATATATATATATATATATATATATATACATTCTCTATGGAAAAGGAGAGTTTGAGGTTTTCCTTGAATTTTCATGCCTGTGGTTTGTTTTTTTATTATTATTATTTTTGGTGTTTTTTGCTTCAAAGGTAAATTGCCTGCTCAGCTGTTTCCTTCTTGACTTCTGTTTTGACAGACTGTTACATCCCTCCACACCCTTTGACTTTTCTCCTGCATTTTGATGGCATATGAGGTTTGGAGATTTTGGAGAAGGGGCAGAAGAAGAAAGATGTGAGAGAGGTCACACCATCATTTCCTAGAAATAAGGTATTTCCGTGGTAAGGGCATGCTTTAAAACACCTAATTATTTCAGTACAAAAATGGAGTAATAGTCTCATAAAGAAATAAATGGGTAAAATTACTTTTCTAGGGCTTTAGAGAGGTAACTATTAAAACCTGCATTTGAATTCATGAGCACTGAACCAGAAACTATTCCAGCTCTACCTGCCTCTAAAAATGAAGTTTACCTTGCTGAAAGTCAGTGTCCCCATTGTCCATTGACAAAGACTATAGTGTTAATTAATGATTTCATGCAGCTGAGTATGACTCTAGGAAATCCAGAGTTCTCTGAAACTTAGTGGAGGCCTCTGTGCTTATATTTTGATGCAGAGCCATAATATCTGAGGTATGGACATAGCCTACTTTCCCAAAAGCAAGTCTCCAGGATTTTAATGCATATGTGCTTAAGTATTTTGAACTGAATGCAAATGAATGTAAAAATGCATGTACCAGTACCAAGGCACAACTTTTGACAGAGCTTTAACTAAAGCTAATCATCTGGAGGTTATTGTAACTGGAAAGAAAAAAGAGAAATAGAAATAAAGAAGCTGCAAAGATGGTGGCAAAGGGGGAAACACTGATAAGGGATTCATTTAGTCAGAAGAAAGTATGGGAGCAAGGAGACTACTTGAGCATAGTTATGCTGTAGGAGTAAATTGGCAAAGGAACCTCATTTTAGGCAGCTGAATGAGCAAATATGAGGAAGGAGATTATGGTCTTTCCATTTGATTACAAGGTCAGAAATACCTACGGGAAGGAGTGGCTGGGTTACCTAAAGGATTTAGAAGGAAATTGTCCACAAGGTTGTCCAGGAGGCAAAGAGTGCAGTGGGACAACGGGGATATAGCTGGAAGGTTATAATGTATGGTTTTTATTATCATCCTATTATTGATCATGATAGAATATTTCATGGAGTTAATTCAACAAACTAAGAAACATGGGGCAGGAATTACTTAAATCTGGGTTTGTTTTGTATGGAAAGTGGGTACAGGGGGACATATGTCAATAGCAAAAGTGAGTAAAATGAGGATTTAAGTGGCAACATGTTTCACAATGATGCTATTGCCAAGTCTCATCAGGGGATTGGTGATGAAATCCATATTCCCAGAAGGATCTAGATCAGTCAAAAATAGGCAAGGCAACTGTAAAAGCAAGGCAGGACTTCATTGTGTGGGGAATATAACCTGAGGTAGCTCTGGGTGGGAGCCTGAGACAAGAGGCTGTGAACTGCACAGCAAAGGGCACAGGGACCTGTGGAGGGACACAGAGACACAGCAGGAGCTCATGACTTGGGAGACTGAGAGAGACTGGTGCTCTGGGACTGTGAGGGGATAAGAGCCCAGGGGTTCCTCAGCTCAGGGTCCCTCCTTGGAGGCACCAGCTCAGGCTGTTTCTGTGTTACTGCACTGTGGATAAATGGCTTTATGGAATGAAACATCTGAGACTCTGCTATGAAAATCCTGGGACTGAGCTGGTGAGGAAACCTGGTCTGACTGTGAGTGGTGTGCAGGGAGTCAGGCAGGGACCTGTCAGGTCACTGGAGCCACTCCTGTGAAGGGATGACAGCCCCAGCAGGGACAGTCTGTGACACTGGGAGTGTGGCTGGTGGAGAATCTGGTGAATGGTCAACACTGGGAAATTTCCTTAACAATAGAAAAGAGATACCTGGTACTGAGAAACTCTTAGAAAATCCCTGCAGACAATCTAACTGAGATGTTAATTTTCTTTCCAAGAGCCCCAGGCTTGTCATTGACATTAGGGGAGTACTGGAGTGCAACAGCAAACGTTCAGGCAGGTTGCTGAGATTATCTGCTTTGCTAACCAAAATACGAAGAAGCAGAACAACAATTTTGTGTGTGTGTTATCACTACTCATAAGGGTTATTACAAAGCAACAAAGGAATGATAGAGAATAGAATGCACACTGTTGCTTAGGAAAAAAAAATCACATCAATTAAATGTGCTTAAGGAATATGAAACCAGAACTGATATGGCAACTCTTTTATCTGGGACCTGAAACATGAATATGAAGATTTCTAAGTGATCACAAATATAAGAGGGGAGGTTGTTTAACTCCCGTGCACTGCAGATATTGACAGACAGCACAGGAGTTCAAAGCTCAGGCTCAAAAATCACTTTCTCCTAGATGGATGTTACTTGATTTCTGACAGTGCTGGCAATGTTCTCTCTCCTCTTACACACTTATAAGCTCTGTATGGCTTGTCAAGCCAATAAAGTCTCACTGAACTGAGACTGCTTTCTAATTATGGTATATGACAATACCTGTGGAAACTCATTGCCTTCAATAAAATTGCAGAGGTGGAACTGATTGGAAGTTAGTGAGAGATCTGGTAAACAATGCTCAAGAAAGAATAGGATTCAGTGTTCTCACTCTTAGTTCAGTTGTTTGCACAGAGCTAATGAGAACAAACTCTAGTAAAACACTCTGTGTGATATGAATGGTGATGCAATCCTGCTGAATATAAAGATGCCATTGCCACAAAGAGAGCTTTCAGCATAGAAGTACACATTTATACAATCAAGAGAGCCTCAGTGCTTCTCTAAGAATGTTTGTCTTTCTTCTTTTAAATCTAGCTTTTAATGCTGTCTCATCCTCACAACAGGTGAGGCTTCAATCCATGCAATATGGAAGTAATTACTTATTGCCTCTTTTGCGTTTTCATTTGAGTTTGTTGGTATTTTTTTAACTGTCTTTTGTACTTTTGCTGTTTATTTTACTTTTCTTTTGCTGTGAAGAAGGAGCTTCTCCACATTCATATGTCGTTAGTCCCTGATGAACGCTTTGCATTTTTTTACTAAAAATGCAGATTGTTTAATGGCAGATTTTCTGTAAAGAATAACATGTCAGGGTATTGTATAGAGCAATAGATAACAGTGTATCAACAGATTTATTGAGTTTATCTGAATGCATATTTAAAAATGCCAAATGTGCTTTCAACTCACTTCTGGAGTGTCTTTTGAATCTCATTACAATGCAACCTGGAGGGAGTTTGGAATCTGAAGCAGAAGTAATTAGTTCTTTCTTTAAAGGAAATTTGCCCTTGCTAACAAAATATGAGCCAAGGCCATTATGATTCTTGCAGTATTTAGTACATAGAAACTGCTGCAATTCTACGTGAAGGTCTCCTGTGTTCAAAAAGGTTCACAATTAATGAGGATTTGCTCCTGATATAACCCTGATACCACAATGAAAACCAAACACTTCTCATTACAAATAAAATAACAGGTACAGTGATTCTTAAGGATTTCCATCCCAGTGTGTTGCTTAACCCCACATGTGGTTGGGATGGACTGCTATGATCATGATACCGGGGGTGGAATTCATTTAACTCAGAACATATATGATAGTCAAGGATGGAAATTGGCAGGTGTTTTCCAGGTTTTTCCCTTATTTCTCTTTTGCTGGTGCAAAACTAATATGTCATTATTGATATTTGATATT
Organism: Taeniopygia guttata; assembly: GCF_048771995.1. Lineage (NCBI taxonomy): Eukaryota > Metazoa > Chordata > Aves > Passeriformes > Estrildidae > Taeniopygia > Taeniopygia guttata. Next base: position 11,932,789 of record NC_133024.1, on the reverse strand, counting down.
AATATCAGTTTTGCATATTCATCTGGGGAGCTGGACTTTGTTGCTCACAGTAGCCAGCCCCCTTTTTCTTGAGATTCTCATCTAAAAAGATGCTGAACTGACATCTGGAAATAGTATGGGATATACTGAGGGCTCCATTCTAAATGGTCATTGCCAAGCAGAAATAAACCAGAAGAAAATCATCTGTTCCCAAGGACTTTGTGAAATTCTCCAGATCTGCATTTTTGATGGCCCAAGAGTAGCAGAAGTGGCAATTTCTCAGCCCAGCAGTATTAAACGGGATGTCACACAACAGGTGTCAAATGATCCTGGATCTATGGTTTTAAAGCTGAGGAGGGTTTGGCACAACCTGATCTGGTTGTAAATTTAATATTTTACTTGTATCCATTAAAAGAAAGAAATGAAATGAGATTTTTTTTTACTGATTTAGCATTCTTCATTGCTATTCTCCCCTCATTTGCTTTAATAGGAGTGCTGTTAATGTTTCCAATTCTTAAATAGGGATGTTTGATCAAACTTGGTGTCTTGGTTTTTTTTAGAAACCTTTTAGAAGCAAGAAAGCACATGGGTGTGCCTGCCAGGTGAAATGTTTCATATTGACTAAAAGTTCATAAGGCAACATCTGGTGACAAAATAAAGTCAGTTCTGGAGCAATTGAAAATAAACATTCAGATTTTTTTTTTTTTTTTTTGCCCTGCCAGTCTCAGAGTGATGCAATTGATATCTATTTTTCTTTCTCCATGGTTAGGAAGGTTTCTAATGCTTCAGTGAGGTGCATTGTGCAATCGTACAAGCAATGGGAGTCTCAGACATCCCATAATCGTTGAGTCATGAATGGAAATCCCATTGAAATTTACACTGTCCATCTCGTTAAGCAGTGTTGTTTCCATAATTTTTTTTTTTTTTTTTTTGTATTAGAAACTCTCAGGATTTAAGCATTTTGAAGACTTCTTTTTTCAAATTGTTTGTCAAAACTTTGTGCTTCAGTTCCTTTACTGCATTTTGAGTTTTGGATGGGAAACTGGGAAGCTTGTGAAAAAATTCTCAAGGCTGACCTTAATCTTTAAAAGGGAGCAGGTCTGATACTCTGTTTGCAGTGTTGAATGAGGCATAAATGGGTGATACATAGACTAATTAAGTCTAGATGGGAAGGATCTTTGGAGTTCTTCTGGACCACTCCCACTCTCAAAGCGGGAATGGTTTAGATAAATGGTTGACCATGATATATGTAATATATCCATTGCAATATATTAATATATTAATTTTATCCATTATAATTTCTCAGACTGATTTAATCTTCAAGGGGCTAGAACAGTACTTAAAATGGATTTATCTCATTGCATTTTGCACCTCCTTGATCGCATTTCAATAAATGGTGTCTTGAGGATTGTGTGTTCTGTGTTGGTTTTTCTGATGAGGATATCTCATCAGATTGGGCTTTTCAAGTCTTGCTATTTAAATATTGGCATAGGGATTTGGGAACAATGGTTCTTGAGATGGTGCCTCTACTACTGAATAGGTCTTCTAATTTGCATTGGCAAACAGTTGGTGGGATCTTTCTAGAACTCTGTAGTCCTGCTTTTGGTTTCTTAAATTAATTGAACTCTAATTTCTGATTCTTGATTGTTTCCATCTATGCATAGAGAGTGCAGGAAACTAATGCTGGCACCAGTCCTCTCATTTCCTAGAACAGGAAAAACATGATAGATAGCAGCCCTTTCTTTCTCATCTCCACTGACTGTTGGAGCTACATCTTGTCAAAATGTGACTTTATTTCTGCATACTTTACATGGATAATGTGGTGATTAGTAACAATATTAAACACCTCTGACCTTTATTGAGTCTCTTAAACAAATGTCTCATTCTTTACACTTTTTTTTCTATTATATAGCTTTAAAGTGGCATTGTGTGTTTTAGATATTAAAGCATTACATTAGTATGAAATGTCTCAAATACAGAAATATCAGTTATATAAAACCTGGTTTGCTCTGACTTCTTAGGGAGTTCGTTCTATCTATTAAGTCTAACTTTTGTAGTGTGAAGTACAATTTACTGGAGCAGCTGTTTAAATCCTCTCATGGTATAGTGCATTTAACTTGATATGTTATTTGTCTTGCTCTTAATGAATCTTTGATCAATTTGTACCTAGTTCACTTTTTTTTTGCTGTGCTTTACTGTCCATAGGATAAAAAGAATAGCAGGGACTTAATTTAGAAAGGTCAAAATGGTAAACAAATTTTAAAGGGTCAATGTACTTCAGAGTGTAAAACCATGTCAGGTTGTGGAAGGATCATTTTGGTCCTAATTCTCTGCATCACATAAAGGTGTCGTTCCTTCTTAGAGCTCCCTGATGCTAACAAAGGCAGACAAGAGCTGGCTGGTGAGACTGGGCTTTGCTGTTGTTTTAGACTTCTACTTTTTCAGCAGAGTATTTCAGTGTGTCACAGTACACAAATAGCCCTTACAGAGCAGTAGCACAGAATTGCATTACTTTCTACATGCACAGCAGAGCCAGTTAATAGTGATGAGTCTATTTGGTGGATTTGATTAGGTAAAATGTGGTTTTTGTTTTGTTTCCCACTTCCACACCTGTGGCAGGCATGTGTACTCTCCACATGAATGATAAAATTCTTAATATTGGAAAAGTACTGTGTGCACCATGAAGTAAACACCATGAAGTTTGATTTTAGCAACAATTTTGGGGGCCCAAATAAATTTTTCAAAGAACTTGATCTTGGAAGATAGAAGATAGGAGTTTGCTTTTAAAAATAAAAGTGTTTTCCTTGGAGAAAAAGCTCTCAGATCCATGTTTTCAGCTAGCTTTGTAATCAGACGCATTGTTAAAATGTTTTTGGCCAACAAACAAATCCTATGATGATTTCAAGGCAGGGTCAATTAAAATAAACAAATGTTTTTGCTTTCTAGGGAAGCTTTTGTGTCAGTAATGAAACAAATTATGAAGTACTACAAAACAAAAATAAACACAGACTACCAAGAGTTTTCATTTGGGAACAAGTAGCTCATAGAATGGCAGGGAAATGTATGGCTTATGTGCAAATCTTGTATTGCTACTGCTCTAATACCAGCACTAGTAGTCCCATTAGATTAATTACTCTGGAATTCAGAGAATCTGCTTATTTGTAAAAGTCCCCATTAGTGCAAAGCAGGCCTGTAGCAATGAACTCAAACAAGGATTTAGAGCCATAAAAGAGTAGATTGTGGTTGTTTTTTATACTTTTTTTGCAATGGGTACTTTACAGACTGTCTACCAAGTAAGTGACAGATTTTGCAGTGTGGTCTTTTTCTGCAATGTGACCATGTGGTTTAAGCTGGAATCTATTGCTTTATTGGCACAATGGTAAAGAAAGAGGTTTCTCTTGCAATTCTCTATAGTCATTAATAAAACCACCCAAAACTAACTAAATAAATTTGTTAAACTATACCTGTCAAGGACATGTATTTGGGGAATCATTGCAGTGATGTGACTTTAAAAAGACAGAAGTCTCCCCATCTGGAGCAGACTGAAAGACTAAGATCCAGCAGTCATCTCCAGACAATGAACTGTCATTTTTTTTGTTTCTTCTATTTCCCTTGTGTGTGTAACCACTGCTATATTTTATGTGATTGTGGCCTTGTCCATGTAGTGATCCTACATTCTGATGTTGCATGTCAGGGATAGAAGTGAATTAAGGGTATTATTTCTGCCTCTTTAACTCATGGTTAGCTTACTAACAGCACTATTCCTACTATCATCAGTAAAGACAGGAGTAACTGCTGTCAAAGTGTGCCAGTAAAAGAAAGAGGAGATTGGAGAATGTCTGCTCAGCATCTGGTGGGATAAAGAGGTGGCAACATTGCCAGAATAAATAGAAGGCAACCTTACTGATAATTACCAGTAGAGCAAAGATGGCAGTGGTAACAGTGGTATAGGAATAAACACAGGCATTGTGAAAGTTAGTCATTAATGTATGTATTACTGGGAAATAGTTGTATCACTTTATTTTGCAGATATTTCTGCAACAACTGGGTGGGGAGCGTAGAAGCTTAGTATTTACAGTTCTTTTTTTCTTATTTCCAAAATATGAGTATAAAATATACCATGACTGTGTGGTTTTTTCCATGTGCTGATACTTTCAAGGCTGTGAGGAAAAAGTTTCTATTAATCCTGTCTGTGGGTTTTCTTTGTTGTGTATTTTATTTCCTGAACTGTGTCCATCTCCTGTTTTCCTGACTTTCCTTTGTAACTCCAGCTCTGCAAATTTGTGCCCCTTAGCATGACCCCTTAGCTAAGGAACAGAAGAGCTCACATGAAGCTCCCAAGCTCCCAGCCCCAGAAGCACAAAGCTTTGCTTGGGTGAGGTCTTGTTTGAAAATAGAAATGTTACTAATGTAACAGGAGAGGAGCTGTTCGTGTTATCTCTGGAATGTAAATTGGAAATGGAGTTCAGAAACATTTGCAAGATTTTAACACTATCTTTAACTCAGCCTTTAGAAACGTCAGATATGTCCAGTTGTTTGAGAAATGAAGTTTAGACAGCAGCCCAGCTTGCAATAACTCAGCTCTTTTTTTTGAGACTAGGATGAGGACCATGAGCACATGATGTGAGACGTCACAGGTGTAAAACACACTGAGAAAATTTCTTCAGTTCTCATAGGACAAACTATATTAGATACTGGTTTGTGCACATTTTCTGGTTACTCTGTGGTCCATGTGGACTTTTTACCTGCAGAAGCAAACTAGAATAGCAGTTTAGCTGTCTGCATCCACAGCCTTCTGCAAGTTATTCTTGGCTTCTGAGCAACTGCAGTGAAAGGTTTGTAAAATATCTAAGCAGGATAACAGATTATAATATTTCAGTTGTCATAGGTAGTTCTTAGTATGTTACCCTGCCTTGTCTGGTGACAGAATGATACATTCAGCTGATTGTGTATCTGCTCTTGCAGCAGACTTGTCAAGTGTAAACTGGTAATTGTCAGGGGAAAGGAAGGGCAGAATTGGTCTGACAAGAATGGATGCTTACTGCAATATTTTTTTACTCTTCTTGCAATATTCACTGCTAGTTTGAATTTCTAGAAAAATTGAATTGGCAGGCTTCCTACCAAATCTACAACTGGCTTTAGAGAACACTGTATTCAAGTGTGAAATAAAATTACTTTATAAAAGAAAACTGAAGATGTCATTTGGAGAGGGTGGAAAAAGAAAATTTCATTTCATCCGTAATTTTTATGCAGGAAAAATTCTATATTTAAAAGAATTGCAGAAAACTCATGATTCTTTGAGAGGTAACTCATAAAGAAGGAAACATTTTGCTGTGCTTTGAAGAGCCCCATAGCAAAGATCCTTGTAATGGTCCATCTCATATACCAGCTGAAAAGAGACCAAATCAGCCAAAGGCAAGAGAAATTTTGGAGGGAGAATAAGACACTAGTTTTTCATGGCATCATCAGTATAATCACATGGAATATGTGGAATGCAGCAGATGTTTAAACATCATGCCTTGCTGTTGCTACTTTTCTCTTAAAAGTGACGAGGTCATTTAAGGACTTGACCTATGAAGATGTTTCAGCCAGCTGTGTACAGGGCTGGTAATTTTGGGACACCCTTTAAAAACAAAAGATTCTTGATCCACAGAATATTTTTTGTTGTTAAAATATAATAACTTGTTTATTTATTTACTTAGGAGTAATGTCTCAGTCAGTAGAATCATTGTACTCAAGTGGCTGCTCACTTTGCAGGGCTCTGGAACAATGCACCATTTTCACATTTTCTTTATGCCAGAGCTCCTGTGGGCATGACATTTAAGTCTCTGGTGCCCCTAGAGTCACTGAGGAAAATGAGGTTTCAGATTAGAAGTGCTTAACTCAAATGCACAAATCTTCCCTTCTTTTGCTGTTGCCCTCCTAATGCTGTAAGAAACCTGTGTACTTGCTTTTCCTGTTCCTCCTTCTTATTCTCATCCTGACTGCTATTTGCCTCTTCCTCTTTTCCAGCTGCCATCAGTCTTTTGTTCCCTCTTATCCCTCAGATCTTTTCTTCCTGCCTTTGGCATTTTCCTCATTTTTTTCTTGTCTCAGCAAAATAATTTATCATCCAACTTGACAGTCTTTTCTTTAGTCAGTAAGTGCTTGCAGAGTACTTAGAAAAAGTTTCTTGCCTATAATAGTTGTGCATAACTAATCAATGTAAATGCATAATATGGAATTCAAATTAGTGTTATAATCTGAAAGCAAACAGTGAGGTCTCTATTCCAGCTCAGGTTTTCTGTTACCAGTCAGCATGTTGCTGACTTGGAAATGGCTGGTGTTTTCCAGAGCAGCAAAAACAAAGTTGTGCTAGGTGTTCCAATGCTTTGTGTCTTGCTATTTCTTACAGAAAGGTTAACAATATACCATTCCCTTTTGAAAATGCTTTAGAGCTGTTTTGTATAAGATTATCTGGGTAGACAAGGTCAGTAAGAATTGATACATTTGTTCTTGAAACACCAGACACAGCTATGGCAATGTATGTAAATAGTTAATTGGGCAAGACACATGAATTATAGAATGATGGTCAGATTATGAACGTTGCTGTATGTGTACAGGTGATGTAATGGAAAGTTTTGTACTTAACAGTCTTTATGTCAGTATGAAAACTCTGATGCTGTTCTGTAATGGATGTTTTTAACAGCACAAGAAAGGAATGTAATCAGATTGAACAGTTCCCATTCTTGTTTGTGGATCAGGTTGGTAACCTTACATCCTGATTGTAAGTGATGTACACAACAAGGCTTCAACAGCACACCTTGCTGCCTGAGAATTTAACTCTAGTTTGGTTTTGTTTTGTAGAGCCTTGTTTACGCTAGAAATTGTCATGAGTGCCTTTTCCGAAAGTGGTGGCTGAAAAGGAGACAGTGTACCACAATGCCATTTCTGTTTCTATTTCTGCAATTACTGCAGTCACTTGATTCTAGTGGACTTCTGCACACCTAACAGAGTATTCAGGTTTCATTGCAGTGTTTGAAGAAAAACTCTAGACAGTTAAGCAGCGAAGGAAGGAAAGCCTGTGGATGCCTTTCTGAAAAATGTCAAGCAAGTCTTCTACCAGGAATTTATATATCAATCTAATGTAAGCTCAGGACATAAATGCATGGTGTGCTTTCTCTGAGACTTATCCAGATCACTCAGCAGCTGTGGGTGTCCTCAGATTATATATGAGGATATCAGTAGTGAAAATATTTTCTGAGCCCTCTTACATCAAAAGACCAAAGCAGCAGTGACATTGACTTTCTGTCCTGTGCTAGAAAAGATGAAGGATTCATAAGGTGGGTAAGGGCAATACCTGTCTCCAGATGCAGAAATCCAGAGTGATGCAATAGTGATTGCATCTTTGAGTTTTGTTATGCTGAATTTACAGATCTTTCAGCCAGTGGGAGATTATGTTAGTGCAAAATGAGCAATTGAAACCAATGGTGCCAAGCAGAGCACAAATACAAAATCAGTGTCTGATCTGATCCCATGGAGTTTCAAGTAAGGTGCCAGAGGAGCAATTAAGAGGCAGGGTGTGTAGGAGCAAAGTAAGCAATGACTTTCATATCTTGATGGTATTTTTATGGTTAGATGTTTTTGTGCTTTTTCTGTGTTAAGAAAAGAGGCATTTATTTAAAAGACAAAGGAAGTGTGTGTTAAAATAGAATACTAAAGTAAAAGATTGACATTTCCATTCTGACTGAAGTAAGGACTTGAGTAATTTTGTATTCTAGAGATACATGGAAAAAACCACCAGACACCATTTTGGGAAATATGTTTATTCCAAAGAGTACCTAAGGCATGGTTTCAGCCTAAGATGCAAGTTATTTATGGCTCAGGTGAAGGAGTAAATGTCAAATCAGGACTTCTTTGTTTCTCCATTTAAAACAAAATTGGAGGAAAAAAAAAGGTGGTGTTTTTTTGTTTTATCCCTTGATGTTCAATCTATCCTATAATTTATCTGACATTTTTATTTAAAAATTGCAGTCTAATCCCAGTGTAGTATTTAGCCTTACTCTAATCCCCTGATGGCTGCAACCATTGCTTCTTGCTCAGTCTTGCTATGCAGCATCTGCTGAAACTGTTATAGGTTCCAGTTCACTGGATGCACTACCAGAGTGCAAAGCAGTTGAAGAGCTGTAGGGACAAAAATGACATCCTTCACAGAGACCAAAGCTCTTTAGTGCACTGTTCTGATTATGGCAGAAGGAGCAGACTTTGGGACAGTCTGAGACTCATGTTGAATTGGGAACATGAAAACCACAACCTCAGTTACACATTGTAGATGAATCTCAAAAATCTGTTTTCCTTAGCAGGAGGTAGATTTGGCATCCACATCCATTTTTCTGTCTTCTTTTTTTAAGGGCCAGACACTTACATTCAAAAGTGATGACTCCTTTAGTTCACCACTTCACTGTACCAAAGCCTTTTGGTAAAAGAAGACAAAAATCTCCATCACACCTCTCCCTTCAGTGTGCATCTCCTGAGTTCTGCGACACTGCACTTCAGCAGCACTGTCCTCAGGTTTCCTAAATGGTGCCCTCAAGAATATATTGACTCCTTTTAATAAATAGGAGTAATAGAGATTAGGATTCATTAACTGAAGAACAGGCTGCAATTAAGTAAAGTGGTAACTTTTTGATGTGGTATCTGAAAATGCCCCTACAAATTATGGACTAATGATTTTCTATGTGTAGAAAATACATGTTTGTCTTGACAAGAAAAGGTAGTACACAAATTTATTTTATCTATGCTAAATTTTACAAGAACATTCTGTGAGATCAGCTTAAATTCTGAATTAAAAAAATATGTCCCGGAGTTTATTGCAAGGCTCAAGTAATGCTGTAAAAAAATTTGTAGTGAAGAACAGCTTGTTTAAGAAATTGAAAATTATGGCTTAACTATATCAGATGACTTGGATGTCCATCTGGAATTCAAGTGTGGAATTCTCTGTGCATTTTAGATAAGAAGACACTGAAATATAAGAACAACTCAAAATTCAATAGGTTTGTGGAATAAGTTACTAACAGGAAAGAGTATTGTGTATCAGAGCATTGTTTTCTCATCAAGTACACACACATCCAGCTGTTTAGTGGGGTTTTGTATTCTTTATACTTATCTGGAAGTGCAGCATTCGTTACTTTCCTTTAAGCATTTTAGCAGTGTGGGTATAGAACACAGATTTATGTCTGAACCTGACCCAAGCTGAGGACTTGACTAGAAAATGATGTTTGGAAGCTATGGGCAAACAAACAGTTATGTGAGAGTAAAAGATGTATCAGCTCAGTACTCACCTAGATGGGAAATTAAATCTTTCCTCTGGAGCTACTCAGCAATTTTTCTTGTTATTGTTGTTTGTTATTGTGTTTTTTGTTTTCCATCTGTATTTCTTACATGTTGGACTGCATTCTATAGAATGGTTAAGAGGTTAGTGTTTTTGTTTTCTCTTTGCACTCTGCCTATGAAAAAGATAATGGACAGCTTTGGAGAGAATCATAGAATCATTTAGGTTGGAAAAAGTCTCTTAGATCATCAACCTAACACTGCCAAGCCCACTATTAAACCATGCCCCCTCTTCACACCTTTCAAACACTGGGCAGCCTGTTCCAAAATCTGACCACCCTTTGGTGAATCGTTTTCTTTTAGTGTCCAATCTAACCTTCCCTTGCTGCAATTTGAGGCCATTTCCTCTTGTCCTGTCAGTTGTTACCTGTGAGAAGAACTGATTCTGCCTCACTACAACCTCCTGACAAGGAGTTTAGAGAATTATAAGGTCCCCCCTGAGCCTCTTTTTCTTCAGGCTAAACACCCTCAGCTGCTCATAATCAGATGTGTGCTCCAGAACCTTCCCCAGCTTCCCCAGATTGCACAAATTATGGCTGTCCCAATCTTCTGGTTGGATTAGAAAAGGCCCTAAAGTATGTTGGAGATTAGTTCTGTTTGCTAAAAGGTTTTTTTTGTTGGTTTGTTTTCGTTTGGTTTTTTGGGGTTTTTTTTTGTTTGGTTTTTGAGGGTTTTTTGTTTTGTTGGTTGGGTTTTATTGCTTTTGGTTTATGTGGTTTTTTTTTTTTGGTTTTTTTTGCAATATGGGTTACACACAAAACTTCTGCTCTTCTACTGCCATAAAAAGCATGAAAAAATTTAATAGGTGATCCCTGGTACCAAATTGGCTATGCCAATGTGACTAAACTGGCTTCTCTATCATTCCATATACTTGCAGAAATATGTGTATATTTGTACAAAGCACATGCAGTATCCTCCTTCCTTCTGGGAGGAATTTATCTCTGTCCTGAAGATGCCCTTCAGTTTTCTAACTTGGAAAAGGTAACTTTGGGCTGTATCTTTCCTGTATCTTTTCCTGCTTTTCTCCCTACTTGTCTGTGTACCTGTATTTGAAAATACAGTCTAGATGTATGGTTCATGACAGGAATCTGAGGCTGCTGGAATGGGGAGTGTAGGGACCATGTCATTTCCTCACATGGATGTGTTTCTTTCTTGCCATGACCTTATTTTTTTCCCATGAGATAAGACTTGGAACTACATGGGATCTTGGATGGGTTTGAACAACCTGGCCTAGTCAGAGGTGTCCCTGTCCATGGCAGGGAGGTTGGAACAGGCTGAGCTTTAAGGTCCTTTCCAACCCAAGACATTCTATGATATTTAGATTCCAAAATAACACTTGTAACTCCCACAGTTTGAGGCACAAGGTATATATGTGAATATTAGTTGCTTTAAGAACAGCAGTTTCCTGGAACATGTTTTTTTAGCTTAAACGATCCTTAGAGATATATGTGTGTATGTGTGTATAATACATATGCACAGATATATTTACAGGTAAAAAATGATAGTAACAAAAAACCTGGGATCTGAATCAGATAAATTTGATCTTTCCTTCTTTGCAAAGTCTTCTGCAAACCAATTAATCAAATAATTTTCCCCTCATCTGTGAAATAGTGTTCATACTCATCTTTAAGCAATTTTAATCTGTGTTTAAGCATCACTATCTGGAAGCAGTGATATTAATTAGATCAGTGTAAGTTCTTCCTGGGCATAATGACAGCTATATAGGAATAAATGGTTTATCAGGTATTTTTGGCTACATGGAAAATAGAAAACCTTACAGCTTCTTTGAGTTTTGGCAGTGACTTCACAGTCTCAGTAACACTGCAGAACACTCAGGCTTTTCAAACAGTAATCCAAATGGGAAAGCAAACAAAGTATTTCATCCTCAAATTTAATGCATGAGACAAATGACTGCATCTTGGGACTCACAGTATTGGTAGAGAGAAATTGTAACTTTTAGGAAGTGTTGATTATATGCATTTTTAAAAATACTGAAAGACAAAGAGGAACATATAGAAAAGTTTACTCTAGAATAATGAATGGTAAAGCTGCTAGTAATATTAACTGCATGAGCAGTTAATACCTATAGTAGTGCTCTAGAATTAATAATAAATATTTTGGGATATGTAGGATATTGCTACTGGTTTGATGATAGTGCTTTTATCATTATGATAATAAATGTGGCTTTAAATTGTTGGTTTGTTTTTTTTTTCTGTAAAACTGCTCAGAACTGCTAACATTGATCATGGTGATTGCTCCTGTCCAGGTGTTGCTTGAAAGTAGCTTTAAATGCCAATAATGAACAACCTTAGAGGTTCCACCCACATCTTCCCAGATATATGTGGTTTTGGGTTTTTTTGTCATCTGTTATGGGCTCAAACTCAGACTTTTCGGGGTTTTTTGATCAAGGAATATAATTTCCTTTCTCTAATATTACTTCCTTTCCCCATGTTTTTGTGGGTCTTTTTTGTGAAATCTTTGGGCTCTTTGTTGAAAAAAGAGGGACTTTTTTTTCTGCATTATGTCATCTTAGGTAAAATCAGTGCACCTCAGAAGCTTTTATCCTCATTATGCTATAGAGAAAAAGCCTGGGAAATAATAAAACCCTTATTCAGGTGGACAGGAAGATTTTCATCTCATCTTGAGATGTGCCAGAGTACCTCATAATCGGCAAACAGCTGCACTGTTATTTCCTTTAGGTGCAATTTTGTCCTGAGCACTGAGGAGGAGGCTGTGAGAGCATCTCCTTGGGGCTGAGGGGTTGGGTGCCTAAAGCAGCAGGGGCAAGGTTTCTTTCAAATGGCGAAACTATTTTATGACTTTCTGATATGCTTGGAATATTGACTTGTTTGGGTTTTAGGACATTAATTTGAAATTAATTTTTTCGAGGCAGAAATATTATAGTGCTTTGTTGTATGAAGAGAATTATTATTTTTCCTTCATCAGATGTTTGCTAACAAATGTGTCAATTGAGGCTATTTGTTATTTTGAGATGAAGCAATGTATAATATGTATAGCACATAATCAGCTATAGATTGGTAAATAAGAGCAGATTAGAGTTCCAAATTGGGAATATTTTCTTTTCTTCATAAAAAAAGCAATTTTTTTTTCTTTTTTTCCTATAATATCGCTTTGGTTTTTGAAGTTAAAACTACCATTGCTTTACAGGAATTTTGCTAATTGTACTTCACTTAGGAGTTTTATAAAGTGTGCATCACTTATGGAAATTGGAAAATTTGGAAACAGATCTTCCAATTCAACTCCCAGACTTAAAAAACCAAACTAACCACTCTATCCCTTAAAAAAGTGTTGTAATTCTTGTGTTAGGTTATAACACTCTGAAGCATGGACTGTAGAAAAGTTTTTATGAGAGAGACAGGTATTAGAAAGAAAAGCAACATGCCATTCCAGAGAAAACTTATATGAAATAATTTGCTTAGCTGTGGTTTCTTCCCTTTTGTATTTGCTTTTTGCACATAATCTGCCTTTCACTGCTTAATATTTGCATGGAGAAAATATTATTACAAAAAAAAGAAAAGTTTGCAAAAGAAGATAGTTTCTCAATGCTGGGACTATAGCTTTTGTTTAACTTTAAGCAACAAAAAATTATATTTGTTTAATCTAACTGCACCTTGTATTGCATTCCTACCTGTGAGAGCAATGATGGTGGAGTGTGGTGCTACTGAGTATCGCTGTCGAGGCAGGATGGGAATGAGAAGACTCTGACTTAGAAGGTTGTGAGAGTAAAACTCTGGTTTATTCAAAATACACTGCTCTTTTATACAGAGCTTTGTGAGGACCAACTCCATTGGTCCTAAAGTGCAAACAACCCTCAGCATTGGTGCAGAGTGCTTGACACACAGTGATAGAACTTAACTATGAACAATGTGAACAACAGGAGAGATAAAGATTTACATTCTTCTCCAGTTCTTTCCCAGGCTTCTGCCTGGCTAGAAACTTCTGTTTCTCTCTTTGACTGAATCTGAGACCCACAACTGAGGTAGAGGCAGTGGCTTTGCACACAATAATGAGGAAGTTGCCCCCTATAGGAATGAGTTTGTACACATCAATTCCACCTACACGAAGGCAGAGGCTCCCTGGAGGAGCTGGCGTGCTCTGAGTCCTCTAAGATGGATGGAATCTTCTTGGGGCAGGCAGCATCATGGAAATGCCATTGGGAGGAAGACCTGGAAGCAGAATTGGTACCAATGCCCTTAATTACAGAGTAGAATGGTGATGGCAACTAGAACTGATCTTTCTGAAACTCTTTAAAGGCTTACTTGTAATACATCATAGAAAAATATGAGCTCAGGTGGCCCAGGGGACAACTGCATCAACAGAAATGGAAAAATTAAGCCACACAATGTCCTCAGCTACCTATTGTAAAACCCCAAGCCTGCTTTCCATCTTCAAGGTAATTTTTCACTTCTGCTTTATCTCTACTTGAAAGTACCTCAATCCTTGCACAAATTCGGCAGCTGTAAAATAAATGCACCCACAGCATTAATTAAGGATAGAGTGTTCCTCATAATGCATTCCTTGCAGATGATACCAATAGACTCTCTGAATGCCTCAACTTAAATCCACTCCAGCTCCAAGGAGGCCTTCACAAGCTGACTCACACAGATGTACCTCTTGTTATTCTCTGGGAGTCAGCAGAGCCATTGAAGAGCTGAGGAGCTCAGAAAGGCAATCAACTTTCTTTTTGTTTGAAGATGGTGGGAAGGCTTTGTCCACAACTGCAGCTGCACCTGGGCTCCAAATTGCCTCTCAGCCAGAGCTCTTTGACAAGGCCAGGCACACCTCACTCCAGTGTGACAGCATCTCCTGTGAGCCACATTTACACAAACAGGCCAAGCCTGGTGTCCTCATCCAGAATAAGGTCCTGATCAGATAGGGTTTTTTTCTCTAATTAGCCAGACAAATGCCCACTAACTTTCCAAGTGACTTAAGTAAAGAAGGCATTAGTACATCATTTGGGATTTATACTTATTTTATGAAGCATTTAAGTATTCTTCAGAAGAAATTGTATTACGCACGTCAGCGACATAGAGGACAGCTTGATTCAACAATGAAAAAATAAACAGGACAATTTTATTCTTTATTGCCCAGTTTTCCCCCTTCATTTTCACTTTGCTGTCTAAAATAAAATTAATAATAATACTATTTCTAGCATGTCTGAATGTCTATTGAATTTATAAATCAAGCTTCCAAGGCACAAGTGCAGCTTTAAAATACATAAACATTAATGATCTTCATTTTTCTCAGCTTTGTCTTTTTGTTTCTCACTTTGATAGCATATCAAGCCATGCTTAATAAACCAGATACCCGAGTTAAATTGTGTACTGCATGTAGAACAGTTTTTACCATGCAGACACGTAAATGGGCTTGGCAACCACTTTGAAATATAAAGGGATTCATAAGCAAAATATTCACCCCCAAAATCTACAGTTCAAAACATATCCAATTAGAATTCAGAAAGCAGATGAGTTTTTAAATGCAATCTTAAGCTTGGAAGGAGAATCTATCAGGAGATAATTGATTCCACCAAACAGAAACAATCGTTGAAAGTGTTCTGCCACCAGAGGATCCTAAGGGCTATAGAAATGGTAATAACTCTATACTTTTCCTTATGATATTTCTGGCAGATTTCTACAAGTCTTTGTCCCAGCTCACTGAGCAGGCACCCCTTCTTCGTCACGCTACATTGCCCTGCTTTTGTCCTGTTGCTTTCCTGGATGATGAAGGCAGCTGGGTTTTCACCTCCCTTTCTCCTCCAGCAGAGCCAGAGGAGAGCCACACATCCAGGGGCTTGCAGGGCCATCCCCCTGCCTCAGCAAAGGTGTCACAGGCCAGAACAGCATCACCGTGGGCTTCTGGCATGCTGGCATTGACAAAAAACACGGGGCCTGAGGAAAGGAGAGATGGGGCCATCACTCCTCTTACTCCTTTGTAGCTCCAGTGGTGGAAGGAGCAAATATCCTGACACTTTAAAAGCTTTCTCCCGTGTTCTGCATACTCCCTGCTCTTTCCTGCTAAACCTCCCTTGTTACAGCATTTCTGAGAGAGGGAGGGCATGATTTATGTTTGGAATGAGATTTGAGCTACTCCAGTCTAGGCCTCAGATTTGGGCCTTGCGAGGCCTTCCAGCCTCTGACGCAGTTAGAAATTAAGAGTTTGTGGCGCAGACAGAAATAGTATTAAGGTGTGATGGGGAGCACTGGGCTGTCTGGGTGTAAAGTAGTATAGGTTTATAGTGTAAGGTTTGGGCCACCTTAAGAGAAAGATAAACAATGTTAGCTTGCCAATCTGAGTGCCTTTGTAAACTGTAAACTATATAAAAGTGTATATAAATTGCCATCTTCTCTCAAATAAACAGAGAATGTTGCATTAACCATATTGGTTGGATGTGCATTCTGTCCTGTCCAGCCTTCCCGATTTATGAGGTCCCAGGCTTTGTTCCCTTTCTTCTGGGGAAAAGCCCTATCCCAAGCCTGGGCTGTGTGCCCTGGCTATGCCACAATAAAAATTATTTTTGCCTGCCCATATGAGAAGCCCTGGAGGAGGGACCATTGGTGTCTTTATTCCAAACAAATAATTTTGATGGAAGTTATTCAAAATAAGTTAATGTATTCAGACTTTGTGCTTTTCCTTCCTCTCAGAAACAAATTGAGGAGATCTCTGGCTGCTTTAGGTTTGCAGCTTCTAGCCTTCATTATTTCCAAAACTGCAGTGAAAGGCAAATATTTTTCCTGATGTATTCAACTTTTGCTAGGTTTATCCAGTGGACAATCTGCCCCTAAACAGGAGTATGATATGTGCTTTGATTTAATATTCTATTTGTCTTTCTCTGTACAAAGAATGTGCTTAGGCAAGCCTAAGAGGAGTCTGTGGAATAATTGTTCTGGCCCATATGTAAGCAAGTCATATTTTACCTCGTTGACACTCAGCGATTTTACTGCTTTTTAGTTTTGCTCTGTCCTCTTTTTCATCAATGATTTAATTAATTTAGAGCACTTTTAATAAGAAAAATTGCTTTGTGGGAGAAGATGATTTATTGTTGGGGGCTATGTGTGTATGAGTGTGGATATATCAAACTTCTGTTTCTCTTTTAGCAAGATTTTTGTTAATCTAGAGTTGTGCTGACTGCCAGCCTTTCCTGGGAGAATGAGTTCTTGGAGCCATTCTGGTCAGCTCTGGTTAGCTGGGTTTAATGTCCTTTTGCTTAGAGAGGGACAAATATTGCCACGATTTAGGCATATGGGCATCTTTGTCTCACAGACATGAAAGACTGTGATGTTTCAGAGTAAAGGAGCCAACCCAGCAGGATGGGTGGGCAGGGAGACAGAATTTACAAAAGCGAGAGCAACAGGAGTTGCTGCTAATTTAAGCACCAGAGACCCTCCTGCTTTGAGGTGTAGTAAAGAAAAAATGCATTTTCCTCTCTTTCTAGTGAGATATATTTGAAACACAACAGTTATTAACTTCCTGTGTGTTGTCTCTCTGTTCTGTTTGCTTTTATCAGTTCTTCTGAGCCCCACAGTTGGGCTAATTTCAATACTAATAATTAAACTCTTTCTGCATTACTTTTCCCCAAAACAAAGCCAAAATATTGCTTCCAAATCATCTGGCTCAGTTAAGAGATTCTGGATGATGTATTACATCTTTTTTAAGAGTTAAAAAGCTAAAGTAATAGTAATAAATAGACGTATAAAATCATGCCACTGAATCTCGGAAGCACTGCACTCAAGGAGAGCAATACAATTGACAAGCAATTTAAGCTGGAGTGTGAAAGGATGCAGAAATAACAAGATTTGCATGAAAAATATTGAGATCATGAGAACATCAAATTTAAACAAAAAACTCGTGTGCCTCATGACTAAATCATGAGAACTGGCATTGCTGTTATAGCATTCAATATGCTTGGCTTTTGAAAATAGTTTTATAATGAGGGTGGAGTGTATCTATCTGTACAGAAAATGAGCATTGTTTGTATCTAGCTAGCTCATTACTATGAGAATCAGGAATGCAAGACTCTCAAATCTTAATACAGGTCAGAAGATCTCAGATGCTTCCAGCTATGGTTGAGTCCACATTGTCAGGAAGATAACCCAGAGCAAAGACAGAAACTGACCCTGCTTTCAAATCAGTCAATCAATCAGTGATTAAACAGTGCCACCAAACAAGAAAAAAAAAAAAAAAAGAGAGGGAATTTCAATCAGGAATTTCAATCAGGTAACTGATTGTCTATTTATTTCATCTTATCAGTGACAATCATTTATCTTGGGACAGAATACAGTTACATCAGTGATGGTGGTAGAAGGGTCATTGCAAAGAGACTCACTCACATCCATCTGGCTTTACTCTTGCATGACTTACAACCACCAAGACAGATTTCTTTTGCTGCTGTTGTGCTTTCTGACACACTGCATGCTCAAGAAAAAGCTAATAGATACTCGCTGTCTAAGGGAAAGTACAGACTTTCTAAATCAGTTCATGCTTTAATTGCATACTGTATCACTGCAAATGGGGGTGGTACTTCCAGGGATTCTTTGTTTACTTCCATGAGGAGTTGTCATAAATTAAGGTGCTTTAGGGGCATTTGTATTTTCTAAATTATTTGTCAAAACTTAAGTGTCACAAAAAAAAAAAAAATCCTACAAAACCACGTAGCTCTGGAACTTGATATTCCTTTTTTAATTGTAGTGGTGCTCACTGAGATTTCTTTTAATACCTTACATTTTTAATATTTTAAATAGGCATGTAAGATGCCCACATGGGGATTTTTCCATTTGTTTTTAAAATAGCTATCATCCTCATGATAATGAGGAGCAGCATTTATATAGGCAATCACTTTTTTTTAAAACTGAATATAGAGGAGAGTAATTTCTGCTGTCTGTAAGTTGCTAGGCTCAGCTGCTTCATAGCATTGTACTGAATATGAAATACACCCTGGAAAAGATTCAGACTGCTTCCCTAAAAAAGCAACTGAAATTATTTTTTTTCTTTCATTTTAACTTTACAAGTTATGAATTCATGCACACTTCACACCACTTTATTTCTAATTAGAAGCAGTTAAGTCAAACAGGACATGGCTCTCTGTTGTAGTTTGTGGCGGAATTTTGCCATGTCATTTTTCTTCATATATTTCATAGCTGACACTTTGTAACAGGAATACTTTTGTCTTGAAAAATCAAAAATACAATCACATATTCCAAAGGTTGCAGAATTTGGATCCACTTAGTCTAGATAAGAACTTCATCCTTGTTATTGGTACAGCAAAATAGAAATATGGGTCCTGCCTCAAAAATATATGATTATTTTATTGGGTTTTGTCTTTCTGAGTCTTCTAAGCTTAAATTAATGGCTGGATCACATTTGGCATCAGTAGGTCTTCAGTGTGATTTTTTAACACAGGCTAAAAATGCTGTGACAGTAATGTGTCCAGTATTACAAGAATTGTGCTAATAAAACTGCAGCGCACTAGCAGTAAAATAAACCACGAGGGAGGAAAGCTGGGTATTGATGGGCAATTTCACACTGTTCACCATTACTCTGGCAATTAGCAGTAAAAATGAGATTATTTTACCTGGAAAAGGAGTCTCTGTCCAAACAGTGCATTTTACTATTCTTGTCTGCATTTCAAGTACTCATGTGTTGGAAACACCCCAGTAAGAGCAGAGCTTTCTTCTTGCCAGAAATAATTTCTTCCTGTTGGCCATGAGGAAGGGGAGGGAGAAGGAAATTTCTCTTGCATTGTGCCCTCCTGCCTCTACCTTCCTACCCCTAAAATGTGTATCCAGTGGAACCTCTTGTCCTTTGGGAAAGAATCCTCTTCCCTGGGCTGCAGAGCACAGCCAGGGCAAGGGAAGGATTGTCTTTAATGAATCCACCCTTGCAAAAAATCCCACCTGGCCAAAAATCCCTTCCTTCTGCCTTGGTCAGATCAGTCTCAGATAAGGCAATGCCATTTATCGTCTAGGAATCTACCAAATCCAGAAGAGATTATGAGTCTAGAATGCTTAAGCCCTGAAAGAGTGAAAATTTGGGCAGTTTTGGGGTTCTTTTGAAGAATCAGAAGTGACTAATCTTTGACATGACCTATGCAGCCAGAAGACATAATTGTTCCACATTAGGCCTGAGCTGGGGAGGACAGCCTGGGAAGGGAAGTTTGGGATTTATCATTGTGCCCCACAGTAAATTGGGATGTTTCCTGAGGAAGAGATAGACCAAAATACATTCAAATGTAGGTTAAAAGTGAGCTTTGTTGGAAGGCTTCAGCATTAATTATTTTTTATTGACAGGGAAATAATTCTACCCCCCTAATACAAATTCCAGAAAAAAAAAAAAAAAAAAGCCTGAAGCTCTGCTGGGTACTTTGCCAAACTTTAGTGTATGTAGGACTTCAGTAATCATTTTCTGTGTCCATGTTTGTACATTATTTGGAATAGTACATTATAGTAATAGTACTTATTATTTGGAATAAGTACTGTACTTAATATTGTATATTTATTATTATTATTATTATTATTATTATTATTATTATTATTATTATTATTATTATTATTTATTTATTATTATTATGTATTTTTTACACTATCTGTAATTGTCCAGGATTGAAAAAAGAGTGCAAAAATAGTTCTTAGAAAAGATTGATTTATCTCTGGTCTTGTGGTCGTCTTACAGTGCTGAGTATAATTAACAAACTGTAATTTGGGGAAAAATCCTGTTGTGGAGAAAAAACATCTTACCTCAACTTTTATTCTCCAGTTTGCAGAAGCAAAAATGCAATAGAGAAAGGCTTGTAAAAGATTTATAGCCTTTAGTGCTGAACCTTGTTTAAGGGCTAGTAATTTTGGAAATAAACAGGAGAGGTTGTTTTGGTTTTGTAGGTGTTTCTTTTGCTTTTACAGTGTCTTTTGTGTTAGAATGTCCACTAAAAAAGGCATAACATTTTCAAAGTTATATAATTATTTGTTCACTGTTAACTGCAGGTTAAAATGCATCATTATTCTTTATTTTTTTTAGAAAACCTGTAATTTTACAAACCTTTTCATTTCCACTAGATTTCCATTTTAGAGAAACAGCTGGAAATATCTACCTTGCTCTTTTTACACCACCTCTGTTCCTGTACTTTTCTATTGCTGGACTTTACACATCAAATAGTGTGACTATCTGTCAGATGTTGTCTGTTATCTCATTGTCTCTTCAGAAGAAGGAATATGGGCAGTGAAGTGTTATGTTTTGATGGGGACTTAGGTTTTTTAATTTGCACACGTTGTCTGTATTTCTTTTAGGATGTTCAAGGTCATAAAAATGTACTTTGTGCTTCAAGGGAAAAATAGTGCTTTCTTCATCCAGGATTTCTTGTCTCAGGGCCTAAGAAAACTGTGTTCACCTCAGCCAGCAAAGCCTGTCAGCCATTGATTTGCACTCTGGAATTGGGGGAGGGCAATTTTTCACACCTTTAGTCATTAAATGTTCAGAGCAATTATACTTTTCATCTCAATTATTTCTTGTGCGGAGAGTGGAAGAGAGATTTTACTGTGTGTCTTCATTAGTTAGTGGTACTGGAGAGATGAACTGCAGTTCATCAGCAGCAGTCAGAACTTCCCAGGAGGTGATTTTTTAATAACTAAATAAATAAATAAACCCACCAGCATGTTGCTGTAATGTAACCAAAAATTTGCAATGAAACAAAATGGAGGTAAAATATCCATTTTATTTTGTAGAGCAGCTAATATAGATGACACAGAGAACTCAGAGAAATCAGAATTCATTCCTGAAGTATGGAAAAACTGGATAAATGTGGCATTGCATTCATAAAGTAGGCATATATCCTGCTGAAAGATTTCCATCTGCCAAAAAGTCCTGTTTATCTTCTGAGACACGCTTTTAAGCTTAGAACAAGTTTCAGCCACTCTGCTGACTTGGTAGAAGGTAAGGGGCTGGAAGTAGAAGATGTTAAAATCTCTTCTAACTCTAAGCATTTTATGGTTTTATGTGCCAGGGAGAATACACCAACCTTTAGATGTTGTGAGCTGTTGTATGACTGCTGACTGTTTCACTGAGTGGTGTTGAAATTCGATGTTAAATTAGGAATAACCATTAATTTTTCAGTGACAAAGAAAAATTCTGTGTTTTGCAGCAGATTCAATTTATCAGCACATTTAGCCTGCATTCTCTTAAGAAGGATGCAAACAGGTATTAATCTCAATATTTTAAGTTTTTTTGCAGTAGAGGCTTGAGGCTTCTTATGCCTGTTTCCAGGCAAAAGAAGTTGAGAAATATGTTTGAATGTCTGCCCAAACTGTGACTGATACAACTACTGAATTGAAAAGGCTGTACTCCCAGGACTCAGTGAAATCACTTTCTTTTGAATTGCTTGAAATATATCAGTTAATTCTGTTAGCTAGTTGCCTTGATTGCCTATTTGGGTGCTAGAGGGAAGCAGACTGTGATTAGTCTGATTTATTTTAGATGCCTACCCTAAGTCAAGGTCAATCACATACCCTGATCTTGCAATTTCCTTTAAGGAAATTCCAGATGAAGAGCTCAAATGCACATTCCAAAAGGCTAGAGGAAAAGTGAACATTTTATTCATCTGTAGAAAATTATTTTATGTGTTTTTCTTTTGCCATAGGCTGTCCTTACATTTGTATTAGTCATAATAGAACATATTGTCACTTGATTTAGATTTCTACTGTTCAGAAGACTTCTGCCATTGTGTAGCTGTAAAGAAACCTGCCTGGTCTGAGAGGCTACCATTGATTTTAAGAAAATGTCAAAGCATCTGTCTGAATTCCTACCTGTGCCCTTAAAAAGAAAAGTACTTTTTCTAGCAGCAGTTCTTATTTCTTTGAAAAGCCTTATATCAATTTGAGGTGCAACGAGAACAGGCCTAAACCTTGGGAACTCAATCTTATTCCAGTTCTTTTTTTTACTGCATTGATAGACAATTTGATGCTTTTCACTTATCTTCTTGCCTAATCTCAGTGCACAAGGAAAAATGCACCATTTCTTTAAGTTTAAGGTCAGGGAAGTGTGTCTCCACTGCTCCATGAAATAAGGGCATGGTGGTTCTACTGATGAATGCACAACTGTTCACCTACAATGGAAACAACCACCAACAGAAAGGCAGAACAGAATTATCAAAGTCAGGGAAATGGACCTCTCATAAACTATAGGCATTATAAAGAGTGGATATTTTTACAACTACAATTAAACCTATTTTTCCTTTCAAAATGAGAAACAGCAATACAGAAGAACAACCCTAGATTTCTACGAGTATAATTTATAAGCATTTCTTTTGGGAATCCTGCCTCTACTGATATTGTTTAAATATGTGACATTGATCTAAACAGAGAGTAGATAAAGTAGTAGTAGGTATTATGGAAATTTAATAATGCACATTTCATTGTAGGCATATCTTTGTGATGTCATACCATCAAGAAATATATAGTGGTCATTTTATCTTGCAAGGACAGACACCTCGCTGTCACAAACAATTATCATGCCTGTTAATGATAAGTAGGGAAAAATCAGGTTCATCATGAAAATGGCTTTGAAGATTCCCTAACAGCCCAGCAGAGAGAAGGAAATTTCACAAACTTCTTAGCAGCTGTAATGGTGTCAGGTTTTTATTACAATGAGCCTCGCTATAAGGGACAAAGTAGGAGAAATGAGAATGAAAAGGACAAGTAGCAAAGCAAAGACCTCAACTAAACGAATTTCTTGGTTAAGTTGGTATAAACTTACATTCCCACTCTCATTTGAAACAGCAGGGTTTCTATCAGGACAGTTCATGCCCTTACACGTGCCTGTGAGTAGGAAACGGGCAGCTGTGACAGCTATTTGAGATGACCTTATGTTACACCCTTGTTAAAGCTGATGGCAGTGATTTCAGCAGAGCTGGCATTTTGCTCTCCCTCCGGTGTCCCCTGCTGGTGACACATCACAGGCAGGTGGCATCTGGAAAGGGTCTCAGCCCAAAGTTAGAAAAGATGGTAATTAAAAAACGCTTGTAGTAAATGTTCCATGGTAAAGCAACGTGCAAAAACTATTTAGTGATTATTTTTCCAACAGCTCTCATATTAAATGAGAGAGCCTAGCAACCCAAAAAATCATAAGTTCAAAGTCTGTATTTTGAAATAGTTGTTCTTTTTGAAAATGGAAATATGATGTTGTACAGGAGTTCTGTTTAGGCAGGAGGAAATGGAATCATCAGCTATGCCTGCAGTGAATAAAGTATAATAAATCTGTCATGCTTTCCTAAGCTTGCTTAAAATGGAAAAAAGAAAAGGATTGAAGAATAGGTTTCCAAAGTTATCCATACAAAAATACCAAGTTTACCATTTAGAAGTCATGGGTATTTTTACACTAGTGAAACATCTTTGAGTTGCTGATTTCGCTTTTGTTAAGAAAACTGTTACAGCGTGTCAAGCTATATCTGATGCACCTAAAATGTTTAAGATACTCTGAATTATCCATTGCAAAAAAGTCAGACATGCACACTCATGCATTCATTGTTCTCCCACTTATCATATTGACAAGTAGAAAAGACATTAAATAGAGTATAAATGATACAGAGCCTTGTGAAACTTGATGCTCTGCTTAGCTGACAGAAAACCAAATACTTGACAGCAGTCACAGCAGCAAACATGGCTGTTAAAAGTTTTAAAGGATTGCCTAGTAAAAGCAGAAATACATTTCCAAATCTGCTCTGAGGTACACATACAATGCGTGTGAAATATACACCACAATCTGAAAAAGAACCCATTAATCTGGCCAAAACTAAATGCTCTCTTTCAGTTCAGTTGTTTTCTGATGTATACAGATGTTGCAAGTCTCAGACTTGTTTGGAAACAATTTCTCTGTGACTGTTGAGAAACAAATCCTAAGTCATATACTAAAGAGCTGAATGTGCTTCTCAGTGATTATTTTCCCATTTGTGTTACTTTCATGCTTCAAAAAGCATCTTCAAATTCAATGATAATGTCAAATGAATTGATGTCTGGGTGATAGGTTATCACTTATCAAGATATTCTGAAGTAATTATTGCAGATCAATTAGGAAGGAAAAATTTCAGTAGGGAAGACAAGATGACAAACTGCAAGGATTTTCTGCATTCTACAGAAATGCAAGGTAATTAAAAAAATGAAATTCATAGAAAAATCATGAAGTAAAAGCATACTGCCTCAGAGAATACTGTGTAGGTATTCTCTGTGTTCTTTCTTAAGATTTTTTCATATTTTCTTTTATTTATTTTTTTGCTTACTTTATTTCATAATGCTATCTTGAGTTGATTTGAGTAATTGTGTGGGGTAACTCTACTACTGAGATTATTTTCCTTTTCAGAATTTTTCAAATACTATACCTTGGTTTATCCTTGCTCCTTTCTTTGAATCCACCACAAGGATATTTCCAAAATACCTCTGACACTTCTCTGATATGGAAGAGGAGTGGATTGAAAAGCTGATGGCACAGAGCAATTTGGAGAGGAATGAAAGCTGCTCTTTGATGCCCAATTTTGTAGTGCGTTCTTGTTCAGGAAAGACATCCCTACAGAAGGTTGGTGCATGTGTGATTTAGCAAAGGAGTCTCTTCCCAGTCTATACATCACCAATATAATTTCAAATCTATAGTATTGTGATTTGAGCAGATGTAGGCTGCTCAGACAGAGCTGTGTGGTGTGCTGTTAGTAACATCTGAGATCTCTTATCAAATCTAAAAATTCTTCTAGTGGTTTTTTTTATTTTGTTTTTTTTTTTTTTTTAATTCGTCAGTTCCAGAGACTGCAAGAGAAGCACTCACGAGCTTTAGAGAGATTGAATCATTTAAGTTTGGTTTTTTTTTCTGAACCTCTGAAATGATCCAAGGGAGGGTTCTAAAGGCCCAATGTAGAATTGATTCCATCTTTATTTTTTTTTTTAATTTCTTTTAATCTTGTTAGTCTAACTGATTGTTGAAGGACAGTGATATAGAGATGAGGAAGTTGATGCTAACCTGTGATCTTTAAAAACTTATATAGGGGGAAATTCCATTCATACTCTGTTCCATATTTATTTATTGAGATAATTCCTACCACAAGTTTATTGTTTGTGTTGTAAAGAGTGTAAAGCTCTTAAAGCTCTGTACTGTTTCATATACATTTCTGTGAAAGATGTAGAGTATCAATATGGCAGATCTGGTAGCTCCACACTTCACTGCCCATGAAACAAACTGAGGAAAAAAGAGCCCAAGGTTACCTACACATATACAACATATAGCAAATGTGTTTAATCTCCCAAGATGGGGTATAAGAGATAACACATTCATGTATTTAGACTCATGCAAGGTGAATAATTCTTAGCTAGCAATGAAGTGTGTAGCAGTTGTCACTCCATGTTCAAAGGTTGGGGTCATATTATCGAGGGTTCCCTGGTTTTTATCCAGGGCTTTTGCAAAATCATTTGCAACAGCCAAACATGAACTTCCCGCTCTTCTGTTCCTTTATTCACACAACATACTATTTCTTTACTGGGTTTTTAATGCTTGCATTGCACTTTGATATCAGAGTTTCAAGTGAAATTTGCTGCATCTTTACATGATACTGATTTGTTTGCATGAACTGACCCCGGAGCACCTGAGTACCACCAAAGAGATGTATCACAAGGGCAAACAGAATCTAGTCTGAGAGCACTGGTTACTATCAATAGAACCAGTGATCTGTAGAAAGCATCAATTAGTCTCATTCTCTACTCAGTTCACAATAACTGGTTTTGATGACACATGATTATTAAAGTTTTCTGGGATTCAGTTGTTCTTGTGGCTCTAAAAATCAGACAAGAAAGTATTTAGTAGTAGCAGGTGTTAGCAAACTATCATTACTAAGCTCCCTCAGAAACAATTTACGGTCTATTTTATAGATCCTACCAAGCACATGAATCTAAGCTTCATTCCTGATGCAATTGATCAAACTAAGCCCTGTAAAGGCAGTAACAAGGCAGAGGGAGGGGATGGTTTTTGGAGGATTCTTTAAGCAAGTGACAAAATGAGAAGAAAGGAACAGGATGACACTATGCTGGTTGGTAAACACAGCTGATCAATAACCTTATTATTAGCAAAGGCTAAAATGTCCCACTCGGGGAGCCTTTTGTACAAACACCATTTTAAGTGGGCGAGTATGAAAATGGGAGTTTGTGGAGATGCATAGGGGAAACATACACAGTGTTTGGGATTTCAGGCCATTCATTATTTACAAAGTGCTTGTGGCTGGCAGCGTTAATTACTTCACTTCTAAAGAAAGTGGAGGGCTTGTTCTGCTTTTCAGTTGAGAAGAAGCTCTTTACTATGCAGCATTATTTATGTGTTTGCAAGGAAGCAATCTTGTCAGTTGATTTCCTTATTTTATTTTAAAGCTGAAATCATTACAAACTGGTGAAACAACAGTTGAGGTGAATCATGGCTGTTTGGGAGCTGCAGGAAAAAAAACATTCAAAGTCCCTGCCACAGCCACACTTGCCATTGGAAGGAGCTGAAGGTCCTGCTGATCCCAAGGGAATTCACACCATGGGGCAAGGAGCTGGCTGGGATCAGCCCAATTGCCTCTGCCAGAGCAAGACAAAGAGGGAAGGAGAAAGAACGTGTTGCAGTTGTTTGACAGCCTCTGGTAAATTATGCCTCTTACCTGTAAAGTCTCTAAATCCCCTTTCAGCATCTCACAAAGAACAATAATTGTTTATTGATCTAAACGTTAACAATGTATCGCTTGTTCTTCAATAAGGTCTAAAAATGTAACTCAAGGGCAATAACTGCTTTGGATAAACAACAGACTTGATGGATGTGTGGGTTTTTTTTTTTCTTTTTCTTTTTCTAAACTGTGAGCATACTGCTGAAGCATTTTGTTGTTATCTTGATGTAATCCTTGTACACACCTGTACCTGTATGGGCTTCAGTCTGTCTTTCAAAGAGGCATTTTTCTTAGCAGTGTTTAATACTTCCCTATAAATGGCTGTTTTAAAGCACATAAAAATGCAGAATTCTGTTTCAAATAGTTCTTTTTACCTTCCTGCAGCATCTGTGCTTTGTCAGCCGCTCAGATGTTATATAGAAAAATAAAAAGCAAAGTGATACGAGATAAAACACTTGGCAGCATAAACATCAGTGGAGGAATTTTCCACACACTTACCAGCATTGTGTATGCACTAGGTGGGCATACAGGAACTGAATGTATTTCTCAGATAACAACCAGCCAAACTTCTAGAAGAATGTAATAAGATGGAAGTTTGTACTCGTGTATATTTAGTGGATTTTTAAATGAGTCTATTCTGCTTCATTTCAAGATAGAGTGGTTATGTTTAAAATAACATAAACAGGTGATTTGATGGCTGCCTAGCAGAACATCCCCTAGCAGGCAGGAGTTCTTCCTGGCCTTTGATAATGACACCGACAGCAGGAGGCTCTAACCAAGTTATCATAGAAAACTCTGTCTCATGCAGAATGAGTACAAAATTTCCAGACGTAGGGCTTTCTCCAACCTGATAGATCTGGACAGATGATAAACCCTAGGGTACCTCAGCAACAATTAGTTACTTATCTTCAAATCTTGAAAATGGAGGTTTAAAGTTAAGTAGCCACATAAAGCTAAGCACATCTGGGACAGGTCTTGAGTCCAAGCTAGGTAGAAATGACAGAAAATCATTGAGAATTGAAAATGCTAAAAGGTTAGAAATAAATTGTGATACAGTCCTGTTTGACCAGTTTATCAGTTGGTATTTTGGTCTCCTTTTAAGAATAAAACAACATTTTCCCTCCTCTGAAGCTGTTTGTGTTGACATTAAGGATTTACCTACCATCTAAATATGTCATCTTATTTAGATGTGTTTCATACTCAAGAAGGGTCATGCTTTTAGAGGAAACTTTGATTCAGGAAAACTTTTATGGAAATACCAGTGATAAGGTAAGAAATAAGTGGCAGAGGACTGGGAAGATGTGGCTGTCTGATTTAGTTACCTTAAAATACATTCTGGAATTTCCTTCTTGCAACCTGATTAGTGAGTGAAATTCTGGCCACATAAGCCAAAAGTGAAACTGTTCTTGATTTCTTTGGAATCTCAGATCTTTAGCCTATATAGCTTCTTTGCAACTTGGCAGATAAAGTAGATTTCTTCTAGCAAAGACTGTAAATTAAAATATAACTATTTTTTATGTCTGTACCTTTTAAATCATTCATATGCACACCTTTTAGATTTTGATCTTTCTGGGGAATGTCAAGGACTAAAATATCTCCTCTGCCCTTATCTACTATATTTTAAATTTCTCAGAGGCCAATTCTGGAAATGTGGTATTTTCCTAGAAATTTTGGACCATTCCTATGAATTTGGAAATTTGAATTCCCTTTGCTGCTATAGTCCATGAGGTTCTTGGAGCTGCAGTAGTTTTTTGCTAAGTTATTGGGACCTTGGAATGAGTGCCTAGCTATAACAATATTTGTTTTGATATCCACATCGTGGTCTGTGATCTGTGGTTTCCCTTAGCTCCCATTTCCAGATCCCAACAAGGAATTAGTCCCTATGCTTGTTCTGCTTGCTCAGTCATGTTGGTAGCTCAGCATGATGCCCTTCAAGGGCCTCAATAGTCTCTTATATAAAAAGATCCTTGTTTTTCCTTGTGCCAACATACTCACTGTAGAGAAGCCAAAACTCAGACTAGCAGAGATCAAAGTTTTTTTTGCTGCTTGAACTGAAGATAAGTTGTTGCTGTTCATTATTTGAAAGGTTCTTACCAGAAAAGCTCAGTCTCCCTTCTCAGGAAAAACTTTTTTTCCAGATGCTTCAGTTGCATTAGGTATCTAGGTGGATTTATATGGAGACAGATGCTAGATATAAAGTAAGGTTAAGATGGATTTTTTTCATCACTATTTCTTCTATTCCAACTATGTGCTGCATTTCATTGTTTATTGTGCCTTTTTTTTTTTTTTTCCTGAGGCTGAAAACTGCTTTTGGCTTCATATCTTGACTCAGTTGAGATGGTGTTTCATTCTTCACAACTGTAGTAGTTTGAAAAGGGCTCTGACAAGAAACTTCTTTCTATATGATTTCATTAAATTTCGAGATTATGTTGCCCTGGAAATTCTTGAACTGAAAATGATGTAAAAGAAATGAAAGAAAAGAAAACACAAGGAATGGCTTCATTAAATGTAGTGGAAGTGTCACTGGAAATCCTATGAATGTGTTTCATAGGATACCACCCTTTCTTCTAGGTGAATAATTTCCTAATCTGTGCCAGACAGAATGAATCATTGTGTTTTACTGGCAAAACAATTATTAGGAAAACTAAGCTGAAGATGAAAAGAACTGCAAAATAGATAAGAAAATTCAATTGTCTGATTATTTTGTTCTGATTGATTTTAATTACTCTATTCCTGTTTCTTTAAAAATCTTAACCCTGCTTTTTGAATATATGGCTCCTTCCCTAGCGAATTACATTTTATACCTGATGAATTTGGGGGTTGCTTTGATTGATAGGGAATGGTTCACATTAAGACATGTGCCATTGTTTCTCCAGATGCTCTGAGCCACCAACAGCCTAAATATTTAATACAGAGCATTACAGAGTTCAGAGGGAAATGCAGGGAGGGAGTTTAGAGGGAAATACTGTTTGGAGCACCCTAAATCTATTCTCTTTGGTTTTGTGCCTCCTGAAATACATGCTGCAGTCTCTATTAAATAATCTCCAGGAAATTTATTGAGACATATTGGCCACGTCACTGTGTGTTGGGTGGAACTGGGAGTGATTTAGAGAGCCAGTTCTACTTTTTAGGTTGAAGCTTGTAATTTAAACTCCCCTACAGACAGTTGTGGTAACAGGCACTTTAACTACGTTAAAGTTGCTACTTGCTTTTCCTTCATGTGCATTAGAACTTCAGTCTGATTCCTGTGGAATATTTGTGCTTAGTACTTTTGTTTTTAAGTCAGCTGGCACTAAAAGTGCAAACTCTTAAACATCCAGCTATAATTCTATCTCATCTCTTTTATTGCCTTCTAATCACTAAGGAAATTAGTGAAATTGTCTTAAAGGGCACAAATACTGCATTTGCTGTGGTTCTTTGTCTCTGTACAGCTTGCCAATGGGTTTGGCTGCCATAATGGAATTCTTTACTAGCTTTGATCCATTAAGAAATTCAGTGCTTGCTGGAACCCAGCGTGGGCCAAAATCTTTGAGTGTTTAGGACTGAAAGTTTCTGAAGGGTAATCGTTTTGTAGGTATTCAGAAGAGAATCTGCAAATGCTTTATTAATATTATTTTTAGCTTTGGTTTGGGGTTTTATTTGCTATGCTTGTTCTTAATCCCTGTTTATTTCTGTGTAGATAAGTTTCATGTTGACCTGGCAATGCTTGGCATTTCTATATTTACTGTCTGGATAACTGTCTTACAAACCAGTTCGTGGTGATTCTGCTTTTGTACCTGAAGTTAATATGGGATTCTTTGCTTCTTGTAATGGACCTTACTCTGTAGATCTTGGTGTGAACTGGCATTCATTCTGATTTATCCCAGAATACACTTAAATGCTCAAAGGTGTGAAGTGACTACAGCAAATGGGAAAAAATACCTCTTTAATAACTGCAGGTCATTAAAGGACTTTTTTCTGCTTACTTCTGGTATAGAAACAGGAAGGAGGACTCTTTTTAAGTTTGCATAATTATTTGAAGGTATGGTGTCTGGGATAAAATGTTTTTCTTTGTTATACTCCAGAAAATGGTTTCATTCTCTCTTCTGTGTTGCCATCATCCCTGTTCTCACTTCTGAGAGTCTGTAGCAAAGGAGTCATCATATCTAAGAGGATTAATTTCAGGGAATATCTTTGAGCAGTATCTAATGCTGGAGATTATCCAAATTCTAACACAGTGCTGCTGTACACATGTGAACTGTGATTCTTGAAGCTGGAAACTTAGCAGAATAGGAGGATATTCTTTCAGAGAACAATTTGAATACTCTCATATCAGGATGAAACTTTTGTCAAAATCAGTTTATTTCTCGGAAGAAGTAGAAATATGCTAAGTGACATAGGAAAGAGAAATAAAATAATTGAAGAAAAAAGTTGAGCCTTGGGGCTAAAAAGTCTTCTAACTAGAGTCAGCTGAAGAGAGCGTCCTTTTACAGAAAGTGACTCATAGATTCTACTTCTAGCTACTGTTGTCAGCTCTGGTTACAATAGATGTAATATATGAATGAACATTTAGTTGTTGAAATGAACATTTTATAAGTATCCATTTTTTTTTAAAATCTAAATATACTTCAAGGATGAAGTGTGCAAAGTAAAAGGAATATTGCAGGCCTGTGTCCTGCAATTCCTTTGGCACATGCTTCATTTTATGATAGAAGGTTACAAGCTGAATGAAGTGTATTCTGTCACTGGTTTTGAGTAGTATTAACACGTTCTTGGCTGTCATTTTGGAAAGCTATTCCAACATTTCTTTCTTTTTCCTCCTGCATTACTGTGATACTGTTTCTTACATTCAGCTCATCATTTGTGCACAGGAGTTTGTGGTAAAAATAAATTTAATATTTTGCTACATGCGAAGGAAGCGGAGGAAAATTTAAAGCCAAAGGAAATTCAAAGTACCACACCTGGACAAAAGTAAACTGAAACACAAATAAGAGGGCTGGCTGGATGAAAATCAGATGGTCAGAAGAGGACCTGGGGTCACTGGTGAACACCAAGCTGACCGTGTCCTGACAGGGCTCTCTTGTAGAAAAGGCCAGCAGCTCCCTGGGCTGCATGAGGCAGAGCATTGCCAGCAGATCAGGAGAGGTGATGCTTTCCCTGTGGGGAGCAAAACCCACAAACCATGGGGTAGATGCAGACACCCAGATCTTTAGCAAAATACCAACAGATGGCTTTGCAGCACTGCTCACTGTAGCTGGATGGATCTGTTGCTCATATTGTTCACCTTGCATAGGTCTGTGTTTGGCTGGAGTCTGTTCTCAAGCAGATGGTAGGCCAAGTTCTCATCATCAAGCACAACAAACTCACTCCAGGATACTTTTGCCAAAGACAGAAGAGTGGAGTCCCACAATCTTTTTATGAACAGAAGGCTTTTATTTCTTCTTTTTCCACCTTGTTGATATGGCAACCTGCTAGTCCCTACCACAGAGAGTAGAGGCATTTTGTTTTGTGCCTCAGTTATGACACCTAACAGCCTTTCTTGCAGCAGAAGGGTTTTTTTTCAGATGAACTTTTTCTTAGCTGGGAGTGATAAAAAGCATCAGCACTAAATTCATTGAACTTAAGGTATTCAAATAACTTAGGTGAGATTCCAGAAATAAGACAGATGGTTCTTACCCATCTGAGATTCGAGAAGCTGAAATGCAATTCATCAAGCTGTGATGGTCAAGTGATGTAAACCTGTGAAAAGCAGAAAAGCCAAAAGATGTGGGACTGGGGCTGTCTGCATATATTTGGACATGCACCCTAGGGCTGTGAAGCCACAGAGTTTAAATACATCCTTCCTTTTTAAGTCGCTTTGTGCTTATGACCAGACAGCAAGGAGTGCACAGAATGTGTGACTGTGTCCAAAGGCAGAAGTAGGAATAACTTGTATAACTCTATCCACATACAGAGAGACAAGATTGTTTTTGGGGTTTTTAAAAAAATTGTATCTTATTCTAATGAATCATGTAGGGTTGGAGAGTTTTTTTCAATTTTCATAAAGACCACCTATGATATCCTTGCTGATGGTTCTGCTGATGAAAACATAAGGAAAGGGGAAAGGCGAAACTATGCTGCCAATTATACAGCATTGCTATTTTTTAATTCCACTGCTTTGCTGTGAGGTAGCTGTAGAGTTTCTGGCTCACAGATGAAATTATGGGGTTTTTTTGTGTCATCTTTTCATAAGAATTCAATCCCCAAATAGCTTTACTTGTACATAAAATGTACTTAGAGAGATAATTGCAATGGCAAAAATGGGTTAGGAGCATGAAGAATAAATAGCGATTCCACCTGAGATATAATGTTAAAATGGACAAGAAAGGAATGGATTATTGAAGAACAGTGGAAGTAAAAGAGCTAGCCTTATTCCTACTCTTATTTAAGAAGTAGAAGAAACTTGCCAATTTTTTATATAAAGGCTGTTAAATATGACACAGATTTGCTGTAGTAAAGGTGACAAAAGATTTTAGACACCTTTTTCCCCCTGTCTCTGATATATCTTTGCCTAAATAATGAAGAAAGAATTGTTGTAAATGATCAAGATGGAGATACAGAAACACAGGGCCAAATTCAAGCAAATATTAATCCCCATCTTGCATAATTTATTCATTATCGTTCAACAAATTTGAAATTCTGATCGATTAGATCTCTGGTCAAAGTTTTGAAAATACATTTTTAATTTATATTTTAATGTCAGCTGTGTCTAAAGGTTTGTTAGCTTGCAATTTATTGTTCATCCACTGGCTATCCCTGCAACTTTTCAGATGGTGGTTAATACTAAACACGGGAGACTAAGTTGGACTGCACAGAGTGGAGTCTTGATTCTTGGTGTTTTTTGGAGCAAGTTTCTTCTGCCTAAAATAAACTGTATTCAAAACACCATAACTCTGTACTTGCTCTTACAATTTTTTTTATTTATTTTAATATTTAAAAAAGGACTATTGCAAATGACCAGCCTTTATCTGTGTGGCTGTGTATGTACCTGTATGTAGAGATAGAGAGATGTAATAAACAGTATTAATTATGAAACTATACAGAATATAACCAAAACTTAATTAAGTTGTCATGTAACTTTCTTCCTGCAAAACCTCTATGAAATCCCATGGGTTTGTTTGGAAGTCTCTTTGGATATAAATGTTCAGCTGTGCAGGTCAAATTTCTTGGCTGGAGTTATCTAATGAGATGACACAGTTGCTTAGATAAAGTCATCTTTAGATTAAAAAAGAGAAATAAAAAACCCCAAATCCTTAGTTTTACTTTAAGTGTATGATGACTTTTTTCCTTTGCATTTGAAACCTCATTATTCTATTTTCACTTTTTCCTCATGTCATCTTCTTCTTTCTTGCCCTTTCTGGCCATGACCATATCTGTGAGGTAGCTGCATAAGCAGCACTCATTTGCTTATTCAGGTATTGCAGGATATTTAATTTCAGATTTTTGAATTAAGGAGAGACAAGATGCCTCCCAGTTCTCCAGGTGATGCTTAAAAGAGCTCAGAATTTTATAGTTCACTAGTTGAGATACCTTTATGAGGTTACACTAATGACATTTTTTATACTTTATTAGCTATCTGATGGTGCACTAACAAAAATATATTAAACTTTATTTAAAATAAAAAGATAACTAATGCAATCACATGAAACATGAGTTAATATGGAAAGTCAAAAGCAGTATCACAGAGCTGCACTCTAAGTTTGAATGTAATATATTACAAAAAAAAAAAAAATGTTTATGATCCAGTGTTCCTGTAATTTTCTTTATCTCAAAATTATTTTTTTCATTTTCTTTTTCATCTGTTGTATCATGAATGGGTTAAAAAACAGAATATGTATTCCCAGCCATGATTCCTTGTCCTCAGTAAGTAAATCAAATATACATAGGAGGAAAAAAAAAAAAACAAAACAAACAAAACTCAAAGAATTAGATCAGTTAAAAACCAACAGCTATTCTGGGGTTTCTGGAACACCAGGGAGCAACAGGATAAATAATCCAAAATTTTATCTTGTGGGATCCATCTCTGTTGAACTGCTTTAGTCTGACTGCATCAGTTCCTTAGCACAAGTCCTAAGTGATGCAAATATCCCTTTTCTCTTGGTTAGAAATGTCTATTTATCCTGTATTAGCACCTAAGGGTTCAAGGTTTACTGCTGTGTCATGTTCTATACAATTGTCCTACAAAAACATAAAGCATAAAAACATTTCTGTTCTGCAGAGCTTCCAATTTAGATACTATGTGAGGTAATTGATATTTCAAACTAAGGAAGGAAGAGTAAGCTGGGAGTTAATTCTGGAAAAAAAAGGAACTTTAATCTGGGGCAATAGCACGTCATCTGCTTTATAACTTTGAGGTGTTCACAGGTCTGCAACACCTGCAGCTCCCTCTTGAATCTGAGAAAATCAGAAGCAGGAACAGTGAAAATGGTTCTGGGCATTAAAAAATAGTGCTGCTGTTCCCCTTCATATTATTCAGATAGTCACTTTTACCATCCAGCCTTCAGCACTGATACTGCTGACGATAGTAGCTCTAAAATGGCAAACCCATAAAATATCTTAGAAAGGAGCTTGCTGAGATAAATGAGGGAGTTGATGCCAGAAATCTATGAGCCAAAACAGTTATTTTGGCAGAAAATTTTGAACTGATAGAAGTGAAGACATATGGCCTTTAGGCCACAGGGGTGGAAACTGCAGCAGCTGAGACACACAAGAATGAAGACTTGGATGAGCACTCATTTTTCTTCTCATTCCAGGCAGGTCAAGCGCCTGAAGAACCTTCAAGATCTAGATTATATTGCATGAGATTATATGGATGGACAGCTAAAAAAAGATGACAAATTGTATAACTCAGTTGGAGAAAAGTTAAGGTTTTCCTGAATCTGAGCCTAGACAGAAAGACAGAACAGAAAGATGTGTGGGGAAGGAAAAGTGAGAGGGCTCTGTTTGAATTGTGCTGAGGTTGGAGGAGAGCTGGGCTCTCCAAGAGAGCGAGAAAATATTAGAAAATAAGGCCAAGTTAGGTATAGAGAAAAGAAGGAATTCACCTGAACTTTCCTTTAGGAAATATTGCATTAATAAAATATAAAGTGTGTGTCTACTCCATAGTTTCAAGTTTTTCCCAAATGTCCCTGGTTGCCATGGAGATGAGAGCCTAAGGACTGAAAAACAGTTTGTTGAAATTTAAAATTCTACTCTGTAATACTAAACGTGGGTTTTGCCTGAAGTGTGGAGACTCTTTGGGTCAGAAGAAGAGCAGCTTTTGCTTTCAGAAAGAGTTTGACAGTGTCAGGAGAAGTATTGTCACTGCTAGTTACAAACAGCTAAATTCAGTGAATATCTTCTTTCTTCCTGAGAGGAGAAATTGTAAGAAATGAGAGTGGAGTTGGTGAGGTTCACCTCCTTTTCTCAAACTGAAATGCTCTGACATACAGAGCAGTGTCAACTAGGCTGGACAAAACACACTTCAAGCTAATAACTGCAGCAAAATGCTCCCTCATCCGTGTGGGATCTGATCCCGCTGCGTGCGAATTACATAATCCCGCGCATCGCGGGGCTGCGAGCAGCGGAGAAAGAAAGGGGATTGCTGAGTGAGGATAAAACCCTGCCCTCACATTTGTATCACCAGCACAAAGCCAGAAAACCTGTTTCTGAAGCTATGAGTATGCATCTTCTGGCATTTTCTAAAAATATGGCCAGAAAGCTGGCTGCTTTGATAGAAAAGTGCAGTTCAGGAAATTTCAAAAGGGGAAAAATAATAATGTTGCATTTGCTGTTACTCCTCTGTATCCTTCATTTTCTCAATATATTACTGAAAATTGAAAACAAGCTTATGATATGTACATCAAAAGAAAACTT
This sequence comes from Taeniopygia guttata, assembly GCF_048771995.1. NCBI lineage: Eukaryota > Metazoa > Chordata > Aves > Passeriformes > Estrildidae > Taeniopygia > Taeniopygia guttata. The sequence continues at coordinate 11,895,897 of NC_133024.1, read as the reverse complement.
CCCCTGTGATGGATGATAGCAGGACAAGGTCAATAGCAGAAGCGATTCAATGCATTTACTAAGATCTGTTGCATTATTCCACTGCAAAATCTGCAAGGCAAAAATACATTAATAAATATTAAGCCACATTATTATTCTGCTTATGCCTCTCTGTTTGTAAGAAGAAAACTTTCTGGAAATTCCAAATTTTACATTATTTCCACCACTTCTGTTAGCTATGATTTCATGTTTGCATGAAAGATGTTTAAGAAGTGCTTACAGGTATTTAGGAGTAACGAAACCATTCTGTGAGCTTTGAAACAGAACAGAATGTAGATTATTAAAGCTCAGAAAAAAATTAAAAGAATTTGCAATGTATTACCTTAATACTTGTATAAGAAAAATAGTATACATTTTTCCATTGTTAAAAAAAAATTATTCCCAAGTTGAAGAAAAAGAGTTTACATAAAACAATTGGCTGAACATATTGATAGTAACAATAACAAACACTAGCAAAGCATTCTCCCTTTGGGACAGGATCACTGTCATGAGGAGATACAAAACATGTAAGAAAGGAAGGGGAAGTGGAAGGAACAAAGAGAAAGATGTAAAATAAAAGCACATTTACACATTGCATAACTATAGCTACCTCCTCAAGTGAAGCAGAGTGAGAGGTGGTACAAACTATATTTTCCTGATGAAATATTATTGCCAGGAAGAGAGTCTTGATGTAGCACAAGCTCCCTATAGTGTACATTTTTTATTCTACAGCCTCTTTACTATAGCACAGTGCTCATCATAATTGCACTAATAGGTTTTGGTTTCCTGGAGTGACCCAACCACATCTTGGCAGGAATCCCACAGGCAAGCGGGTCCAGGCAGCATCATTTGTGACCCTTCCATGTTCCCAGGGCACAGCCCTCCCCTGGTCAGGAGTGGCCATGGGGCATAAATTGTTTGGGTCCATAGGTCTGGACCCATAACAGTTTATAGGAACCTCCTAAAAACTATTAATTCCCTAGAAATCAAATCTGCCAACTTAGGAATTCTTTGCCCTATTGTTTCAGCAATTCAAAAATTATTGCACCACTGTGAAATTCCTTTAATAAAGATTTCATAAATATTTAATGCATATTAGGCCTTAAATAGAAAATATTTATAAGGAATAAATGGTGTTCAATTAAGACACATAATTTCCAGTAACTCCTCTTTTTTATTAATATTTAGGGAATTTCTTGTTAGCAGACCATTCTGTTGGGGCTGCTGCTTCAATGGTGCTTCATTCTTTGCCTTGTCATTTAAGTCCCTCATTTAATTTAAATATAAAAAATTCTATCATTTTAATGTTCTAGTTTCTCATTGTTTTAAATTAAAATGAAAAAATCTACCTCTCTGTATACCACTGAATATTTAAGCAGCTCTGAAGAAATCTTTTTACTAAACTTTCTTTTTCTGTGTTCTTCCATCACATAAAGGGGAAAATACAAGTAAGATAATAAACTTTCTTGAACTGAATCTTGAATCTCTAAGAAACATGATGATCAATTAAAAATTTTGCTTTGCCAAGGCATCTCTAGGTTTTGCTTTCTTGTAAATTAACCCAGCCCAACAATTTCAATGGGTTTTTTGGTTTGTGTTTTTTTTAAATCAGATCTCTGCTTTCACTATTTATGGCACAGATTGTTCTTGTGATAAGTTACAAGGTTTAAAAGACCATTGCTTTTTCACAGTTGTGGCTACTGCTGTTGGGTTATATGAAACTCTCCATGTCTGGCAGTAGGAGCTTTGTATCTCAGCAGTGCCTGCTGCCTCCAAGTGGGAAGCCTTGGTTTAAGTCCAGAAAAAGCAAAGAAAGAGTGGTGTTAAATTCCTGGACACTCAGGTCAGACCCTGTGGAAACACCAAATCTGTTTGCCCACAGAGTGCTCAGAAAGTCCTGTCAGAAAAGCTGGTTGCAGTTTTTAATCTATATCCATTCAGAGCTTTAACAAATGAAGTCTGAAAGGCAGAAACCACCTCCTGTTCAAAGAAGTACTGAAATGATCAACTTCAGTCAAGTAATCTTGTACTAGATCAGAATCCCTCAGGGAAATATTTACATTTTGCCAGTTTACTCAAAGGAATAGCTCTGGGGATCTGGAGATATCCTCTACATATATATTTTAATTTTGGGTTTTTTTTTAACTGCAGGAAACAGTGCTGCCAGAGCTGAAGCTAGTGATTTAATCATAGGATTGCTAGAGGCTGCAGTACCCTTTCTGCTCAGAAATCAATATCTGTACTTTCAGTTATATTAGAGAAATGTTTACTTCTTTACCTGACCAAGATATTAATTTCCATATGCTTTGTTTCTGACTTTTTTTTTTTTTGAGTTAATGATTGGTGGGGAAAGTAGCCTAATTTATTTTGAAATCCTTTAATACCGCACAATTTTCCTGTTATTGACTGGTTATTTTGTGTGTATATATAGCACCATTCACAAGCATCAAGATGCTCTGCAAAGGCTTTGGAATGCTCTGTATGTAGGAAGCGATGCTCTCTGCTAAAGCACAGCCATCAGCAGGGCAGGGTGCAGTAGCAACCTTTGTGTTGCTGGTGCTACTGATTTCAGCTCAGGAGGTGAATAGGAGAACTCAGCTGGTGCATCAGGAGAATTTAAGCAGGGGAAAGGCAATTAGCTGTGTTGGAATATGATCAGGATAGCAGTGCTAAAGCCCAGCCTGATGAAAAGCACTGTGGGATTCTTAATGGCCACAAGTCAGAGAACGTTTTATTTCTCATCCCGAGGACAAAACCTCTATTAGCAGAGTGCCTCCTGCCCCTCACTGCAATGTTGGTTTAATATGGGCCCAAAGGGAACAGTGTCACCTCCTGTGGCAGGTCCCCATTGCCAATCTGCTCCCTGCACAGGGCAGGGGGACACAGAGGCGAGAGGAAAGTGCAGAGATTTGTTGGCTGTCACGCAGGACATGGGGCTGAGGGGGATGGCAGGGGCTGCTCCGCTGTGATTTTGGTAATGGCTGAACATATTTCCTGGTGGGAGCTGTCCCCAGAGGATTTCCATCCACAGGCTTCGTTTGCTTAATGAGAACAGATGAGATCGCGGCTCAAGGTGCTTGGTTACAAAAAGCACATTAAACATGTCAGGGCAGGTGATTCTCCCACTATAAAAATTGACAGTGTGGGATTAGCTGGTGCTGCGTTGGAAATCTATTAACATTTGAAGCAGTTTGAATTAGAAGTCTTGATGGAATTACAATTACTTTCCTTCTCCTCTGTGAATTTTGCTGCTATCTTTGTGTACCTTGTAATGAGAATACTTATAAACCAAGGAAGATGTTTTCCAAAGTCTCACGTGGAGCCATATTTCTCTGTCAGATTTACAAGCCTGGTTGAATAAGGGTGTAGGAGAAAATGGACAGAGGGAAGTAAAGCCAGTGGGTTTCTGCTTACCAAGTCTGACAGCACACACCAAAGCGTGGAAGTGGGTGAGTGGGGAAGCATAAAGGTCACAGCCCTGGGAACAGGCAGGCATTGGTGGTGGTCAGAATTACCCAGGACATGGGTAAGAGTGTCCTGCTTTTTGTACACTCAGTGCAGGGTGATCCAGGTAGCATAATAAGAGAAGGCACCATCTCAGGGAGTTGGATTCATGTAACTTTTTCTGACTGAGATTCTGTTTCCTTTTGTGTTCAAGCTGACAGGAATTAACAGTGTGTGCTAGAGACAGGATATTGAGGATGTGCAATGATTTCCTCATAATTGCATCTAAAAAGTGAGGAACCTGCAATCTTCTTCACTCCTCTGGTGGCTCCTAGACAGTCTTGTAGCAGCAAAGTAAAAAAAAAAAAAAAAAAAAGACTAGTGATGATTTTAACTTGATGTGAGTGGAGTGGTGCCAAAATTAGCGCAGCATGAGAGCAGGTGAAGGCATAAAAACAGGAGGTGAAGCCAAGTGAAACCACCTGGCTGGGGAGCTTAGGATGGAAACCTGGATAGAGTTTTGAAATATACATTGGCCTGCTGGGCAGCCACAGAAACAAAAAAGAGAGAAAATAATGAGTAACATAATCTGGGGAAAAAGAGAGTGGCCTATCAAGAACATAACCCTTGAGAGAAGGAGTTGTCAAAGGAGGTCACGTGGTGGTCTGTAGATAACTTGTGAGCAGGAAGAAAACCAGAAGGACCTGAGAACTGATCTCAGGATTTTAACATGGAAACAGTGAAATAAAATGCACATAGTGGAAAAATGGACACAGATGTGTTATTGCATATTTTTCCCTGGACCAGTGTTTGCTTTAAATTAATGGGGACAAAAGAGAGGTGGCCATCGCACATGAGCTACAGGAAAGAGAAACACTATTAGATGATTATGCATTATTTATAAAAAAAGCATTTGTTTCTCATACTATATTTTGGATCTCTTATAGAAACTCAGAGATATCTTAGATTTCATTATCATCAGTCCTACTGTTTATTATTTTAACTTCAGAATATTTTAGTTCAAAATGTAAAGCTATTATTTTTGGAACTTGACCTTTGTGTGTCTCAGATAAGTCACCTTTGGGTTTAATTTATATCTTACACATGTACAGTACCTATATACTGAAGTACATCTCTCTTTTGAATAATCTGTCTTCTGCTGATGGAACATTTCAAAATATTCCAAATTATTTTTGTCTTCTATGTCTCAATCTTCATCTATGGATGTGAAAATATCACTTCATATTATCTACTCACCATAATGTATTTCAGTCCTTCACCTGGCAAAGCCGTCTTTGGGTCATGCCAGCAAAATAATCATTTTTTTATCTCAACATACAAACTCATCAGCAGACCCATTTCCATTAGGACTCTTTGTGGCCTCTGGTCAGCTTGTAGATTTTATCTCCGGCGGGCAGCATGACATTTCATTCACTTTTCACCCCTTCTCCAGCCATGTCCAGGTTGCCTGTATTTCCTATTCTGCTAGATCCTCAAGGTAAACGTTCCTGTAAAAAAAGGTTCTATCAGATGCTTATTTGAGGGTGACCACTGTATATATATCACATCTGAATAAAGTTATTTTGGTTCATAGATGCAAAAAATATATTAATCCCTTATCTAAGTACCAGTTCATCTGCCAATAATGTCTGCAGCTTTGAAGCTCTTGAAGTTCATTGCTTAAGGGTTATATTTCCTTTAGTTGATTAAGAAGAAAATAATCGACGAGATCAAAATATGGGATTAACTTTTCCTGAATATAGCACAGGTATGACAGAGGAGAACTTTTAAATTTTGGAAGATAAAATGTATCCTAATTATGAGGGGAAAAAATCTAATATTTTTGATAGTCTATCCAAAGTGCTTAGGGAACTAATATTTACTAATCACTAACAATCTGGGTTTCCAAATATCATAGATTTTGATTTTTTACATCCATCAGTAACTTCACTTTGATATTTGTAAAAATATAGATGGTAATATAATTCTGAAAACACTTTGTTTCATTAAAAGCAGTGATTTCATTGTATCACATGGAATTATTAAATTTATGTTGATCTTTTAATATACTTTGGAATTTCTACAAGGAATAAAAAGATTTTTTTATTCATTTAGGCAGTGTATGATTAGAAATTTTAAAAAATGCTGTAGCCCACAAAGGTCATATTGTCAAATATCCTGTAATGTATTTTATTGTGCCTTCTAAAAGAAATAATTAAAAGAGTTCATGAATCAGGAGCAAATCAGATAGAGTCACTTCTTAAAATCTGTAATGGTAGTAAATCCACTGTTAACAACAATACAGAACATTTGAGGAAAAATGGAAAAGAATTATGCTTTAGTTTATAATAAAACCCAGAGCAGAAAGGAAATGTCAGACAGGTATCACATTTTAAGTAACAACTGAACAAGTCAATATTTGCACTACATAATCAAAATTGACTTAACTACCTTCTATGTACAGGTCTGGGAAAATAAATATCTCAACATTTGGATCAAAGAAAATATCCTCCTTCATTTTAATCAGGAATGAGCTTGGAAACTAGCTGTACTTATTTAAAGAGATGTTCCTTTCAATGTATCTTTTTTGGTATAAAATTATTTCTAGGCTTTTTTTTTAAATAATTCTTTTAATAGCATGACTAAAAATAATTACTTAATAATACTGGGTAAACTAAATAGGTAGAATTTTGAGACACCTCTGTCTCTACTAGAGGTTATAAATAGATTGAATGTTTCCAAGCATGGATGAATGGAGCAAATTATTTATCAACTAGATCAATATCACTTGCTGTATGTAAAACCAACAACATGTGAAAGGAGAGCAATATTTTCAGGCAATAATTTTTTCCCTAAGCTTTTTTTTCCCCCTGCAGTTCGCCTTGCAGGCCTGTAATACTGATGTAAACCAAACAGATCCTCTACTTATTCACCTGAGCATCTGTCAGGCAATTTGCAAGCCTTTTTCTATTCCTGGATTATCTTGATGCCTGCAATAGAGGGACCCCTGATGATGATGAGGCCCAAAAACTGTGCCTTGTGCAGCTCTGTCCATACAGACTGGAAGATGCACCTGGTAAACTCACTTGTAAAAACTGGATAACTCTAGTAAAAATAGAAGAACCAGGGTGCTGAAAATGAATGCACAGGTGATGTTTTGGAGGGTGTGTGGTCACTGTTTTGTTACCTTTTTTGTCTCTTCTGAACTCTTTCATAATGGAATGACTGAGGGTAGTCCAGAGCATCTTACAACTGCTCTTGCTTTCCTCCAATGGCTGAGTCATTTTGTCACCTTTTGGTAGCTCTCTGACCTTTATGTTCCTTGATCAGTAAAAAAATCATTCTCCTGTCCAGTCTTCATGTGAGATGGATTGTCAGGAGGCAAAAAGCCCCTGTTTACTTTAATAAGGCTGACAAAGACCAAGCAACACAGGCAGAAGAAAAGGAACTTATTTGCTTCCATCCATTGCCCTTACAGCATGACAGCAGGTGTCTGCTGCTTTAGGCTATTGAGACCTTCTCAGTGCAGTGCTTTGGTCAAGTGTCAGGTGGTACTTAAGGAGTATGTGGCTCAAACTTTGACTTCTGTTGCAGTCACTGATTCTGACCACAGGGAAATTTCATTTGCTAGTTCCTTCCCAGACAACATGAAGACATTTTGACTTTCTTGCCCTGGGAATGCAATAATTTTCACTACATATCACAGTGAGTGAGTCCATTTCCCCCAACAATAAGATTGGCTAAGGACACCCTGTGTTACTAAGACTTATACCAACTTCATCCCATAAGAGGTTTGAGCTGAAGGAACAAAAATTATTTCCCCCTCCCTCCAAAATCTTAAAGAAGGAGACAGAATTCCAGATGGCTGAGGACCTACCTTGTATATAGAGTTCAGGAAGGAGTGGGAAAATAATGAACAGAAGTGGCAAAAACTTAATATATAAGAAATACTTTCTTATTCTTGTAGGCTGTAATTGCAGTCTACATATATACATATATATATATATACAGCATGTATAACCTAAGTACATGCACATATAAATACATGATACATATAAAGTAATATACATCTATGTAGATAAGTTGTATGATATGTTATATAAATATATACTTATGATTACATTAAGAAATAAAGGACAGATGCTTTATAATTAATAATTTATTACTTGTTATTACTTGTGCTTATTACTTTTCATGCCAAATATCTTACAATATCTAAACACAGACAAAGGGTCAAATTCCTTTCCTGGCAATTGCATATTCTAGACCAATACATATTTTCTAATTTTGGCCTAGAGCTAGGCAAATTCTCTTCTTTGCTCCTGTGAATGGCAAAACTCCCACTTCAGTGGGATCAGAGCTTACACCAAAATGTTATGTGGTACATGTCACCTACCTGGTGAGACTAAGGAAGGAGCTGTAGCACTTCATTCCCTCCCCAGTTTTCACAAAAATAACCTTGTGGCATGTCATCTTCAGGCTGAGGGCTTTGCAAGCAAGGAAGAAGATTTCAGCCTTTTTTGAGCATGAGGTTGGAGAATATGTCATGTTCTTTTCCCTCACTTTAAAGCTTGCTAAAGTGAATAACCTCCATGCTTCAAGATCTGCTGCCTTTGCTGGCAAGGAGAATGTGATGGCTCATAGCTGATGTGCAGTGTGGATATAGCATGATTGCATACCTGGATGTAGGTGAAAAAATAACTGTGCTCACAAGCCACTTGACATTTTGTTTTGCCTTTTTCTTTATTCTTGTTGAACAAATGTTTGTGTGTTCTTGCTTACCTCCCACCACCTGCTGTTCCTCTTTTAGAGATTAAAATGAGGATTTTTTTGTTCTGGAAATATACTAGTTTTTGAAAGGAAGGTTATGTATGGAGGGAATTATGTATTCCAGTGTCATTTATGTGGATAATTTGGAACATGTATTGTGAAAACGTTTGTATTTGCAGGACTTGCATTCTGAAGCTATTGAGAGGTGCCAGGAAGAATGCACTTCTCTTCCTCCTGCTCTTACAGAGTCCTTGTGTGATGCTAATCAGAGCAGATTTATAGAGTGCATAGTAAATAAAGCCTGAACAAAGGGATGTATCCTTAGAAGAAGTAAAGAAAGTATTGACTGGTTGTTACTAAGAGTAAAGTGTCTATTGTGTGTTCTGAATGGCACTAGTATTGTAGGGAAAAGGAAAATCACAGGATTAAAGCCAGTCTGTAAGCACAGCCACAGCATACGTTAAAGTTTCCATTTATCGTTCCCAAGGCAATTTCAAATGGCATTTTACTAGGTTGGTTTTGGTTTGGTGGGGCTTTTTGGTTTGGGGTTATCTTTTTGGTCTTTTTTGGGTTTTTTATTGGTGTTTGGTTTTTGTTTTGTTTTTTGTTTGTTTGTTTTGAGTTGTTTGTTTGAAAGTTTGATTTTGAAACATTTATAGTCTTTAAAAGGAGAAGTTTTGCTTTTACTCAGTATAATTGTGTCTGTGCTGATTCATAAGAACAATTTCTGACAATAACAGCTAGCCTTACAGGTCTTTGAAGAAAACTTTGCAAAGAGACCTAAGGTTAATGCCTGGTATGAAGCTGTTATTCCCAGCCTCACAGTACACACAAAATTACTGACCTGCCTGAATAAGAAAATTGCTATTTTATCATGGGTTGATTTGCTGTCTGGATAGATCTCTTTAGCTTAAGAACTTTCTGTTTAAGTAATCCTGGAGCAATTTGTTTTGTTTCTAGCTAAGCCTGAGCAGTAAATGTGTAGAATAAAAAATTTATGCAGAGAATCAAAACATTTGAAAGTCATAGTGGATCAAAAATGGCTACCTTACTGAATTATCAGAGGCTGGGGGTTACTTTGCAAGGTTGCAAAGAGTAAGCAAAAGATACCAAAAAAAAGTTTAATTATATATGTTGAAATACTGTATAAATGAAGTCGTTTACTACAGCAGTTCAGATTTGTTCACAGCTGGTGTGTAAATGCAATAAAAATGTTTATGTGATTTGGCTATATAAATTAACAAAGAATATAATTGTTTCTCCCTCAATTTATTAGAAGATAAATAATGAAAAAGTGACCTGGGATAGGCAATGTAATCACAAAGGCTATGGAGACACTCTCTGCCCTCTTTGGTTCACTCTTTACTGTGGCAAGGCTGGCTTTCATGCCCCTGACATGTCCTGTGCCCAGTCAGTCCCTGTAAATGAAGGCTAATAATGGTAGAGGAGGACCAGGGAAGGGCTAGCTTAAGAAAATGGGAGAAGCATAAACCTATGGGACTGGAAATGGCCAAGAATGGTGAGGGAACAGTCTGAAGTCATTGCAAGGCTTCTTTCTGACATCTTGGAGAGGCTGTGGCCATTTGAGAATGTCACAAATTATCAGAAAATGGCAAATCAATCTAACTCATTTAAAGCAAGGGTAAATATTCGTATAATTACAGGCCACTCAGTCCACTTTTGGCCTTGAATAAGGCTATGGAGCAAATTCTACTGATTTACTGTTTGTAGGGATACAAAATACCCACAACATGTTGACTTATTATCTACTTTGCCTTCTCTAAGGGAAAGTTTTGTCTTACAAACCTTTGATTGCCTTTGGAGATTACAGGAATGGCTTGGTGGATGAGGAGAGAGCACAGGATGTTGTTTATTCTGATGGCAGCAGAGCTTTGGGCATGGTCTCTCATAGTAGTATTTCTGCAGCCAAAGTGGTAAAAATAGGCTGGACAGATGGAAAACTTGCTAGGCTGCCAAATATGATCAGTGGTGTGGAGTCCAACTGGCATGTGATTATTAGTGGCATTCCTCAGCAGCTGATACGGGGGCAAATACTGATTAATGTCTCTATTAATGAGCAGAGTGGTGGGAATGATGATAAATCCTCATCAAGTTTACAGATGACACCAGTGCTGGGACCAACAAATAAGTTGGAGAGAAGGACTGTCTTTCAGAGATAATTCAATAACCCCAAGAAATGGGCTGACAGAAATGTCATGGAGCTCAGTAGTGGCAGACTGAAGAACATAAGGCTAGAGGAAGATCTAAATGTCACTTTCAACTTCTTAAAAAGGATTTATAGAGAAGATGGAGCTAGACTTCTGTCAGAGTTTCACAGCAAAAGGGCAAGAGGCAGTGAAGAGAGGCTGCAGGAAGGAAAAATGTAATTAGATCTAAGATTAAAAAAATTCCTTGCTGTAAGGATGGTTGAACACCAGACCTGGTTGCCCAGAGAGTTTTGGATTCTCCATTTCCAGAGAAGGCTAAATTTGAATTATCTCTACACTGAGGAGGGAGCTGGATACAGACAACTCCCAAAGTCTTTTTAACTTCACTCATTTAATGACAACAGGACAAGTGGTGATCACAGAATTCCAGGACTCAAGTTTACAATGTTAGAAAAGGCCTGTTAGATGGTCACATCTATTATTTCCTAAGGGGGAAAAAAGATAATTGTTTGATACAGGTACAAATAAGGTTTTGGACACACTTTCCTGTTTGTATCAATGTAGGACAGGAACCACCACAATTACTGCCCTCCACAAAACCTTGTAGAAAGTCTTTAGGTCTCTGAAAGACAAATTGTAGCAAAGCAGCACAACACACATACAGCTGAGCTTTGTTTACCGTGTAACTGAGAATGGAGCTCAGCCTAATTTATGTCCTGCTGATAAAATGGAGTCTTGTCTTTTGGAAAGACTTGGGTAGGAAGCATTAGCCACTCATTTACTGAAAACTGCACAAGTTTATGTATGGCTCCTGTGGTAGAAACTTTTCAAAATTTCCATCCTGGAACACTACCAAGTGTTTCCAAATACTTTCTTTTAAGGGTTGCAGTTATCCCTAGAGATAAAATGGAGAAACTCCTGTTCTGTATAGTAATTAACCAATATGTAGTCCTACTGTCTTAGATCAGATAAAACCAGTTTCTTACATTTGACTAACTCTATTTTAGTTTTGACCTTTTCATGCACATTAATCTTCTAACCAGCTTAATGCTGATCTCCTACATGCTACTCACATCATTAATGCAGGTTTTCTTGTCGCAGACTGGTATAAGAAATTCATAGTTTTAAAACATGTTTCAGTTGTTAGCAAAACTACAGTCATCCTAAGAGGAAATACTTAATAATTTCAAATAATTTAGGATGTATTTAAAAGTCTTCTGATAATTTTGTTTCATGCTGTGACATACTCCCTGAGGATCATTGTAATTTTGGTTATGGTCATTTGTCCCTCAGCGTCACTCTTTAAGGTATGTCACAAGACATGAACACCAAGGTGCCCTTCAAAATAGGTTAATTTAAAAGACATTAAATTAATAATTTCTTGTTTATGTCAATAAACAAGAATTATAAGTTAATTTGCAAAAAATCATTGGCTGTACATAGCTTGTGCTATAAAATGAAGTTAGACTTAAATATTCCTTTTTAAAAAATCCTTTTTAATTTATTTTCTTCAAGAAGGAAAAATCTATTTATTTGAATAATTTTTGAGAAACTCAGCACAAGGTGCAAATATCTGTGTCCATTTTCTTGTGACAGTGCAGCCTAAAGCCTAAGGAATTCACAAATTACTTTTTTTGACCTTGATTCTGCTCACTTTGTAGAGATGAAAATCATTGGTCTAAAATTTGGGGCTATTTTTAATTTTGGTTTTGTTCTAAAGGGATGTTTTAGCTGTTATAATCACAAAAATTACAAAAGAAGGAGAATTTATGTTGAAAGTCTATTTAAAAGTCAAGCATGACTGCAGGAATCTTAATTGATCCTTCAGTCTGTGCACGTTAGATGGACATTGAAAAGAGAATCTTAATTTTCTAGCATTTTGTTAGGAACATTGAGATCTATTCTTTCCAAGATGGATGCAGGACACTATATGGCTCAGGAAACTGGTGATGCAACATCAAGTCCATTATTACCCAATTCACAGCCTCAGATTCAGACATGGTGATGACTGAAAGTCATTACCATCTGACAACTGCTCCATAAATTTACGTCAAAGGCAATGATGATTCCAGTCTGGTTTCCTAAGGGCATCTGTCCCCTTAATAAAATCATCTCTGTTATTGGTTTGGACTTCAAAGACTAAACAGGCATAGAAAACAACCATTCAGACAAAAAACCCAGGAGTGCAGAGGGGTTGTGCAAATAAATACACACAGCCTGCGCTCCTCCCAGGAGCTTTCTGGAATCCTTAATTGATTCCTAGACCTCAGCCACTCTGGAATGCTAAGCAAACTAAAGGCAGTTTGCCTGGCTGTTTTCCTTGAGAGAGTCCATGGTATTTCCTCTCAAAAATAAAGATGTTGCATTCCATCACTGAGGTTGGAATTGGGGATCTGCCTCTCCCAAAAGCAATACTTTTCTGACATAGAACTTAAACATTTTCTGAAGCTGGTGGAAAAGTTTTTCAGTCCCACGTTCCTACTGTTGCAGTTTAATGTTTTTAGGATTGCATCTTTAGTGTGAGGCAGTGATTAGCTCCCTGTTTCAGAGGAATGCAAGACATCTGGCAAGCTGTCAAAGCCATATCTTTTAGTATATGTCCTATGTTCTTTTGTTCTCAAAATAAGCAGCATAAATGTGATGAATGTATGGATGTGAGTGTATAAATAACTAGCTCAAGCCTTCTTCCATGCAGCCTTGTTAAAGGTATGAAATTCAGGAATTTAGGCCAGTTTATTTCCATAGTTGGAAAATTATCTTTTTTATTTAGTTTTCTATAAATATCAACAAAAAATAAGCTTTTTTCCCTTCTATTTCTCATTGAGTATAGAAATTCATGGGTATTTCATAAAGTAAACTTATTTTTTGCAAAAGACAGGAAGGGGTTTTATTGTAAATATGGGGTTGACTTTTTTTTCCCTTTGCACTGCATTTCCAAGGGAGATTAAACCTCTTATAAACTGATTCTATTAAAAAGTAATTTCATGTAGCAGCTACAGGCCAGTGGCTATTCAGCATTTCTTTGAACAGGCCTGACAGGTGTGCAGGTGGTGGTTGCCCTGTTCAGTTGCATCTCCTTAAGTTAGTTTCCCTGCTGGTGTAAATCAGTGTCACTCCATGAAATTCAAAGGATATGTTTTAATTTAGCTACAGCTGCATTATATTGAATAGCACATTCTGAGTATGTGTCCTGGGTGTATTCAGACCATGTCATCAAAAGCCGAGGCAAGACCTAAAGAAAGCTGGAGTCCAGCATCTTCTTTAGTGAGGAAGAAAATTGTAAATGTAGAGTTCAAAAATACATATTGTGGGTTTGAGATGCCTAAGTATGAGTGTAGGAAAAGTAGAATTTTAGATTTCATTTTCCTCACCCTTCTCCCCTCACATCCCCATTTTCCTGTTGCCATGCAGACAAACATCCTCAGCTATGTCAGGATGTCTGTTTATAGCGCTTGCTTTCAACCCAATCAGGAAATTGATTTAGGCTAATAAAAAAGGCAGTCAGGGAAGGCTTTTTTTTTTTTTATTTTTAAGAGAGAATCCTAATCAGAGCTGTAACACAGAGTAGTAAATGATTGTGTCAGCATAGTAGAAAGCAAAGTGCACCATGAGACGGGGAAGGAATAGTTTAATATGCCCTTGCCACCAAACACTTCGCATTTAAAATGATATCTTTAGAGGAGTTCCTACAAACACGTAAGGTGCTAACAGCTGCCCACCAAAAACTCCAACAAGTGTAAAAGGGTTTGCTTATCAGAGATTCAAATTAAGTGGGGGAAACTGGGTTGATAGCAGCTGTATGTCTTTACTTAGAAACTGGCTACATGGTATTTTAGAGATGCTGTTTCTAAGCTTCAGGGTACAAGTCAAGAAATTTGACTCATAACCTGACATGAAATAAAAGGCAAAGCATGTGAGAAAGCAGCAGACCAGAGGGATCAGATTTGCTGGCTGTTACCTTGATACTTTTTTTGGTGGATGATAAAGGTTAAAGGATAAAAGATTTTAAGCAGCCAAGAGGGTGCACAAGTGAAGCGGGGTCAATATCACAGGAGGAAATAAAAGACATGCTCTGCCCCAAAGTCTAACACATAAAATTGAATAAGCTGTCAACTTTATGTAATATTTACTCTAGGGTGGAAATTAGTAGTTACCTTAGCAACACTAGTATCACCAGAGACATAGCCATGCTGACTCTGATTTACAGAGATGCATTTACTTTGACAATGTATTAAGTAACCTTTCTGAATGTTTTACTGTGCTTTTATGATGAACATTGCAACCAAGAAAAACGGTTTCTCCAGATTTCAACACACTACATGCTGGTCAGACCCTTACCTGGCATAAATCTAAGGCTCCATTTGCTAAGGAAATAATGTTGATTTATTGCAGTGGAAGAACCAGCTCATCATTTTGAGCAGCACCATGGTTTATTGCCATTCACTCTTTTAACTTGTCAGCTGTGAGGGGGTTTGATTTTGTAATATCATGGTCATGAAAATGAGAATGGTTAACAACCTTCAGTACTGCCAGATCTACTGGGGCAATTGAAGTGTGACTTTACCTCTAAATTCAGGATTGGCTTAGATTTCCTTCTGCCACAGAATGCTTCAAATATTAAGAACACAACAAAGAAGTCATTACTGAAAGCACAGCTTTTTATCAGGGAAGTTCTGAATTTGGTCCTATGATACTGCATGGTTCATATTACATGCTAGTTGAATTATTTAATCCAATAAAGTTGCCAGCAGTCCTTATACACATACCACACAGCCATCTTCAAAAGATATATTAAAGCATACTGAAATCTTAAGTACTCCAAGCAAGAGTGAGTCTGCTGTCTTCCAGGCTGAATTATTAGCTCTCAATACTTGGAAACTGTTCCTTATTTGGATGCTGAATTTACTAAATTTTTAGCTTCTTCAGCTCATGTATTGTGAATTCTGATACTGCAGATTTTCAGGTTACTTTAAAGTCTAAGTACACTGCATACTCTGGAAAGTTTTAACATTATTTTCTCCATAGTAAACAAACCAGATTGCATTTATGGCATGATTCTCTGAGTTATTTTGGGGAGCTTCTTAGAGCTCTACTAAAATCTATCCCTGAAGCATGAGTACCAAGTGGTGGTACATGTTATCCTTCTGCCACCTGTAGACACCTTGTCCCCAGAGGCAAAACCACGTTCCTTATTTTGTTTCACTTTTTATACCTCCCAGGTCTACAGCTTATTGGGTCAAGGAAGCTAGGTATTGATTTTCATTTTGTTTCTCCCGTTATATATTCTCTTTCTACCTGGACATCTTGTCCTGTCAATTTGGAGAACTTGTTCTTCTGGCCAGGATTTTCAGGCATGTGTCAGCCAATTCTAAATGGAGGATTCCAGCCTTCACGTGGAAGTGGGTCATAAGATGAATGTAGGAAGCCACAACAGCTACCACATGTACAGAAATATGAGGCATTTTCCAGTGGAACACACTGAGCATAATAAAAAAAAAGATAGGCTGTGAGATTTCCAAACATGCATGCACTAGGCAATTCCCAAAGAATACATATGTGCTGCAGTTTTCTAGCAAATTCCAAGTTAACCAATAACTCTTCCATTTACCTGCATCACTGACACTAGAGCTCAAAGTTGCACCCTGCAAAGACTCAGTAGCCTTTCTTTGGTTGATGTTTTCCAGAGCAAACTCTTCTGCCCTGCAAGGTAAAATCTTCAATCCTTATTCCAAGTGAATTTTCTTGTATTTTGCCATATTTATACACAGTGTTGCTTCAACAATATCCCCATCAGTAAATTTATACTTTGTGTAGCAGGTCTTTTTATTTTTATTATTGTTACTTATTGTTCTGTAACCTTCACACTACCTACAGACATCACCAGGCATCACACAGACTATTGATAAAATGACTCAATAATTTTGGATGATAGATTTATCCTTACTGGATGTTCCTATTAATGTATTTACACTCTAGAATCAATTATGGTTTTTAGAGATCTGCTAGTTATTCAACTCTTATTCCATGTATTGTGCCGTGTTAATTTTTTATTAAAAAATCTTGCAAAGATGAAAGTAAAATAAGGTAAACATTTTTAAGAAATGTTGGTATATTCTATTGCCATATGGAATATACCAACATAGGCATGTGGTCATGTCCAGAAAGAGGTAACAGTCCTGTATTTTTTTATAAGACCCACATCTCACAACTACCATTAAATTTCTGGTTTTGATATCACAGCATCTTGAGTGAATGGCTTTTTATTTGTGTGTAAAGTCTGAAACAAAGTAGTATTTGCTTAGTACTCCAAGAAATATCTTTATCAGAAACTTTTTCTAATATCAAAATTTGATTTTGACTTTTAAAATCCTTTAACACTTTCTCAGATTAATTCAGATCCTTGATCCAAGTCAAGGTGATGAACTGGGATAGCTGGAATGAACTCTCCAGCTATTTTTTTGAATAAAACCATTTCAGCCAGGTTAAAAAATAATATTTTTTAAAGGTTATAGATTCTGATATTAAATCATATTCCCTCATTATGTTAAAAAATTTTTTCTTTTTTCCCAGCACTGTATTAAACTTGCTGTTCTTACTATACCATTTTATTTCATGTGGAAATATCCTCTTACATTGTATCAAGTATGATTGCAATTGTCAGATGTATATTTATTTACCACTGCTTCTGACTTTTCTGTCTACGGTTGATAATGGCCTATTTCATCACCAAATATTTTTTTCTTTTCCTACTATACAACATATATATATATATGATTGAGATATATATATAAAAAACAATAAATAAATAAATAAATATATATATATATATATATATATATATATATTTCTTTCTTGTTGTTTATTTTGTTTCTGATTAGTTTTGGTTTTTTGACCTAGGGCTCTAAACTTTCTTATTGTCTCCTAAAATTAAATGCTTAAAATTAGCTTTATGTTACCCTAAAAAAAAAAAAAAAAAAAAAGAAAAAAAAAAGTGAAATATATTTTCAAACTAATAGATTACTTTTTAGCCAATATTTATCAAACACAAAAGTTGATCAAATATCAAATATCTGTATTTTCAGTGGGAATGTGAGGTTTTAAATAATTAACATTTCAATGGCGATTATCTGCAAAATCTGTGGTGGAGAAGTGTGTTAGTCATTTTCAAGGTCTAGGTATTTTTGGTATCTACCTGTCTATTATTTTTGGTCATAATCTTATGAGGTTATTTTGCATATGGTGCCATCATTTATGATGAAATCGGTGTTAGCTTAGCTTTTATTTTTTCTTTACATTTCTAATAATTAAGAATAACTGAGTGAGATCCCCGGTCCTGTATGAAATTTCTGTGATTTGTGGATTTTTAATTCGTGCTCAAAAGATTACTAATGGTGCAGCATAACCCTGGAGAAATTGTGAGAACATGTGAGTATCCATTCCCTTGTTTTGCTAAAAAAACAGAAGACAAGATTATTTAAATGTGCCTGCTTGCTCCTGGAATTAGAGATCTGTCTTGTATTCCTTCCACCATGAGCTATTTGAAGCCTCTGTAGAATGAATGGAGCAGATTGTTTCCTGTACCAATGAAACACTTGTGAGATGTGTGTTTGTGGCTCTCCTTTAGGTCACTTTTTCTCTTCTGGGTGAGTGTAATCATGCTCCTCACTGCTAATTTCTAGTTCAAATCCATCCTGGCTGGTATTAGTCTTGTACTCTTTGCGCTTTCTACTGCACTCATTTCATCCCCCAAATGAGCAATGCAAGACTTGGTATGCTATTGCTTGAACCAGATCTTAATGAAGGCCACCTATTTACTTTCATTTCATTAAATTTAATGTGCAGAAGTCTTAACAGCTGTGCATAGAGCAGTAACTTCCCTTAAGTGAAATGTTTGGACTGTAGAATATGTCTTCAAGGTGCACAGCTGAATGCAGTGCTCTTGAGCCATGTGTCCTGGTTTGAAAAGACAGGTGTCTGCTAAGGAAGGCAGGAGCCTCTCTTGAAATAGAAAATAGAAACCCCCTCCCTCCAAATTATTATAATTTTGAAATTAAAGGGACTCTCACAGAAAGATATGGGAGTAGGAATAACAGCTCTTTATTAGGAAAAAAAAATGCAGTAATACAAAACAACACTGACGGAGTCAGAATAGGACCTGACACCCTGTGGGTCAGGGTGGTGGCAGCAGTCCCATGAAATGGTGGCTGCAGCCCTCCTGCAGTGGCAGGTGTGGTTCTGTGGGAATAGTGATCCTGTAGAAGGGTGGAGTTTTCCTCTGAAAGTCCAGTGGTGGTGTAGATGGGCCTTGTCTTCCTCTGGGAATCCAGTGGAGAAGACAGCTGCTCCTCTGGGAATCCAGTGGGAAAAGGCTGCTGTGGTGTTCCAGACTTCAGAGCATATCCAGGTAGGAATGCTTGGCTTCTCCTCGTGGGTGGAGCATTTCCCAATGGGATGATGGAATTTTATCAGTCATGCAGTGACACTCAGTAGCCTATGAACAGAAAATATCTCCTGGAGGGAGAATTGGTTGTGGAAAGGATAAAGAAAAACTTTCAATTAACAGAAGGTAACTGCCCCACCTCTAACAAATGGGAACAGAATACACAGCCCCAGCTACATCTTGCATTTGCAGCTTTAGACCATGGTTCAGCCTCTTGCAGAACCAAACCTCGTTGCAGAACAGGTGAGTGCAGGACTGGACACTTGGACTCTGAGGTTTGCGTTTCTTGAGTTACTGAAATATTCTCTTATCTAGCAAGCTACACTACAAAACAGCTGCCATGTGTTACAGGTGTCAGGAGTTAAGGAATCACTTTCTAAATCCACAATGAATATGTAAGTTAAGGGGGGAGAAAAGGGTTCAGTTTAAGTGATAGAATAAATATGTTTTGAATTGCTCTGAGAGCTGCAGAAGTGTCTGGAGAATGGATGATCCTGTGAATCCTAGTGCATCCAGTCCTGCAGTGTTGCAAGGGCACAATACAAGTCCGTGAAATAAGGCAGATCATGGATAAAACAGATGTATAACAGTTATAGGGAAAAAAATTTAAAAAGAGTAAATTACAAATATGTTTTCTGACTTGTAAACACATGGATAACAGTAACAGTGACACTTCCAAAAATAAAGGTTAAAATCAACTCCTTAGGTGCAAAGAAAGAAAAGCAAACATTTTTTGCATGCATTTCTGGATCCTGTGGATTTCTCCCATAACAGTTCCCTTGGAATTACTTCTTTCTTGATAGGAGGAACTAATTTTTATGTATAGGAGCAGTGCCTGAAGAAATCATTAGGGCAATGAATATTTCAGAAAGAGCATGGGGAGCACTTCGGGGAGAAAGGCATATCAGCAGGAAACCTGTTCTGAGGAAGTTTATGGCATTTTAAATCATTTCCTGGCCTCTTTTTTGCATGTTAGAAGATCATTATATTGGCAACATATTCATCACAATTTTGAAAGCTGGGTTTTTCTCTGCTACAAGGGGAGAGGGTCAACAATAGCTGTGTAAGAAATGTATTATATTTGTTAACTTTTTTGTTGCAGTAGTGCTTGGATTCTGATTTTATTATTTGTTGGCTCTTTTTTTTAATAGGAGTTATGAATGACCAAGGATCATAAAAAGCTAGATCATGTCTATCACAGGTGTGTGGGGTGAGAATATGATACTGAGAACAGCAAGAGGTAGAACTTTGTCTCTTGCTGCTGATCCTGTACGTGATCCCTTTGGTTTTGGGAAAAAACCACACCAGCTCCTCCTCTGCCTGAGTTCCCACAGAAGTGAAATGAGCTGCTGTCACCAGAACAAATGTTTGTGTTGTCTCTGTGCAAGGTAGGGGCTCACAGTTCCTGCTGCTCATTCCTTTTGTCCTTGGGAGCAAGCCCAGTTTGTGAAGGCAACCATGGGATATAATTTTTTCCTTCTTCAGGCCACCACACCCCAATGACAAGAAGAAGTTGTGGCCACAGTGTCCTTTGGAGGCCTTCCCCACCCAGCCTAACACCCAGGCCCATGTAAGCACATTCACCTGCAGCTTCAGGAACTTGTGCTTCTGCCTCCTCCACACTTTTAAGGCTTTTAAGAAGGTTAAAGAAAGGAGGAAATAACCAAACTTATTCTAAACCTACTAGAATATCTTGGAGGCTTGTGTGTGGAGAAACTGTTGTGGCTCAGGTCTTGTAAAAAGTCATCCCTGGATTTAGCCATTTGGGGAAGAATTGGTGAACCTTCCTCATGCTCAAATGTCTTCACAAGGAGTGATTTGATCTTGTTTGGCTGCCTGGCACACATCCAACTTCTCTCTCACTGTCCCTGCTCAGAAAAATAGGGGGAGAAAATAGAGAGAAAAGCTTATGCACTTATGTAAAGTGGAGATCTCTTGCTAATTACTGATACAGGCAGAACAGTTGTGGCATTACGTAATTAATGAGGATATTAGTTAATTGTAAAAATTTATTTCTTTCAAATTAAATTAGAATTGAATAGTGAGAATCAAACACAAAAACTAAAGCAACTTTTCTTCACCCCATCCCTTTCTCCCAGGCTCAACCTCACTCCTTCATTCCCCACTCTGTCTCTTCCCCCTTCCTAGCATTGTAGGAGGTTGGAGGGTTGTGGTCAATCCATAACAGCTCCTTTCTGCTTTTTCTTTTAACATCACCTATCCCCTGTTCCAGCATGGACCCCTCCCATGGGCTGCAGTCTTTAAGGATAAACCTGCTCCAGTGTGAGCTCTTCATGGGCAACAGTTTCTTAGGGAAACATCCATCAATCTAGCATGTGGCTGCAGGGTGAATATCTATCTATTCCAGTATGATTTCTCCAAGGGCTGCAAAGGAAGACCTGCTAAAGCATCTGAAGCACTTCCTACACGTCTTCTCACATCATTTTTGTTCCCTTTGTCTACTGTGTTCCGCCTTTCCTTAACCAAGTTTTCCTTGAGACACCACCAGCTTTCCTGTATCCTGTGGTAAGTCAATTTTGGAGCCACACAGGGCAGTCTCTGACCTCTTCTGCACCTGAGGGTTGATGTCTTTTACAAAACTGAACCTTGGCTGGATGGGATGGAGTTAATTTTCTCCATAGCAGCCACTGTGGTATTTTACTTACAAAACTGTCTTTATCTCAATCTGTGGGTTTTTGTTCTTTGATTCTTTCCCCCATCCTACTGGAGGTGTGAGAACAAGTGAGTGAATGGTTGCAGGCTTAGCTGCTGGCCAGGATCAATGCAGCACAAAGTCAGGATTTTGCCCAACAGGTAGCCTCAGGAAGACAGCAGCTCCCAGCTTCTGCTGAGCTGTAAAACTCTGCTTCATGTATAGATGATATACTTGTCACAGCTCAAGGCAACCTGTGTCACAGATCAGAAGCTCCACAGCAGAAGGAACTTCTCATTACAGAGGAAGGGGACAAGAACTGTCTCGAGATGAAACCTCACTAAAAAGGTTTTAAAACAAATTTTAAAAATTAATAGGAATAAATTGCCAGGGCCAGATGTCATTCACCCATAAATATGAAGTTGGTGAACTGCTAACTGTGGTTTGCAATATATTCATTGTATCATCCTTAGTACCGAAGGAAAGAAAGTGCTAAGTATGATAGAAACTTCTAAGAAGAATGCCAGAGCTATCCTAGTTAATATAAACAAGTAAATCAAATTTCCATGAGAATAAAATTGTTAGGAGCCGTAAATTAAAGAAAATTAATGAGTGGGTCCATGAATAAATATGATGCAGCAAACGAAAGTCAATAGGTTTTTTTGTAAGGGGAAATGATTTCTCCTGCTATGTGACAGACACAGGTGATACAGTCAGTGTCATTTACCTAGTTATGTAAATTAGCCCTGAAACACAGGGCTTCCTGAAAAACAGGAAATTATCATTAGGAGGTGTCTTTGTTGGATGATAAATCATTAGGAGGCTAGGCTTTATAATGGAAATTCATTATCGATGAGGCTCCAGGTCCTCTGTTTGGGATTTAGAGTGCTTAATATGCAGGCATATTTTCACCTTGGAGAAAGGGATGAATTGGAAAATTAAATATGGTGATGCCAAGCAGGCTGCAAAGATGTGTGCTGAACAATTAGATAACACGGGGCCAGGCAGTAGATAGTCCCAGTTTTGTGTATGTCTTTTTAAATAGATGCATAAGTATATGCATTTGCAGCCCTGATGAACTGTAAATAAACTGTCACCATGAGTGACCTGTGCTGCTGTGAAGCTCTCAGCTCTCTGAGGAGTCAAAAATCCACAATTTACACCAATCTGGGTGTTTCTAGTACAAGAGTTTGAATGCTGTGATAATGCACTTACCCCACCTCCGAAAAGGAGTGTTACAGCTCAAAACAGCATGTGGAGAACAGGAAGGCAAACCTGACTTCATATGACAAAATAATAAAAATACCAGGATTATTTATCATGGAAAACAAGTGGCTGAATTAGAGGTATGTCATAAATATTAATTAATGAGGGGAAAGGGTTTAGGTATCAATATCTAATTGTTATACAGGAAGAAGGGAACGTCTCTTGAAATTATTGGAAAATAAGATTAAAGCAAGTGAATTTTTTTTTTTTACTAAGAATAAATTGTGGTGAACATTGTCATTTGTCATACATTTCTATGGGCTTTTGCATACAAATGAGTTCAAAAAGGACAAGGACACTGACAAGTGTTAAACTTTGGAGATCTGCATTTATGTGTTATCTTAGTAAATTTGTATGTTTTAGTTTGCCAAATCTGACTAAATGATTCAGCATAAAGATCATAAGGGTAAATTTAATGCTATTTTTCCTAAACATTTCTTCCTAGTCTATAATTTTACAGCCCCTAGCATAATGAAGAAATGTAGCCTTCTCACTTTAATTAGTTCTTTTCATCTAACTTCTATTTCTATTATTTTAGTGCAAATGCACATTGGAAATGTGTGTTCGCATTAAAACACGTGAAAATTCATGACCAACTTAGTGGAGAGTCATAGATGAAGGGAAGCAAATTCCCAGATTAACTAAAAGATCACTTTCCAAGGAAACAATACTTCACTTTGAAAACAGGAAAAAAAATCAGTAATGCAAAAAACTTGGTATTTACTGAATATTAGATCAGCGAGTATTTGTTAATCAGCACCAGGAGAGGTGTTCACAGAGGCTTAATTTGTCCTATTTATATGTGTTTCCAGATTACTGGTTGGGAAGACTGGGATATGGGAAAGAATATTTTGCAATTTCCTTAAACAGTAACAATCTCTATGAGAAAAGGAAAGTTTGCCTTGAAACATTCTGCTGCAGTGTGCATGTAATCCTAATGATACCTAATATTAATAATATATATGTGCCATATATTATTTTGCTTTAGCATATATACATATTTTAAAAAAGACATTTTGCTTTACCTAGTGGCACCTGTCTGTATTTATCTTGGAAGGAAAAGTGGGAAGAGAAAGGTTGAATGTTTCCAAGGTAATATAGAGAAGGACAAGATTTCTCACCTTCAGGAAGGGATAAAGGCCGAAGCTTGCTAAAGATTTAACCTAAAGGGGAGTGCCCTGGGCTGTAATTAGTCATGTCTGCTTTGCTGTGGTGCAAGGTACCTACAACAAACCATGTGGAGGAGCTGGTAGCTTATCACGCTTCAAGGAAAAAAATGCCTAAAAATTACTTTTGGTAACCCAGCTTAAAGAATTAATAGTCAAGATTCTTAAATGATGCAACACCCTTTTAATGAATTTTCTATAAATGTTTGTTTATGGTGGTATGTCTCATGATTTTCACTGGGGAAAAATGTTATGGTTTGAATACCTGAAAATTACAAGTGTACTGAAAAATCTCATCTGTAAAATTTTTGTGTTATCTTAGAATCACATCTCAACCTTTAAAGGACAAGTGGCGCTGCCTTCTGAAATGTACTCTCAGCCTTGCTCTTCAAAGTTCAGATCAAGTGATGCTGCCAAGATTTATGCATCTGTGGCAAATAATTCACAGATGCCAACTCATTGAAGAATCCAAGAGCTTTGTCTTATGCCAGGGTAACTTCAGCAGTATTTTCCAGAGCTGTGGATTAAGTTTGCTGAAGCAAAAAAATGACGACGTGTCTGATCTATTTCAACAGCGCTGCCATACGTAAAGATGATTCATCAGTGTTCCCTCTCTAATGGTAACTATCTCCAGTGGGCAGTAAAGAATGACCAAACTGGCTATCAGATGGCAAGGAGCAGAAGTTGGAACAGCATTTGCCTTGCTCACTTTGTACTTGATTGTGTATCCAGGCGTTCCCATCTAGACTTGCAGGGGTTGCTCGAGCATTTAATTACTTGAATCCCAATGAGCTGAAACTGCTTGGTTCAGGAGATAGCATAATAAAGGCATTCTCTTGAGGTGGCTAGATCATTTTTTTAAGCTTTACTGACAAGCTAGAAATAGTCACAGATTTTAAATGTTGCCAATGATTATATTCAAAAAGCATGGAAAATATGAGCCTACATTTTCTGCTATGCCCATGTTCCTTCAGGAGCAGCAAAAGAAGGGAATGTGGGCTTCATGTGGAACTACCTAATTCTCTGTCTGACTACACACCAGCTTTGGCCACTGTTATGAATTACACCATATAATGGTGCCAAAAGGGGACAGTCTGGTGCTAAGCCCTCTCACTCCTGCATCACTGCGTAACCACATCAAGGAACGGGAGAACTGACTTCATGTTAGCTCAAGTTTTTCAGTGCTCAGACTAGAGGTGTCTTGCCAATACCAAGGTGGCAAGATGGATCAGACTAACTAAGAGACTCAGGGAAGAGGGAAGTGTAAAATGTTGCAAACTTGGATTCTGCATTTTACATTTATTTGAAGAAATATGTATGTCTTTCAGGATTGTGTATGAATGGTGTTACTGGAGTATCTGGTATCCAGCTAAGCATGCAGCTACCTTGTGTCAGTAATTATAAATGAGACAATTGTCTCAAGTTTCTACTCACAATCATTGTATTGGGTTTTTCTGTTCATTTTTTTGTTAGTCTTTTTTTTTCTAGTAGCTTTTCCCATAGAGTTTGCATGAGAGAGTGAAGGTTTCCTATGAGTAGTAGAAAAAGTGCATGGACTTGGGATACAATTCCAACTGGAGAAAAACATTACCAAAGAAATCCAGATACTTAGTGACTCATGTAAAATATAACTTGACATTTGAGCATGCAAGATGATTTGTGGTATGTGGTTTATACAACTCCCAACTTTTTATATCTCTTTATGGGTAACACTGCCAAATCTGGAATAGAATATATGATTTATTTTTATTTCAGGGTAGAAATTGTCTTTTTGATTTTCAGTCTGCAAAAGATGAGCACTTGCCAGTGCACATTTATACACAGCCAAAAAAAAAAAAGAGAGCATGCTTGAGCCAAGCAGGAACAGAATTAGTTACAGACTCTTTTTTTTTTCTCCACAGCATGACTTATATTGATACATTCATTGTGTTAAATGGCATAACTTTGTATTTTTCACTACTTTAAGGAAGAAAAGTTCATACTGTTGTAATCCTTATGGTTCTGACTTAGGTAAGTAGAATAGGAATAAGAATTCCCTTACAGATGAGTATTCTCTTCAGGGTTTCAGATAATTTTGCACTATGGACTATATAATTACAGCCTTTCTGCTACCTGGGAGATCACCTGAGCTCCAGTTTAACAAGCCTTATATATAGCATGGGGTTCTTTCACTTTAAATGTTGGGTAATGTTTGTTCTTAAAACAAAGCATCTTCTGAACAGGTTTGCATCCGGGAAAGAAATAATGATAATCAATGCTAGATATGAAGAATGGCAAAAAATAACAACATAAGATCTAAACTTCTCAAAGAATCAGAATGCTTTCATTTCTCCTGGGGGGGGGGGGGGGGGTAGGAGAGGGCATTATAGGCCCTTGAAGTAGCAGAGAGAAATAGAGAAAAATTTGTGATAAACCTCATATTCTTGTTATTATTTCCTCTTAGAGTCACTTGGCTGCGATAAGGCAGTGATTTGACTGTGTTTGTAGCATTATTTTACTATCATAGAAGGATATTTGGAGGTGATAATACTATTCAGTGCAACTTTGCTTTTCATACTAACCTGTTTCTTTAAAATATTCACTTTCATTTGTAATTCTAATTTGGAAAGACAAATGCCATAATCCATGGATAATTAGGAGTCTAGACTAATTCTGTCACGTCAGTGCTTTCTTAATCTGCCCCTAATCAGATTAAACACCTTAATTCAGACATTATTGACATTGCAGATTGCAGAATTCCAGGGAAGCTGCTACAGTGTATCATGCAGCTGGAGTTGTTGTAAATGGAATTTACTGGCCATTTATAACCTTTAATATCTTGCAAAGAGTATAAAAATGGATTAAGAAATCCAAAAGTTCATTCTAACAGAAGGAAAAATGAAAGTATGCATCTGTTAAGATTTTAACTCTATTGTCTCACTTATCTTTTCAAGAGAGAGGTCACTAAAAGAAAGTAAAGATGAGGGAATTATTTTCTCAAGAACTTTTTGCAGCTAAGAGCTGCACAGTGAGTTTCACTGTATATATTAGTGTATCAACACAAAATCAGTGTGTTAATTAGAGAAACCATGAGCTGGTTATTCTTTATTTCAAAATCAACTGCAATCACAAATATTTTGGTGCAATTGTTGGCAATAGCCAACATGCAGGAAGACTGGTTTAAATCTGGAATTTCTGTTTTGTAGCCAACCCTGACCCACTAACATGGTTTGCACCTATAAAGGACATACTGTGATCTGGATTGATGCGTGTTGCTAATGGGATTTCACTGACTAAACCCACAAATGATACTTCAAGATATATCAGGAAAAGTCTTGTAGTGAAGATGAAGAACTTGTAATTACAAAATTGCATCAGCAATTGTGACCAAGTTTTATTTTTATCTCTGTCTCAAAATATATTTGAATAATTATCATTAGCTTTAAAAGACATTCTCCTTCCATGGTTTTGTTAATTCCCTTCTAACTACTTTTTCTCTTGATCAGAACAATATATTTTTAAAGCACTTGATTTGAGAGTGTGTACTTGTGATGGTGCCAGTCAGTTCTGAACACAAATTAAATTGTGACCTTGACTCTGGAAGGTTATGACTGCTTTGTACTTAGTCTTTGCTTACAGCATCAGCAGTTGGCACATCACAGGTAGTGCCCATGTCTTTTGAGTCTGCTTTGGCAAAAGAGGTCATCACAAAGCATCTGTATTCTCATCCAGAATATCATGTCAAGAGCTGTATTTAATTTTTAAGTTAAAATAATTCTTGCTCTGATCTTAAAACAAAAGGCCAAATTTATCCTGAGTGAAATGCCTACTAAATTTGTTTTACTGTGGGTAAGTTTATTTCCCCGTGTCAGATTTCAGCCTAAAGCAATTGCTTCTGAAAGTTTATTTTGTGATGTCTTATATGTGTTTGCAGAAATGTTTCTCTCTGTAAATAATGCTCAAAAGCTGTTGTACAACACAGTACAATACCATTAAAATGTTGACTCTGTGAATTTGAAATATCAATGGACAATTGATGATAGAACAATGGAAGTTATTAATTTATCTTAAAGAATATTATGCTGTTCTTCATGTCTCTCAGACCTACACAAAGTACTGAATCAGATTTTTTCCATTATTAGCGCTATAAAATTTAACTGATACCTGCACAAAACGTACTTGTATAACATGCATCAATCACAGATGCTGTGATCTGAGAAATAATAGTGCTCACTTGGCCTGGAGAAAAAGGCTGCCATTTGGTAAGTTGTGTTCTTTTATGTTATTTATGTACTCAGGATGTTTTTACCCTTCAGGTTTTGTTCCTAAGCTGCAAATGGGGAAAGGAATGAAAGGGATGGGAGGAAGAAAATATAGAAATTATTGTGCTCATATCAAATGCTAGGCTAAGAAAATCTCTCAGCTAATTGTTTTTAAGATGGACTAGCTACAGGGTTGCAAACTAATTAGGATATAATTAACACCATTTGACAGGATAGTTGCTACAAAAAATTGCATCTAACCTTCATTGCCTAATGCATTCTGCACTACAGATCAAAATTAACATTTAATTTCAGCCTGCTGACTCCCCTGCCAAAAGCCCAATTCGGTTTCCAGAACTTTGCGCATTCTTATTAAAACCAGATTTTTTTTTTTATGCTATAATTTTTCTATTTTTCTTTGTTACACTTGTGTAATTCTCAGAACTGTTTCTCTTTGCTTTGTGTACCAATTACAGTTCTCCTGCTGGTTTAGATGGGTCACAGATAGAGCCCTGGTATAAATCATCCACTGGTTCTTCACGAATGGCTTTTAACTTGCATGTTGTCCATTCTGGTCTTGTGGGGTTTTTTGTTGTTTTTTTTTTTTTCTTTTCTTTTCAAGTTGTGCATTCCTCTTATAGTTTATATATAAGGTAATGAAAGTTGTCCCCCATGCACCTAAGGTCTGAGGATCTTACCCTTATTCACTAGAAGCTGAAACCTGGACCAAGCAAGTGCTGCATATGCTTGTGACTGTGGCTGTTAGAGCAGGTGACATCCTCAGCACAGTTGGGATACTGAAAGAAGGTAAGTCAGGAAACCCTTAAAGAAGGCATGAAGCAAGAAGTTTATGATCCTGAGCTAGGAATACTTTCTAGAGTGCTTTCAGGTAGTGCTGTATTTGAAAATGTGAACCAGGAAAAATAACTTTTAGGTTGAAATATGGAGATAATCAAAGGTATTATCCTGGCTCTAACTCTAGGAACAAGGACAGTAATGTTAAGACTATTAAAAATATATCTTGACCCAGAGAAAGATCCTAAGTTGCCCAGAGAAGCTGTGGATGCCTTGTTTCTGGCAGTGTTCAAGGCCAGGTTGGATGGGACTCTGAGCAGCCTGGTCTAGTGGAAGGTGTCCCTGCCCATGGCAAGGGAGTTGGAACTGAATTATTTTTAAGTCTCTTCTAACATAAACCATTCTATGATTCTGTGGTATAGAAGATGAGATGAGCCACCTTCAAAAGGGTCAGAATGGCCTCAGTCTCACTCACACCTCGTGAGTTGCTGTGAGCATGCCTTGAAACCTCTCACAAGATCAGGGTATTCCAAAGGACCAAAAACTTCATTGTCAGTGGTCTAGAACTGTGGCGTCACTGCCATGTCCAACTCAATTCTGACTCTTCAACCCAAATATTAGGCAAGCATCAGAATTTGGGTTTGTAGAAATAGACCCTAGCAAGATGGCACCTTTAATTGCATAAAATATTAAGAGAATTGTTGCTTTCAGTTCTTGTTTTGAGGTCTTTTTGAGAGAGGCCAAAATAGTGAACAGACTTTTAAATTAAATGAGAATTAAAAAATCCACTTAAAGAGTATCCAAATTACCGCATCTGTAAAATTATAGTTGCTATGGTAATGTTTGGTTTCCTATTGACTACTTGAGTAAACAGTTTCCCAAATCCTGTTGACAATTGCAGACTGGAAAATAACCATTTTATTCTGCAGTTCTTATTGCATGCATTTAGTAAATATCACCCTTTATTTGTGGTATTAGTGTTATTTTTTTAAATCTCTGTTATTCATATTATAAGGAGAGATCAACCAAGAGTCAGAAGTAAAAATGTAATTCGCACTGGGGTGACCTCTTTTTATCCTGTTGAAAACAGAAAGTCATGCAGTGCTTCCAAAATGTCTGTTGCTTGCACCTTGTGCTCAGTCAAAACTATGCACCACATGTCACTGGATATTCTGGGCTTGGATTTTTTGATCTTCCTGGTGATGATGAAGGCCTTTTCCTTACTCTTCTGTCTGATTTCAGTCAGCCCACCTATTATATTCTTTTTGGGTCAAGCTGTTATGGAAGTTGCCATATAACTGTGTTCATGTTTCACCTCTGATGTATTCAGCTTGTCTGCACTCCTTAGACTTCTAGAAAACAGTGACAATTCTTTTCAATTTATTAGAAGGACCTTCCTGACAAGAGCAGTGCATTCTAGAAAAGTTCCTCACTGTTGTGGTGTCTCAGATGTCTCTGTAGAGGAGAGAGGACATTGGAAAATGCCATTATTGTCTCAGTGTTGATCATGCTTCTGCAGCCAAAAGTATTTCAAGTTTTTGAAGGACATTTCTTAAGATCACCTTGTGCCTGATGTTGCTAGTACAGCAGCTATAATTTTGTAGATAAGTAAAAAGATTTGAAGTTTATAAAAAAAATGTAGCTGGAATATTAACAGGTGTGAATTATTTTTGCCTTTTTTTTAACAAAATCATGTATTTCTGTTACTGATTAGTGTCATCAGCAAAATGAAGGTCACTCAGAATGGGTTTTTCCCATTTATGATTACTTTCTCTTGATTCCAACAATAAATAATGCGAAGTAGCAGGGCATAAGAAGTCCTTGTTTTACTCTTTAGCTTCCTCTGCTAATTTTTGGATGCTAATCATCCCTTCTGTTCAATCAGTACGATCACAAAGGACTAGGAGCATTTTGATTACACTGTCCTATCACTTCCTAATATTAATCTTCACAAAACTATTTCTCAAAAGGTGCTTTGGCTAGAAATACCTTCTGTCATAAATATTCTATTTTAAGGTGCAGTTTATAAAGATATTTAATATTTTTCCATTTGGGGGGTTATTTCTTGAGCCGCAAAACTCAAACTTTTTAGTTGTACTGAACAAAAGTGTATAAATAAATAATTCACATTTATGTGTCGTATAGTTGGTAAGAAAAAAATATGGAAACATATAATTATGAGATATTTGTAAAATGAAGAAGAGAGACCTCTATGGTAAGTTGAATTATCACCTTGTTAAGTGAATACTGCTGAAAATTTTCCCCAAAACAAATGCTCATACACATCTATAATATCTGTTCTCCAGTATGCTATCACTGCAGTTGTCAGAGTCACAAAATGTGCACGATGTCTGCAGCAATGTCATATCTCTGGCCTACATGTGGTGCAGTGTTTGACTTTGTTCTCTTCAGGATACCTGTCATCTACAAAGCAGACAGCCTGCAGCTTCCACAATCTGGCCATTTTTAGATCTTAGCAGTGCTCTGAGAGAGCTACTTATTCGCAGGACGTACTTGTCATCATCACCAATTCTTCATTTCTTGTATTTTCAGAGCATCACAGGTAACAAC
Source organism: Taeniopygia guttata (assembly GCF_048771995.1). Classification (NCBI taxonomy): domain Eukaryota; kingdom Metazoa; phylum Chordata; class Aves; order Passeriformes; family Estrildidae; genus Taeniopygia; species Taeniopygia guttata. Next base: position 11,864,365 of record NC_133024.1, on the reverse strand, counting down.
AGAGTGGGGTACCTGATAATCTGAAATAGACCTTAAGATACATTTGTTTGGAGGTTTTTCACACAGCTCCTTTAATATTTGTTTGTATCTGGAAAAAAAGGATTCAACTGGCTTCTATCTCTACTTTCCTCTTCATCTCTGCTAGAGTTCCTCTCTTTAAACCTTAGCATCAATTTTTTGCAGCTAGCAGAAAAGATGATACTTTCAAACCCTAAGCGAGTCAAGTCCAATCGAAAAATGCAGGACAATTCTTCAAAGACCAGGATTTACTAATAAGAGTCATAGAAGCCAAGGCTAGTGTCATTTGAACTAAATCCTGCAAACATAGAAATACTGGGTTTTTTTGGAAAATATTTTGCAGTTTCACAATTAATTTCTACTGTAAGTCTGGTATGATACTATAAAGTATATATGTCTAATGCATGTATTGTAGTAATACTATAATATCATTATGTGTAAAGTCAAACAGCTCCAATTTTTTTCCCTGTGTGAAAGTCTTCATGATATCATAATGTTACAAAACTACAGGCCAAAATTTGGTTGACTGATCTGGAATGAAAAGGAAAACTATACTTTTCTTTATATAAGGTGTATAAATTTATGTAAGATGTATAATTTTTTTATATAAGGTGTATTTTATATACACACATGTATATGTGATGCACAGGAAAAAAATTATTCTAGTTTTCTGAATATGTATTAAGAACCAAGATTTTGACTATGGGTTCAATAATACAAATAAGAAATCTGCTTAGTGGAATGCTATGCCTAATATCAATGTAGGGTTATTTCCCTGCCAATGGAAAAATGAGTTTCACTAGTACAAGCTTTACAACAGTTTCACAAGAAGACAGTCAAGGAACTTATTAAAAATGCAGGGGATTTGAAAGGCAGAGCTTTGGCCAAGTGTGCTTATGGAAACAACTTTATACAGAAACTGCACTGAAACTATTCCGACACATCAAATCAGTGATAGATGTTTGTAGAAAGAATTATTCAGATCCCTTTAGGAATTTAAGCATCTAATGATTTTGAGGAACACCAACTGAGATTTTCAAGGATCTTTAGCAATTTAGATAGTTTGCTCCCTTTTACTTAATCTATTTAGTCAGTTTTGGAAGGAAATAAAAAAGAATCTTTTAAAGACTTAACAAAAGAAATCTATATACTTGCTATTAATGACTACACTAATGCAGTATTTTTCTAGAAAAGTTTTTTTCCAGAGTAGGGCTAATCTAAACAGCAACTCATAAAAGATTTACATATATGGTTTAAGGATTTAAACCATATATGCACTTTTGTAATCATGTATGTGTTGGATTATTTTACTAATAAAATATGCAATTAAAAAAAAAGCAATAGAAGAGATCATAAGAGCTGAAGGTGAGTCTGGAATTTGGACTAAATTTTTCTATACCATTGAACAAAGCAAACTGGCCTGAATATAATACTTTTATCTATAGAACAGAGGCTTTGAAAGCAAAACTGGTTTATTTCACACAGCAATTTAACTCAGTTCAAAGACATATATGATTTTTTTGTAGAATTCTGGTGAAACTAGGTACTGGCAGATGAAACAAGTCTTTTGATTTTTGTTTTACTACCTGCCATAGTAGTCAATTATACCTGATCATATAAAAATATATCGTCGTTTTTATCAAAGACCATAATTTAACGTCAAGATGTTAACCTTTCCCCAATTTTTTTTCTTCCTACAGTTTTCTGAGCATATGGCTCTTAAGTCTTCCAGCTAAACTCCTCAAGGTTTAACTGCAGACATCCAGAATAAGCATTTCTCACAAAGGTGACATTCATTCTGCCTTTTTGAAAAGCTTCTTGAACTTTAGAACTGCCCTCGGCTTTCTTCAATAGATGATTTTTTTTCACTTGTTTTCCTACTTTCCATTTCTAATTTTCAAGGCTGCAATTAAAAATCAGTTTGACATTTTACCAATCAGAAGCAAACAGGTAACGCAAAAAAGACATGGAGTCTAATATGTTTAGAAACTGTGCAAAAACCCTGGTATTTTCATTTTGTAGAGGAAACACAGACTTTAATAGACTAGAAGAAAGAATTACCAATACTCTTTTTGTTGTTAAGTTTCACTAGAGAGCTATGAATGTTAAACAATGTCAAACAGAAGGTAGAAATTTGAGACCAGTTTTCAGCAGGTTTTGTTTAAATTTGTCAAAAATAAGTTCTACAGAAGGTATTTGGCTTGCATTTGGCAGAGTGAGAATTCAGGCACTACTTTCAGATCACATGGAGGCAAAAAAGCTAAAAATGAAGGAAAAATTACATATTATATTAAGATCCAATTTGTAAATATCAAACTATCTATATGGGTTCCTTACTTGTCAGTCCTTTCATCTGTAATTTACTCCTCATTCATACTTCTGGACTATTCTGTAGTTAACACTGTAAATTAGTAAAGCTTTTCAGATTAGCAACTTAAATTAAACTGTTGATTTAACAGTTACTGCAAAGATTTTTGTCAGATGTAAGAAAGCAATTTATTTGACCAAAAGACTCCAACAGTTAAGAAAATGAGAACCTGAAAATATTTTACTACTCTGGCTACAATTCAATAGTTACCAATATAAAATATGGTCTAGCCTGTTACATAACACTTTTTATATTTTTCTTATATATGTAATCATGAATGCTATCAGTGCATAGGCCTCACTGGTGGTGATAATCTAAACAAGGCAAGTTGATTTTTTAAAATCCAAAAAGAATTGTATTTAATATTTTTATCTTCCCAAGGCTATGCCTGGAACAGAAATCAGTACATGATCTCAGACAAATTGCATTAAAGAAAATGGGATCTTGAATAAAAAATAATATTATTTAAGTTATAAAATGTTCTACTTGAAAATATTTAATCCAAATGACTTCTTTTTAGTACTGCCAAGAGCAATACACAGATATTTGCAATTTTATTATTGCATTTCTGCTTAAAGCTGAATAAAGGCAAATGCTCTACTGCTTTTATAGAGATTACATTTATATCCATATGTATGCATATACATATCTTTATGGTGTTGTCATTCTGGTGCACAGGAGTCTATTTGTGTAGGGAGGAAGGGTAAGTGGGACTTAGATCAGTATTTAAGAAGGTCAGAATATGCCAGTTGTTTCCAGCAGAAGGTAATAGACTAGCATGGGAATTGGGATTGATCCACTGATCCATAGGATCTGCAGTACACAGAGCAGCAAATATGCCAGGCACGTATTAAACCAAGAAAGTTTAGTTCTTCAGACTCTGTCATGTAGCAAAACTTATAAGGGCTCCTTTTTATGGGTCAAAATATACATTTATGAACAGTAAAATTTTTCTTAACTAATATATCCTTTAAAACTGAGTAGCCTGCTAAGAAAATGCCAAGTTATACACCCCAAATATATACAGAAAATGACTCTTCTTTCTTAGTGTGTGCAGGAGACTTGTCATAAACCAACAGGTTGATCCTTATTTCTTTATGCTGTGGCCCTTTAACACTGTTAAAGGGAGAGAATATGTATATGTATATACATATTCTGTGCTATGTTTTTATGTTTAGCAATAGCTTAGAAAAAAACTTCTTAATTTTTTTGTACAGTAAATGGGAACACTCAGTAATATATTTGATATATATATTTTTTCTATATGTATATAATATATATTATATAGTGTAATATAAAATATATATAGTCAGTATATATATATTATATTACACTCAGTAATATATTTTATATTATACTCAGTAATATATTTTATAATCATAATTATGGTGTTTTTTATTTGGGAATCCCCCTCTCCCCAGTCTGATGTCCATGGGGCTGCCAGCTGATGTGTGCTCTTGTGTGGCTTCTCTCTTTTCCCAGGCTAGAAGAGCTTTGCTTCTCAAGAAGCCCAAGAGTTACTCAAAGCATGAAAACCCACATGAAACTGCTTCCATTTAGCCACTGTGGTAGATTCTATATGGCCTCAGTGCATGCAAGGTATAGAAGAGTTCTGAAGTCAGCTTAAGCCCTTTTCTAGAGGCTAAAATAAATTACAAATAACATCAACTGCAGCAACATATTTTTTCCCTTAAAAAAAAAAAAAAAAGAGGGTTCATTTTCCCCTCATATTACTCCTGGGATTTTTTTTATCAAGATTGTATATAATTTTTTCACTGAGAAAAAACATTTTAGCAATTTAAAAGATTTCCACTACCCAGTAATAAAAGCAAGAGAAATAGCCTAGGTACAGAGAATTTGACAGCTTCTTTATTTGGGTGGTTTTTGTTGTTTGATTTTTGATATGTTTGTGTTTTGTTTTGGTTTGGAGGGGGGTTTTTTGGTAGTAAGGCATGTAAAGCAAAAGCACTAAAGCTGTGCTTTTGCCTTGTTGACAGAGATAAACTTTCACTAGTGCAAAAGTAGATAGGATTAGGCCAAAGCTGACTGTGCAATGAACAAGAGCAGGGCCAGTTCAAGGCTGAAATAGTGTTACCTTACAAGTTTTATCCAAAACCATTTCAAATTGGTGGCATGGGTTTTATGATGTTGTATAAATTAAATATTGTTTCAAAAGTGGTCATTATTGAAGATCAGTATAAAAGAAAATAATGCAAGAAACTTGCAATAGGTTTATTTAGGATATTGCATATACATGATCTGTGCTCTGTTTTTCTTATATAATCTACTGAAAGTGAACCTGTGCGAAATGTGGCTGTGGTTGTCTTTCCTGGGATTTGGGTTCTCATTTATGTCAAGTTATGTACATCAACATTTTTGCAGCATGTGGCCTTCTAATCTGACAGAATCCTAGCTTACACTTAGTAAATGACTATCCAAATATCTTTTCCTGAGCTGCTTCACAGAAAAATTTCAGCATTATTTTTAAATAAATTTTATTTATTTAGCCCAAAATAATTCTGGAAATATATGTTGAGCACTTGAGAGAAGTGGGTTTTAACTGCTAACAATACAAGGCAATTTCAATAGCTCAAGTTCATCATACATTCGCTTCTACATAATTAATTTTAATTTCTTAGCATCAGTCATCTCAGGTTTCCTTTCAAAAAAAAGTAATTATTTAGACTACAAAGATTAATAAACTGAGATTACTTAATTTAGGTTGTTTAAAGCTTTGTAAAGAATCACAGGAAATGTCTGCAACAAATAACTTAATGGTCATAGGTGTTATAATTAAATCACTATTTTGTTGTTCAGGCATGCTGAAATATCTTTAGGACATTAAATTTAATGTATTGGTTCATGATGTGTTGCTTCAGTGTTCCTTTCAATTCTGTCACTGATTTTGAGACAAGATTAAAAAAAGATGAGGGGAAAGTGCCTATACATACATTGGTCGCTTTGCAATCTGAAATCTACCTCCTGAAAGAATTATGAGAACAGATATACAAAATTTTCATATTGTTTTCCAGTTCATAAATTTTATTCAGCACTTAAATTGTCTTTACTTGTTTCTACAGGTTGTAGCTTGCTCTAGTAGAGTTTTAATTGATTTACTGCACAAAATGTCCAGGGTCCAGGTCAAGATTTTTGACTTTAAGCAAGTTAAATGTCACAACTCAAGAACAAAGTGAGAAACTTTTATATTCCAACCAATTATTTAGGCAGCACAGATTGCTTGTCTGATTATTAGTTATTCCCTGACAGGTCAGAGGTCAAAATGGCTATAGCAAAAAAAGGCACCCCAACTCAGGGAAGAAATGATGATGTCTGGCTCTAGATCAGAAGGCTGAAGGATAGCTTTATTAAAACTATACTATATAACTTTAATATACTATTCTACATACATACTTCTTACTTACCTAACAACTAATTACTAACTAACAACTCGTGACTCTCTGCTGAGAGTCTGAGACACAGCTGGATCCAACTGGTCATTGAACTCAACCAACCATCACCAGAATCCAACCCAGCCACCACTTCAGGTAAACAATCCCCATTCCACATGGAGAAAACAAAGGAGCAGAGATAAAGATTGTTTTCTCTTCCTCTCTCTGTGCTTCTCCTGAGAGACAGAATTATGTCTCTCTGTCCAGAGAATGTGAATGCCACAAATGGGAACAATTTCAAGTGAGGATCTGGATTATTTATTCAAGACAAATTCAGCAACAACTTTGATATTTTCCTTAAAATTCTGCAAACATGCATTTTTTTAAGCAAAATTCTGAGGAATGTGGCAAGGCTAAGTGAAAATTTTATATGGTAAGTAATCATTGTGACTGGCTTGCGTTATGTAAATTCATGAGAACACTTGTCAGAAAATTTTATGAGTTTACCTTTCTTTTGCTTTATCAGGTGGCCAATATTTGATGCCTTTGCATTTCCATTAGGATAATGCAGTATGGATTAGTTGTCTTCTGATATAAATGAGTGTAAATTATAATAATGCAGAGGAAGCTGAACAAAACTCAGCTTTTCTGTTGAATTGCCTGTTTAACTTTGCTGAAGTTTTGTTGGTTGTTCATTTCTGCTCTCCCTTCTCTGTATTCCTGGTTGCTTCTTACAGTCATTAATGCACTTCCAGCTATCAGGATGCTGCCTTTGGTACTGCAGACTATCTCAAACTAATTCTTTGCTCCTTATTCTTATTTTCTAGCAAACATGCAGCCTCATACAGTAGCCTTCTGTTCCTAAAGTTATTTTCAGAAGAACTGTAATTACCTAAGCCTACCTAAGCTTTAATGATAGGCTACAGCATTGAATTTAAATAGATCTGTGATGGAACAAATATGTACACAGAGGAAAATCAAGGAGAAAAATCTCAATAGCATGGAAACATTCTTGGAATGAAGTTGTAACTTAGTTTTGCTTCAAAATTTCAGTATTTCAAGCTATTTCAGTAGCTTGTTTTCCATTTCTCAAAATAAATGGTATAATGGTTAAACAACAGAATCCATAATTTGTGAAGTAATGGCAAAATTTAAACTGAATCATTAAACAACTTGCTTTATTGAGTAATTTTGAACTTAAAGCAGCAATTTAAAAATTATGCCAAATGCCATATTGTCGCAACTCACGCTTTTTCCACAGTTCCACCAATATCTTTCTCTCAAGAACATCTTCTTTGTCATGTTTTATTATCTCTTTCTCTTGGCAATGAAACTTTGAAACAATTAATGTCTTAGAATCACTTAATTGCCAAAGAGGGATCTTGCCAAATACATTTTGAAAATGCTGAATAGAGAGAAAGCTAATTAAATTACATTTATAATGACTCTAAGAATTCCTGCCTTTTTTCATGAGCTCCCTTACCTGATCCTATAGATGTCATTCTTTGGATTAATGCTATATCTGTGTATTTTTCACACTCAGAATTTATGTAGATTTTCCAAGGTTGGGGGATTGGGGAATGGTGGCTCCTCCATAATCACTCCTCTCTGCCACTCCTTACTCCTCACAGTTTTCCCCAGGTCCTTCCCACAGGCCTCAGTCCCTGGGGATAAAGCTCCAGGAAAAATCCAGTTTCTCAGGTCACAATTGCTCCAGGTCACCTCTCTCTGCTCCACCACAGGGTCCTTCATGGCTGCGCTGGGGTTTTCTGCTCCACAGGCTGCTTCAGCATCTGGAGCAGCTCCTCTTCCTCCTCCTCTCACTTTGGTGCTTACAGGGCTGTTTCTCACACTGGTTTTGGTCTCTTTTCTCCCTGACCAGCATTTTCTCCCCTTCCTGAACTATGTTTTCCCACCAGTGACACCTATTTTGTTGATGTCCTGTGGCACATCCATTGTGGATTTGGCTGTGTTCAGGACAGGGCAGCTCCTGGACTTCTCTCACAGATGTCACCCCTGCAGACCTCTTGTTGCCAGCACCTTGTCACAGACACCCCACACTTCAATACATCCCTCTCTTCTTGAAGCATTTTCAGGTTTTTCAGTGCTGGCTTCCCCACCTCAAATCTCATATTTACTTGCAATCCATCAATAACCTAATTTAACATTGAATCTTAGTGATTAAGCTGAAATTTTCCTCTTTGAAGCTCGTACTTGTGGGAGGTGTGGGATTTTCTTCATATTTGACAAGCTGTATGAGCTGCATAATATAATTTACTATCTCTCACTGGTAGAGGTAATTCCTTATTCTCCTTACTCTGGGGAAAAAAAGAAATCTAGGAGATTATAAGCTTTATTATGTCAATATTATTTTAAGAGCAATGAGGTTTTTTTTTTAGTTTGTTTTTTGTTATAAACTAGCAACCCCTGATGAACTCTTATGCTGGACATAAAGGAATGAAAATGATATTGTCTTTGCAGATGCTGAATGCCATGCCCTGCTTACAGGCTCCCAGAGCAGTGGTCACAGCCCCAAGCCTACCAGAGCTCAAAAATGTTTGGACAAAGCTCTCAGACACAAGTTGTGACTCTTTGGGATGGTTCTGAGCAGGGCCAGGAGTTGGACTCGATGATCCTTGTGGGTCCTTTCCAACTCAGCATGTTCTGTGATGCTGTGCTACTATTTAATAAGTACCTTGTGCTAATAAATATTATTTAGTTCTCCATCCTAATCTATCAGATATTTATCAAACTGGACTGTGTGCTGTGAGACTTAGCTCAGTGATCTTATCTCATTTATTGGAGTAATTCTGCAGTGATGGAGAGTTACTCTGTGCTTCCCTGCTGTAGCTCCTCAGTGAATGTGCACCTGGGCAGGAGGGAGACACACTAGTATTAAATATATAAAATAGTATAAAATAGTATTCCACTACTGTGCCCCTGGAAATAAAGATCAATGGGAGTTCCAGCAGAGTGATGTCTCACGCAGGCTTTGGAGGAAGAACTTTGCCTCGACTGGGGTGAAGGTAGGAGGATGCAGAGGATGCCCCCTCTCTATTAAACATGGAGGAAATGGTGCCTCAGTTTTATGCAGCATCTCTATTTTGTATGGAAATGCAGAACGAAAACTTCCAACTTACATGTGGGATTTTGAGTCCCAGAGTAAATGATTTATCCAAAGCCATGTAGCTGAAACAAGGAATTGCAGTTGGAGTTTTGAAAATGTGAGCCAAAATCTCTTTCTATGTTCTATTTTTCAAGAAATAACCAAATCAAACCAAGAACCAAAATGCCATTGATATTGCAACAGAGTATGAATATTACAAACCCATCAGTTATTGGAATTAACTTCAATGGTTATTAAAGTGCACACAGATTTAGACAGTCATTCAAATGTATATTTTTTAATGTATTTGTGTTTAAGTAGGAAAAAGCTCAATAGTGCCTGTTCCCTGAGGTTTGACCTGGACTTGTTTCTAATTTATGAACCCTAATATTTAGCAATTTAAAGGCTAATGTTGTTTATAGATTTTGAATGCTAATAATTCTTTTATATTGTATAAATATGTATTTACATTGGAAGATCCTTATGAGGCTGAATTAAAGGCAAATGTAAATATCTGGGTTAATTTTTTGCACATTTTCAAGCACATACCAGAAGGGAAGAGCAAAATTGGTCATTATGAGTACATAGTGATGAAAAATGGCTAGACACAATAAAGGATAATTTCTTTGGTTTCCACAGCATAATAGAGTATGAATCATATTTAAAATTAATGACTGAGAAGACAGATCATGATTTGAATGTCATCAGTAGCTATTTTACTCCTCCCTAGAGCTGCAACAAGCTATTTATGAGAGATGAGTTCCTGCAAACAAGACCTTCTAAGCTGTCTGGAAGCTCCTAATTTGTAACAGAGCTTTAGAAAATATTTTATTCTTACTTTTTTCCATGCTTGGGGTAAGAGTAGCAGACTGGGAACATCACTTTACTGTCCAACAAGTAATGTTCCGTTGTTTTTTTTGCAAGTAACTTTTTCAAACGTAACTTTTTTGAGGGGTGATCCATACTATTGTTTCCATTTAAGTGAACGTTTGAATTCTGTTACTGTGTATGTGGGGTAAACATTAAGCAGAGATAATGAGTCAGCAACGAATCTTTTTCAGGAAAAAAGCATCCTGATGATTTTGATAGTGCAAGATATTGAGCAGCAATAAAAGGGGAAAACTGGGATGGTTTTTTACTTCTGCATGTATGTAAAGTGGGGTTTTTTTTCAGCATCAGCAACAGTCCTGTATTGAAAGTTGAAGTCTGCTATTGGAGATCAAACATTTACTAGACGATGAAGCACACCTTCTGTTTCAGAGGACTGCAGGTTAGACCTCTCCTGACATTCAAACTTTGTGTTTACTGCAGCTGGTGTGTACTTTCAGTTCACAGGTTGTTCTTAAGCTGCTGGAGTTATTACAGTGGTGTATTACCTTTCATTCTACCCACCAAATCTCTCATGGCTCATTTGGCCTGCACAATGATGTTCTGCAAGATTGTTTTCATTTTTCAGTAACTTATATCACAGAGTATCTCAGATTTAGCAATAACTCTATTTTCACTGACAGGCTTCTCTCTCCTCTTCCTTTTGCAGCTGGCTCTTGAGGAGAGCACTCATAAAGCATGGACACTCAGGATCTCAATTTAAAGAACCTGCCAAATTACGCCTTCAAATAGGTATGAAGGCAGGATCACACGTTGAAAGCAGGCAGTAGAATGGTTTATTTTTACAAACAGAGATAGTCCAGGAGGGTTACTTTCATGTATAATATCTAAAATAATAGTAGGACTTCTGATTTAGTGTATCATTCTTAAATGCTGCACGGTCCTATTTGCAGCCTTGTAGTGTCAGAAAAACACTTTCCACTGTATTTAGGTTCTCTTATTTTATGGCAACATGTAGAAAGATACAGGAGCAATTCTGCTACAGGTAGCTGAAATTTTGTTGAAAAATGTTCCCCTTCACATCATTACAGTATATTGTTTTGCAGGAGCTGGAATGGGTACAATGAAAGTTGAGAACTCTGGTGATCTGTAGCTTGGCAACTACAACAGTAACCTGAGATCTGGAAGGCACAGATGTGCTCAATTTATTGCTCTGGTGAAAAAAAATATCTGGGTATATATATACATATATACATATATACATATATATATATATATATGTATGTACATGTGCATGCGTACATGAATGTATGTGTTTTATATATGTGTGTTATAAATAACATACATACAGAAATAACAACAACAAAGTAAAATAATCTCCCTGTATGCTACTTTTGTACATATCGGGGCACAGTGTCCTGAGTACTACATGGCAGGATTCTGTCATTTTAATAAATACATCCTTAAAAGAAAAAAAAACAAAGTATTTGAATATACCTCACTCACAATATTTTGTATAATTTTATTTATAGGCTTACTTCTTATTTAATCGTGATGAAAAGCTAGGTGTCAAAAATTAGAATTTAAAAAAAAGAAAAGTGATTGCTGTCTCTTCATAAATTATGACATAATTTTCCATTTTCACAACCAAAGACGCTCATGAACTCATGGAATAATGCCCTCTGCTCCTGCTGACTCCCCAGTTAACAAGACACAAGGATTAAAGTAAAGTACTCATCTTTTTCTCATCTTGTAAGGGATGCTAATGTTGGGAAGTTCATGGGAACATGATTAAATGGAAGTCATCCTCTGCTGTACAAAGACGACCAGTGGAAGTTATAAAACTGCTACTTCTAAAGGTATTTGGAAGTTATAAAGCTGTTACTTCTCCAGGCATTTCTCTGTTGCACTTTTTATTTTGCATGAACCACACCTGATACCAGATTGTGCTGTGTAGGAGTGATTCTGATGGCTTAGAAAGGCAACCCAAATTATGTATGAGTTCCAATGCTCATAGAAACACATTAGAAAAACATTACACAGGAGCAATAATTTGAGATCCCAAACACATTTTTTCCCCATTAATGATACTTTAAAATGCAGAAAGCACTTCTGTGAAGCATGAAGGATGGTCAGGGTTAGCTAATGAGGCTGATAGGTACAATTGCTGCACGCTTGATCTGCCTTGGACCCTAATGCTTATTTGGATATGTCTTATTATTGTGTGGGTGTTAAGTCTGTCCAAGCTCATAATCAATAGATATATGGTCATTCACAGTGTTTATGTCTCTGTCTTGGATAGCTGGAACAAAGTGATGAGAATTTAGTTTGCTAGGTTCATACAGAAAATTTCTCATGGACAATCTGAGCAAACTAATTGCTGGCATTAACATGGGAGTCATATGAGCTGTGGTAATGATACAGATAATGAACCCCCCACCTTTGGCTATCACTTTATTACCTCCAGGGTCAGTAAATAATTTATTCAACCTTCAGTTGCATTATAATTGGCTATTTGTACCTGGGAAGATTTTGGTATTGTACAGTATCTTCAGATATCATCAATTGACTGTAAAAATGCTTTAGGTTTATCAGAAAAAAGAATGGTGGGGTCCCACTGTCAGAGTCTGTTGGGAAATGGAGAGTTAAAACCCCTGTAATTTTCAGTCACAGATCTTTGATTGTTAAAGGAAACAGTCAGAACTGACAGCTTAGCAATAGCTTAGCAAATCTATAAAAACTGTAGATCAACGAAATGGTGATAGCTTGATGTTGCATGAACATCCTGAGCCAAGCAGGGCAGTGCATTGCTAAGCGTGGCTCTGTTTTGTGCATATGACAACTCAATCTCACAGAGAGACAGCAACACTCAGGCTGAATTTCTTTGTAAGCTGTATGAAAAGCCTGGGGAGAGAACGATTTTAATTTAAGCTGGTTTTGCAAAGGCTATCGACTTTAGGCATTCTGAGTTAATTATCCCAGGCAAAGAGGCACAGGTGTCTGTCAGTGTCAGGAAGTTAAAACCATGCCTGCAGCAAAGAATTCTGCCAGCAGCTCCAGTGTGAGCTGGGACTTGGTGCTTAGGCAGACCCAGGCCCTTTTCCAAGGAGGGCTCCTGTGCAGTGGGCAGGTGCCTCTGAGCTGACAAGGGGTGCTCTTTCCTGCCATTTCACACCCACAGAGGTGCTAGTTCTCAGTTTTTAAAAGCACCTGTAAAAGGTGGAAAAATGATACCCATAGCCATGAGGTGGTCAGGAAGATTTTCCTAAAGTATCTCTTATCTTTCACTACTCATTTAAACAGGGAGCTGCTCAACAGGACTGGTTCTCATCTGACAATCAGCCCAAGCAGTTACTGAATTTCTTTAAGGCATTTCAGTAGTTTTGGTTAGATGTGTTAGCTGTAGAAAAATTACTTAGAATTGACCTAAGTCTAAAATGTGATCCCAAATCTCCTGCTCACTGGCTGCCTACAGTGTTATGGCTTTTATTTGTATATTTTTAGGGATCATGGGACCGCTCCTGTTTGAAACAGCTTTGCCAGTAGCTGCAGCTAAAATCAGATCACATGTCCACTAGGGTAAAAAATTCTGGACACTCAGCACACACCCTCAAGATTATGTAGCTGTATCTACTATCCTCACAATTTCTCCTGGACAAATGAGAACAAAGATTTTTATCTTTGGAGAAAGGTTCATAACAAAAGTACACATCAGTTTAGCTAAATAAGAATTAAATCAAATCATGGTTAAGTTATTCCAAGTGTTTTTCTTAACTAAAAAAAAGAAGAAATCAGATGGAAACCAATTACAAAAAATCTCAAACTGTCAACAATAGTAAAGAAACTCACAAAGAAATAATAAAAAAATATCTTCATTTAAATTTTACCTTTCTAATTATTTATGGCTCCAAAATTACTCCATGAGTAAAATTTAGTGAAGTAGATTCAAGTTTTTCATTTAACTAGTAGAATGCTGTTGTAATTTTTTTCCCCCAGGCTTCTTAAACCAGAGATTTTCAATCACTTTTTAGACATAATAATTGGAAAAGCATTCACTTACTCTTTTATTAATCTAGGTAGTAATGAGTTCACTCAAACTACACATTGATTTTATTGTGAAATTCTCAAATCAACTGTAAGCTTTTAAATCAGTCTAAGAATTTGGTATTGTAACAGTATGATTCTAAAAAATCAAAGTGGAATAACTCTACAACTTTTTAGAATTTAGTATCATTTCAAAATATGATATTTGGCAGCAAAGCTTCAAGGCACAAATTGCTGCCACAGCATGGCATAGCAGAGGGATATCTCTGCTTAGGTGAATCTCATCCAAAGATGTCTACAAACTCTCCTCATTCGGTGGATCTGGGCCATAACTTTGCTAGGACCTTGTCAAACCATACATACTGTGCTTTTTATATTCCTACAGGACATCCCATACACACTGGGGTTTTTTTTGGTTTCCCCAGGAGGAGCTGTGCCACTCCACTGTGGTTCTCCCAGGAAAACAGCATCCAGCACCTGGCTGTCCTTGGCAGAGAGCTGCTCCTGCTCACTGCCTCCTCCTGGGCAGGTTTTAGGGCAAGGACACAGCATTGCTACGTTGAAGGATTTGCTGTAAGGTGGAACTGACACTCCCAGGGGCTGGAACAGAAATGTAAACTCAGTGATCAGATGATGTGGAAGAAAAGGAGAAAAAAAAAAAGTTGCTTCAGGTCTGCCCTACTGCCTACATACTGTTGGACCTTGTGGGAGTTTTAGATTGAGTTTGCTGCTTGAATTTTTTGCTAGTAACAGGAGGGTACAGTACCAGGCAATTTTACAAGTGTGGCTGCTGCACTGAAATATTAAAAATATTTTTTTTCCTTGTACTTTTGACCTATGAGACAGGAAACTCCCTGTTCTGAGAATTAAAGCAGCAATGCAGTTTAGGCTTCAGCTGTGAGAAATGGAGAATTCTTGATATGACAATTGGTGGATTAAGTATTTGTTTAAAACCAAAACCAACATAGGCAGCTAAATTGCACCATCTGGAGCAAGAGGCAGATGTAAGCATCTTTATTTAAGAATCAATTTCTTATTATTTATAAAAGATGCATAGTATTAATTCACTCCTTTTTTTTTTTTTTTTTTTTTTTTTCCTTCCCAGGGAGCATCATTCATAGGAAATAGCTTTGTGTAGACATCTGGAATAGAAATTTCTTAATAATTTTATATAATAAATCCAGAATAAATACTAATTATTAATAGTCAAGATTGCTTAAAGATTTCAGACTAGCTGACAGCCTGAACAAAGCACAGGCAGATGCTTTAGGCAGACTGTAAGGAAGACTGCTAATTATAAGCAAAGCCAGGGAAATGACCTTTTATTGTGGCAGGAACTGCAAGCACCACCACACTCCTCACCACCACACTGCAGATATTAGACCCATCTATTGACTACATCTAGAGAACCTTGTTTTCCAGCTGGTGCTCTGCACCTTTCAGCTTTAAGCTGGGCATTCAGAAACTGAGGCACGTAAAATCATCCGTTATCTTCCAAATTTTATAGGGAAAGTGGTATTTTCATAAGAGTGCAGTCATTTTGTCTTCACAATACTAATTTGTTGTCAATGATTAATGAAATGGTAATCAGTTTTTACAGGGTTTGTCTGGAAAAATGACTTTATTAATTCAGTGTTTACAAAAAAGGAGCGTATGAGAAATAATTTATATGTGATCCTCAGAAACTTTTTAAGCTTCAACCAAGTTCGTTCAAAGTGAATAGATAAATATAAAGATAAAATAAGGCAGTAATCTATGTATATTCAGCCAGAAACAGGCTATGATTTAGGGCCTCTTAGGATAAAAAATAATGAATGAAAAAGACTGCTTAATTAAAACTTAACATTAAGTTGTGCTCTTTTATAAAGGTCCATCTAATTCTGTACATTTTTTTCCAGACAGAAGGCATGAAAAAGATAGATTATACTAACAACAAGAAAGAAAAAAAACTTCAGTGAGACCAAGGCAACCATTAATAAAGCAACCATTAGCACATTTATAGAGCTTTGACAGAGGAAGATGTAGGAAAATGAAGTGTTTAAAAGAAACTGCCACCAAAGAAACATATAAAAGTTTAATTTTGAATGTGGCTATTTTTTAATCTTAAGGACTCTGATTCAGCTCCAAACATAATTTATAGTATGTACAATTAAAATGTCAGCCTAAATATAAATGTACATTATACTGCCTATCCAAAGAAAGCTACCAGCTCAATCCTTGTGGTGTAACCTAACATAACAAGAAAGGTCAAAATTATTTGTTCTTCAGTGGATCTTTGTCTTTAGTGAACATGTAGTCAGCATCAGGAAGCTGGATTTATCACAGTCGAAAAATTAGGCCCTGGCAATCTGCTTGGTAAAATTTAATTTAGATTTAATTAGTGGTGCACTGTAGTCATGATACATGGTTTAAAGGAGATGTTTTTAATACTGAAGGGGTAAAAGTTGCCTTTGTTTAATTGGAACTCCCACTGACAGTGACAAAGATTTGCCTTTTGGGTTGGGTGGCTGTAGCCACCACAGGATCAAACCAGTTCCTGGGGCAGGTGAGTGCTCCTGACAGCAAAGTGACAGACATTTGCATTGTCAGCAGTCATTCTGAGTAGTCTGTCCTTCTGCTCTTGTCTATAAACTTGGTTTGTTACCTAATCCAGCTGCTTTTCACATTAATTTGTCATAATTATCTTCACATGTCTGAGGACAGAACCTGATTAATCTCTATCACCACTAGCTCTTTCATTTTTGGTTTATGACTACTTATAATTTATAATGACTAAATAAACTTCCAATGACTAATATATTGGTCCCTTAAAAGTATCTATTTTTAAAAACTATCTCTGTGCTTACCCACTGTCAGAACAGCTAAAATTTTTATTTTCACTTGAAAGCGATAAAAGTGCAGAAGGAAAACCTATCAACAGGTCTAAAAAGTTACTTAATTGTCTCAAACTGCTTTCAGAATATCTTAACTTTAACTCGTGTTTTTGAAAACAGAGATGTTCAGCATGGTATAACTTTCTTCTCAGTTGAAAAAAAAAAAAAAATCAAAGTTAAAAATTGATCTTTGCCCTACGCATTGACACAAGCCTGTCTGGTGGTCTGAGAATCCTGTAATGACACTGGAATGACTGAGGAGCATCTCTAAGCCCAATACTTTTTTTCCTGTAAGGCAATGATGTTAGAGGTTTGCTCTTGCAATATTGTTGCTTTCAGTGGTGTGGTAGAATTGGGATATCTGTAAGGTGCTGGTCAACAGTTCATTTCTCAATTGCAATTATACCTTTTTCATTACATTTAAGAGCTTTGCTACAGATGAGTAGCATATGGTATTGGCTAAGGAGATGAGACTTTAATGAGATACAGAATATGCCAACGAAATGCATGTTAAATTGCAATGACATGCTTGTGTTGATAGCATGTCATGTTGTGAAATTAAATTCCTGACAAGACAATGCAAACAAATGCACTTCAGCAAGCCCATAGCCACCCAGCTTGTCCTGAGGTTGGTCCAGGAGAAAAGGCAAGGGGGAGGCTGCTGGGAGAGATTGGGTCCTTTCTGCTGTACAATTTCATAAAATAATTTCAACATTTTGTTCTGATTTTGCCCAAGGATGTAATGAGGCTCAGTATTACTCCCATGAAGTTGTAAGTATGACTGGTGTTGCAAAAGGATCTTCCAAAAGGTGTTGCATCTGTCTTGGGCACGCAGATTTGCAAGCAGCTAAACGATAAAAACAATCAGCAATAGACAGTGAGTGATATATGACTTGACGTAGCCTGGAGCCATGCACACTATTTAATTAGCACAACTGAAATTTTTCCATCTGGGAATACAAAAAACAGTCTTCTCTTCAGCTCAGGCAGTGGCTGTAGAGCCTACAGAAGGAAACAGCAGCACCCCTGAGTATCTCTGACACTTTGACTTTCGTGCCTGGACTCCCAAATCACCCATTTTTTGTAAGGAAGAGTAAAAGTAATAACAGTAACAATATTGTTGTGAGTAGCTCACAAGGTTTGGAAGGGTTTGGTAACATCATTACTCTGCCTTGGGAGAGATTAAAGAAATTAGATGTTAGATTCCTAGCCAAGGAATACAGATCCAACAGACATAACCTAGGCTAGCATCACTTTATGGGTAAAATTAAGCTATAAGTGTTCCATTAAGATTGCTCCTCTTGGGTCTTTCTAACACTCTCCAAGCTTCCTCTTGCCCTTCCTCAAATGCAGAGAAATACATGTTAGAAAAGAAAAGCATGTTAACATCTTGTTTTCCTACCATGCCTTGGTAAACCAGCCAGTTAATTAAACATTTCAGCGTTCATTCTCTCAGCCTTCCCAAAGCATCCTGAGTCTCATGGTGCAAATGGATTTGTTAGGAAAAAAAAAATACATTTTATCTCTTTATGAAGAGATAAACATTCATGTTTGTTTCACCTTGACAGAATTTGGAAAGCAAATGTAAGGAAAAATTGTAGTCCTAGTTATTGAGAAAATGTATTTGTCAGGTAGAAGAATTTTCTAGGAAATACCCCTAGATTTGAACTAGAAATAATCTCAAAAACATTCAATCATTTGTGATTTTTAGGAAATCCAGATCTCTTTGAGAACTTCATGGGGCATTTTGTATCTATTGTAGAACTTAAACTAAAATCTAATTCTTGATGTAAGCTTACCTTTTAGAACACATCTGAACCACAGAAAATCATTACAATTCCAGTTGTAGTATACTTGAGGAGGAAAAAAATCAAAATCTGAAGAATAGCCATGATATCATCCATAACATACCTATATGATATGTGACCTGCAGGTGAGTGCAGATGTTTTTAAGATACCTTTAAAGTAGATTACTCTGGCAATTCAGCTTCAGGAGCTGGTCATTACCTAGCTCTGGTTATCACACCAGAGGCCAAAGTGAGTTTCGCACCACACTGACCTTCAGGACGCCTTCAGCAGTCAGGCAGTCAGACAGCTTCACTCTGTCCCATGGTGGCTGTGTACACACATTAGTGCACTGTGTGGTGTCTGTTTACTAGTGATGCACTCTGTTAGCTGCTTCTTGAAAGGCAGGAATCTCTTATCTTCATGCTACTAGCAGGAAAATCTTCCTTCTGCTTGGCAGAGCAAAAGAACAATGGCAATATCTTCTTACAGTAGTGATGGAGCAAAAGGGAAAATCAGTTTATGTGTGAGTGGAGGATTTTCAGGGTACAGTTTGGTTTGTATGACTCTGCTGAGCTGTGCAGGCTGGATTAACACACGCAGGGCAGCCTCCACTCCTGAGCTGTGTGCGTGTGCTGAGCTGTCTGAGCACCTTTCCCTGCCATGGGAAGGCCAGCTAGGAACCAGGACAGGCAATCTGAGCCCCAGGGGCTGTTGAATTGAGATTATCCCCAACCTAGCTGATGTTATCTCCTCATGGAGTGGTGAGGCCCAGAGAACTCCCTTGTTATTTCCTACGTGTAATTCGTTTTTAGAACTCCTTTCAACTTGTGGTGCCTACGGTTTGTGCATTTGCTTTTGGCAGGGAGCTGTTAGGATCAATAAAGATTTGTGGAGACTTGCTGTTTCTATGCCAGCTACTTCCTCCAAAATATTATTTTCCCATCTTAGGGCAAAAAAAAAAAAAAAAAAGTGTCTTTGAAATCATTCAGAGACCAAGGATCTGAGCAGAAGCCTGTGTGGATCTGACAGTGTGGGAAGATGATTGGAGAGGGAGCTGAAATATCCAGCTCGGCAATTTTATCCTTGTACTCCCTATTCACACTTCTCCCTGCTGGCACACCCTTATTTATCTCTTACCTTGAGCCAAAGATATTGTGCTATTCTGAGAGAAATTTTCCAAAGGAGCTGCAGCGTCTCCTTGAGATGATGGATCCTTGTAAAAAGATTCCTTTGTTCACTTGGTTATGCACAAAGCATCATCTGTTTCCTCCTAATAGGTTTTTCTTCTAAGTAAATGTCTTTTAACAATGAGAATTAGAAACAAATTATATTCAGCTATTCAGACCTTGCAAGGAAAGCACAAGGACTGTCAGCC
Source organism: Taeniopygia guttata (assembly GCF_048771995.1). Lineage (NCBI taxonomy): Eukaryota > Metazoa > Chordata > Aves > Passeriformes > Estrildidae > Taeniopygia > Taeniopygia guttata. The sequence continues at coordinate 11,844,576 of NC_133024.1, read as the reverse complement.
TTATGCCTTTGCCTTTTTCCTTGTTTGATAGGCAGGCTACAGGACAAATGCTGCACTGTGCCCTCTGCTCCCAAGTACATGAATGGTAATTTCATATATATGTGTTAGATGTATTTTTAAAAATAGCTACTGTAATCTGCATAATACATATATTTTGTTTGTAGATGTTCCAGTGATATCAAGACAGTAAAGTATATGGTAACAGGCTTTTTCAGGTCCTTTAGCCATTGCATTGCATGAAAGAAAAAGAAAAGGTTGTATATCTGGGTGATTTTTTTCCACAGTGAACAGTAGCTCTTTGATTATTTTCTCCCTGTCTTTACTGGGGCTATTTTTATCCCCACAGGTTTTTGCAGGATGGGGATTGTGTATCTATACTATGGGAACATGATAATCCATGACTGTGGTACCTGGACAGCTATGTGCTCAGAAATTAATTCTGCTTTTTATTACAGGGAAGGACAAAGAAGAGCAAAACTTTGGGAAAGAGTTTCTGTCATTAAATATTTACCATTTCAGCTCCAGATTCAGGAAAGGTAAGCTCTGAGTCATTACTTTTTATTTTTAGTATCCAATCTACTTGGAAATGAATGGAAGGCAATAACCTTCAAATCTCTTCTGCAGTTGTGAGTTACATGAAATCATTTATTTGAAAAGCACCACGAGATAATGGAGGGTGCATTGGGTTGGCCAGGTTCTGATAGCAGGGAGAGCTACAGGGGTGGCTGCTGTGAGAAGCTGCTGGAAGCTTCCTCCGTGTCCAGCAGAGCCAATTCCAGGTGGCTCCAGGACGGACCCACCACTGACCAGTGACAGTGATTGTGCCTTGGGGATAGCATATTTAAGAAGGGGAACAAAATGTGTACAGGAACAGCTAGAGATGAGAGAGAATATGTGAGAGGAGCAACTCTGTAAGCACCAAGGTCAGTGAGGAAGGAGAGGCAGGAGCTGCTTCAGGCACCGGAGCTGAGATCCCCCTGCAGCCCCTGCTGAGCCCGAGGTGAGGCTGCTGTGCCCCTGCAGCCCAGGTGGGCACAGGGGAGCAGAGATCCACCCACAGCCCATGGAGGATCCACTCTGGAGCAGGAGGAAGCTGTAAGCTCCATGGGAGGCCCAAACTGGAGCAGGTTCCTGTCAGGGACGTGTGATGCTGCGGAGAGAGAAGCTCATGCTGGAGTTGGTTTTTTGGCAGGACTTGTGACTCTACAGGGGCCTCATGTTGGGGCAGCAGGTTCCTGAAGGACTGTAGCCCATGGGAAGGACCCACACTGGAACAGTTTGTGAAGAACTGCAGCCCATGGAAAGGACTCACATTGGAGAAGACTATGGAGGACTGTCTCCAATGGAAGGGACGCCACGCTGGAACAGGGAGTGTGAGGATTCCTCCCTCTGAGGAGGAAGGTACGGCAGAGATGATATAAACTGATTTCAGTCCCCATTTCTTGTCCCCCTGCACTGCTGGAGCAGAGGAAGTTGAGAAACTTGGGAGTGAAGGTGAGCCTGGAAACAAGGAAGGGGTGTATGGAACATGTTTTAAGATTTAGGTTTTCTTTCTTGTTATCCTACTTTGCTTTGATTTGCAATAAATCAAACCAATTTCCTCAAGTCGAGTCTGTTTTGCCCATGACAGTAATGAATTTGTGATTTTTCCTTGTCCTTATCCCAATCCATCAACCTTTAGTTATATTTTCTTTCCCTGTCCAGGTGAGGAGTGACTTTAGTGTGTAGGAGTGTCCTGGCCTCCAGGCATGGTCAACCCACAACAGAGTTGTTGGCTGGGAAATGTAATGCAACATATTCCTGCACAGACCCATTTTCTGACTCCACTTTCCCCATATTTAAAATTAGAACTCTGGAGAGAAGAATATGAATTGATTTTGTGAAATTGTTTTGTGTTATGTTAATTTAAAATGATCAGCTAGCACAGCAGTAATGATCACAGAGGATTGTTCTTTTGAAACAAAGATAACACATCATTGATCTGATGCTTCAAAATTCATCAGAGATTTTAAGGCCACCAGGGAGTGTTTTGATCAGCTAGGCCTGACTTCTCACACATGAGGAGCAAAGAGAATTTCACTAACAATTCCTGCACAAGTTGTGCTTCTGGTCAAACACAATTATTTTGTTTGCAGGGGCTCCTTAAAGTGAAAATAAGGCTTTCTGCCTCAGACTTAATGTTCACCAAATAATTTTAATTTTTCTTTTTCTTTTCTGAAAATAATTTTTTCTTTTCAAAGCACAGCTGAGTAATTAATTTGATCTCTGTCTTGAGGTATTTATTAAAATAATGAATGGACTTCCGGAAGTGACTGAAAGATACAAGTTATCTGTGAACCTATGAGTAAGAAAACTGAGCCAAAAAACATAATAAAATGCTGAAGTATCATCAACCCACTGGAGAGGTAAAAAAACTATACCACAGAAATAAATGCAAAGAAAGAAAAAATGGCTAAAGTTGTGCCTGAGACTAAATAATATGAGAAATTTCACCAAAGGCAATGAAAGTGCTAAAAGTTTCAGACGACATAGGTATGCCTCTAAGTGCTTTGGTAGATTGAATTTGAAGTGCCTAGTCAAATCATTAATTTCTTTTAGCAAGGAGGTAGAACAGAGTTTGAAAGATGCTCAGAAAGAACTATAAGGAAAACTTGCTTTTCAACAGTCATGTTCATGGTATTAGCTAAGGATCAACTTCCAGTGAGGTTCCCACTTCAGGAATGCACTTCAGGAAGCACTTAGTGCTGCTGGCTGTGCAGAACATTCAAGCTGAAGAGAATGCCCATTTTCAAGAGACTTCTCTCTTCTGTTATTTTACTGTTTGCTATTTTATTTCCTCTTGTTATAGTCTTGATTGTATTTTCAGTTATGCTGTTTTTCTCACAGTGCAAAAGGCTTAGGTTTGCATTTCTCAGCACCCAGAACCACCCCTGAAGAAAATAGGGCAGCAGCCCAGCAGGCGAGATGTACCATAATATCTTTTCAAAGACTGAAGTGCTTTATTTTTGAAGAAGCCAAAGTACTTAATTGAACAGAGTTGCCATGATTAAAATGTAATTAAAGTTGTGAAGCCCTTGAGCATCTTAAACTGTGGCATGATACAATATTTATCAGATTTCAGAACACATAATCACATCTTTGGCCATCCAGACATGTTTTGCTTTTTCCCTATGCAGGATGAACCCTCTATCAGATGATGCAGCTAAACTTATCATTTGTGCATATGGCACCTTAATAATTCTGAGGTGGAAGAGTAAGGACTAGAATTGCACAGAAGACAAGCCAATGAAGTGACAAGAAAACACCCATGTTTAGTCATTCATTTAAAATGATGCTTTTTTTTTTTACTGTTAGTGAATAATGGAGGTAATATAAAATTCTGACAGGCATAAACCTATTGAATAATTCTGATACTACAATCCACAGGTGACTCTCAAGCAATAAATTGAATTATGTTAGTTTTATGCAAGAAATAATCTTCTAAAATTCAGAAAAAGGCATATGTATAATTCATATGGTTAATATTTGAGGTATTTTGAAGTTAAGTTCACACATTTCTTGTGTCTACACGCACATGGTTTAAAATCAAAAAATTAAAGGAAGAAATGCCCTTCAGTTAAAAACTGGGCAACTAGTTCAAATTCTACTTCTAAATTTGACTTTGTCATGTCTGCTTATTAAGAATATAATTCATCGCCTGGGAGTCTGCTCTGAAATACCAGTATCTATCATAAATGATCAACAGTTTTTCAATGTATCAGCTTTCAGACGTCACAGGATCAGCTTCAATGACTGGGTGAAATTCAGGTGTTGGCAGATGACACTGTGGGCTCAAATGTTAGCTCTGTGAATCTGCTGAGGAAATAACTATTGTGGTTCAAAAGATTTACTGTTCATTTCATTTTTTTGTCATGTTTAGAAGCTGATTCAAGAAGATCTTGTGACCTGTACCTAAATCACAACAAAAGGTTGCCACCTTTAGACACAGACAGCCTTAATTAGCTGTTAAAAGTGCTGTCCCGTGTGTTTCACTGTTTTGTTTGTTTTTCCAGGTAGGAAAATAGGCCCACCATACAGTTTTCCTTAGAAATAACTGCCTGTAAGGAGAGCAGGTTTTTACATTTAGACACTTAGTAATGTTTAACAGATTTTTGCATGTTGTGATATTCCTTGTTATAGCTTCATGCAGGCAGTAAGGTCTGTACTCATTAGTTGGGTGTGGAACAGACACAGTCTGTTGGTCTAAACCAGACAGCAGAGATCAAATCCAAAACTCCTTCTAAATTCCAAAGAAGGGGTTTAAAATAGAGCAGTTTTCCCAATAGCTTAGCAGACTGAGGACTAGAGATACTACTGTGTTTTAGAGCTGAAGACGCAGCTTCCAGAGTTACCAATGCAATTACCGCAATTTCCAAAAGCAACAGCAGTACAAAAGAGAATAGCACCTGTTGTACACAGCCTTAATATTGAAAATTTGCTTTGTAGGTGAGGCAAAAAATCTCTTAAAATGAGACGAAAAGATTATCCTAATTTCTATCTAATCCTGCTCCTGCTGCTTCCTCTTACCATTACTCATCATCACATTGCCTTTTGGAGAGCAGCATGGGCCCCTTCCCTTCCCTTCCCTTCCCTTCCCTTCCCTTCCCTTCCCTTCCCTTCCCTTCCCTTCCCTTCCCTTCCCTTCCCTTCCCTTCCCTTCCCTTCCCTTCCCTTCCCTTCCCTTCCCTTCCCTTCCCTTCCCTTCCCTTCCCTTCCCTTCCCTTCCCTTCCCTTCCCTTCCCTTCCCTTCCCTTCCCTTCCCTTCCCTTCCCTTCCCTTCCCTTCCCTTCCCTTCCCTTCCCTTCCCTTCCCTTCCCTTCCCTTCCCTTCCCTTCCCTTCCCTTCCCTTCCCTTCCCTTCCCTTCCCTTCCCTTCCCTTCCCTTCCCTTCCCTTCCCTTCCCTTCCCTTCCCTTCCCTTCCCTTCCCTTCCCTTCCCTTCCCTTCCCTTCCCTTCCCTTCCCTTCCCTTCCCTTCCCTTCCCTTCCCTTCCCTTCCCTTCCCTTCCCTTCCCTTCCCTCCCCTCCCCTCCCCTCCCCTCCCCTCCCCTCCCCTCCCCTCCCCTCCCCTCCCCTCCCCTCCCCTCCCCTCCCCTCCCCTCCCCTCCCGGAGTTTCACAGGTTCTCCATGCAGTGCTTTCCAACCTTTGTGTTAAAAGCAGGAGGCAGATAGAAAAGGTTCCCATGTTAAAGATATATTTAGGAACCACTCTGAACCATCATCAGGGAGCAGCTTGAGGTGGACAAAACCTCATATGGGGTTGTGAGGAGGGTAAATGCTATTTGACTATACAGCTGAAAAATGATTGTTTGTTTCTGAAGGGGGGGGGGGCTTGATAATACCTATCACTTTTTTCTGTGTCTGCAATGCAGAAGTTTCTCTGTGCTAATCTTGGCGCTGACATTGAAATTGATGTGTGGCCTTTAGGTAAGTCACTTAATCAATGTGTTTGTAAAATGAGGATAATAACATGTATTTGCCTGCCTGAAATGGATGTAGTAAGGACAGACTAGTTAGTGCTGTGAAGTGCTATTTACTAGTAATTGCAAGTATTATTATGCTGCGGACTTAAACCCCTCCTTGACTGGTAATTGAAATAGCTGAAGAACCAAATAAAGGTCTGAAATGTAAAGGTGACAGTGGTTTCAGCTAAGGTGGGGCTGGTTAACCTGCTTCCTTTTCATGAAGTTAATTATGCTTTAGCTGAGGCAATATACATCAAAAAAGCTCTTACTCGGAAATAGAACAAGAGGAAATATTGTGGGATTCATATTCGAGTCACTGGGTAATGTACCACTGATAATGAGTCAAGGGACAAGCTGGGTGTAACACAGAAAAATATGTGTTCAAGCCTCTGTTCTGGGATGCAGGAGCACTCAGGTGTCCTGAGAGCAGGATGAGCAGTGTAGATAAGACAGAATTAGATGCATCATTACCATTTTCAACCCAATTAACATCTCTGCTCTTCAGGATTAAATAAGGTCTGTGATTTGCCTTTTGGTATGGCAGGCTGAAAAAAAAATAAGTCCTAAGGGTAAGAAGAATGAATAATGCTGTAGGAGCAGTATGAAGTAGATTAGGAAATGAATTACAGTAAACTGTCTTATCTGTGAGCTGGGCTTTGAGAACTCTCTTGAGGCCTCAGATGGCCCCCTTCCTCCCACAGATGTTTCTTTGAGAAGAGAGGAACATAAGATTACTGCCTGGGGTGACTAAAAGCCAGGTCCTACAAAAAATTATTTATGCCATCTATAATACTACTAAGAATCATCCTGTTACAAACAATCATGTTTAGCTGATGCAGCAGTTAAAATAAACCTAGGCTAAGGTTTCTCTAAAAACTTATAAAGGAGTTATTTGATCCTTCCTTATGTTGAGCGAAAGCTAACTAGCAGGGTAAGTGCCTCTGACTTGACTAGAACTTGGAGGAATTACTGCTTCAGGAATGTTACACATATCTCACTTCATCTGCTTAGTATTTTCATGGTGAATTCACTTGAAATTTATTAAGGAAGCAGGGACTCACACTGTGATTGGCAATATTTCCAAGAATACATCAAGAGTTATGAAAAAAGAAGTGGTGGAATTGTTAACTGAGGAATGATTTACTTTGCCTTTCTCCCGTTTACTGCCTTGCTTTCCAATTTGAAGTTATACAGTCCAAACTCAGGGCAAATTCAGCCATGTGGCTGCGTCTCCAGAGCAGCAGTGAAAATCACTGCGGTTGCCAAATGGGGCACCCATGGCTCTTGGCAGTACTGCTTGGCATACTGCTGGCAGAATGGCTTCCTGCATGAACTGGAGTGGATAAACTTTCCACCAAGCTACAGAAGGAGAAACATTTTGCTTTCTTCTGTGTCGGAATCTGAGATATTGATGATTCCGATATTGTAGAAAGTCTCTCTTTCAGCCTCACTGCCAAAGAAGAAGCCATAATTCGTCTGTGCTGGTTTCAGGGTTGTTTATTCTGTTTATCTCTAACATGTTCTGCTGCCCTGCCGCAGCTCTGTCCTGCAGGGCAGCGTGTGGGGCTCTGCCCTCAGTGGGATGTTACAAACATTATATACCAGAAACTACCTGTGCTGTATTTACAATAATGTGCCAATATCTGTCACCTACATTGAACAGTGTGTCCCCAGCCTGAACCAACAGAAAAATGCCAACACTGCAGTGAAACATGGAGGGCATGAAGAAGGAGAAAAAGGACAAGACACACCCAATTTCCTCCATCTTGTCCCCTTTGGACCCCTAATCTAGAATCCTAAAATTTTACTTTTGCACCCGTGCCACACTTAATTATTACTTATATCAAACACTCAGAGCTTGTAATTCATGCTGTAAGATTGAAAACTCTTTTCTATGGACAGAGATCACAGACAGTGTCTCTCGGGGCTCTGTCCAGGTGGGCTCCTGACACCCTGCCAGGGTCCCAGGCAATCCAGGGCAGCCAGAGGGAAGCTCTGGATTCCCACACTTCTGTAAAACAGGTCTTGGAGAGATCACAAGTCTCTGCACAGTGGTGTGCTGCCCAGAGTGAATTGTCACACAGAGGCAAATCATCCTGTGTTAATAAGTTTAGAAACAGAGAGGTGCCTCTTTGGGGCTCATCAAAACTTGCTGGCTGTAGGACACTCAAAGTAGGAAGAATCAGATGTACTGAAAGCCAGACATTAAAGGGATACACTCATGAGAAGGAGATTTATATTCAGAAATAAAGAATCTGGGATGCTGTAGGCTCCTCAGGTTCAAAGGAGGGTGTCTCAGGGGAGTTCTGCTACAGTGGGCAGTGCCCTGTCACTCAGAAAGACTGCAATGAAGAAATTAGGCAGAGGCAAGGTCCAGCAACTGCTCTGATCCCGTGGGAGACAGTGCTACTGGATATAAAGGCATTGCTGTCTGACAGCCAGTGAACGCTTAGAAACATTTTTGTTTTAGTCATTTTTTAGTCAAATTGGTAGAAGAACAAGCTCAGTAATTTAATGTTCCTTTTGGGTCTTGATAATCATAGCCTTACAGAAAAATCACTCAAAATGGCATTTGAATAGCCAGATCAAAATGTCTAGCAGAGGCAGTGTGCTAAATATCCACAGGTAACAGGAATATCATGCAAATTCAGTTGAAACAAGATAAAGGCACTCAATTTTCCAGATATAAACTCTAGATTATCATGGTCCTATGTTCAATTCAAATCCTCTCTAAAAAGAAATTGAGTCTAAAAAGAAATTGACTTGTTTAGAACAGAAATGTATATTTAAGAAAAAAATCTTGCATCATTTTCCATGTTTTTATTTCATTGGACCTAGTTTTAACCAACCAAGTTTTCACTGATACAGCAGCAAGGTATGTCATTCTGCCAGCAAAGACACATTCACTGAGTATTATGGTAATTAATATGTACATGAGGAGACATTCCACCCACCTTTAATCAGCTATTCTTAACACCAGAAGTATTTCCCAACCCCTGACAGAAGGAAATTTAACCTTACCCTTGCAAACTTAAGAGCTAGATCAGAAGTGCTACAAGAGGGGGAATTCCAGGTCATCTCAATTATGTGGCACCACATGAAATAATTATATTTGGTTACCCTTCAGAACGATATGTTCTTGAGGGGTAACTTTAATGTACTGCTCCTTCAAACATGGCTACACTCTGAGTGTGCTGCTTTTGATTTTTAAATAGCTTGCACAGCTATAACCCCTGTGTGTTATCTCTAATGATGAATGACAGTATTATATTTACAAGCAGATACCACATTCCTGAAAGATTTTTTTCCTCTTAACTGTCCTGGTTTATAATGTAAGACAAAAGAAATTAAAGGCTTTGTTGAATCTTCTCTAACATAATAGAAAGTCATCAGAGAAGATTTTATACTTTTTACTAAGAGATAATACACAATGCAAAAGACTTTTTATAAAAAATTAAAGTAATAAAACTAATCAAACCCCCTTCAGTTAATATGCAAAGCACTATGTAAAATATATAAACCTTAAAGGCATAATGCACCTGATTTAAACTCAGAGAAAAACTTGTTTTCATGTTTTAGAGTATTAAATAGGTTATAGAATTAATTTAATTTAGTACAGCAACACAACAGAACCCACCGCAGTTCCTCAGTATTGAAAAAGGTCTTGCTGTTTGTGAAAAACTGAACCCTGACAGAAAAATGAAATCATGTGAACAAGCAGGACAGACACCAAAAGCTGAAACACTTAAGTTTATTCTAAAAATGAAAAAAACAGGGAAAGCCATTTGACTGTTTAAATTAAGTTTTCAAAACATTTCTAGATTTAAGAAACACAGAGACAAGAGGTGACAGTTTGCATTCTTTTTTTAATTAATAGGAATATCTATATTTCATGGAATAGAAAGGAAATTAAGAAAATGGGAAACATATGGCAGTTATTTTTCCATTTTTGTTTTCACAGTTATAAATAATCAAGCTTTCCTTTTGCAGAAAAGGAATGGCTCCTTGTGCAACTCCTTGCAAAACTAAGGAAGTATTTTGATCACATCTGCATCTCATATTTCATATTGCTGTCCCTTCATCAGCATGCAATGACATCATGGGGAAACCATCATGCCTATATCATCCATTGATATGCTGTTTAATTTTCTTCCATGTTAATTTTAAATTTCTTAGGGATGTCAATGCCACATGACTTACTGTAAAACAAAGGGAAAAAATCAGTATTAAATAAAAAAATAACTAGACAAAAGAGAGGGAGAAGATAAACACGCTAGCACATAAATCAAGAAAATAAACCTAAAGCAAAAAGTATTACTTTGGGATATTACAAATTTAATAAAGGCAGTTACTAAATTTAATAAAGGCATTTACAAAAACAGCACTAGCATGAAAATACCTAAAACACAAAAATAATTATATTGAAGGAAGTCAACTGAAAAACTTTATTTTGAGCAATGTAATATAACTCATATACAGAGCTCTTTACAAGTCTTGATGCAAATCTTACTCAGAGCTGCAAATAATCCAGCAACTTGGACATAAAAATGAAAAAATTCCTAGAATTGATCACTTGTAGTAGTGCTAGAGTGGTTTCAATCTACCAGAGCACAAATTTCTGGCATGCACAGAGACAAGATGGACGTAAGTCCTTCCATTTAAAGATGCAAAGAATGACTATGATATCTTATATGCTAAGAAAATAATAAGACATAAACAGTTGATCTTGCTTTTTCCTCACTTTTAGGGTGTCTAATACATTTCCTCATTCATCAGCCCTTTTAAATGATAGGTATATCACATGACTGAAGTCAGATTTATATTCACAGTGAACATCTTTTAATTTATGACTAGAATAAAAATTTGATTGTACAGGAGGTTATGTTCCTTGAGACTCAAGGGTTCCCAAATGACAGTAAGGTAGGCACAGTTCACAGAAATTACATGTGTGTACTAAAATCAATCCAGTGAAGATGTAAGTCTATTTTGAAATGACAATTAATAAAAGAAAAGGAACTAGAACACAGAAGTAAGAAGATAAGTATTAGGCACTATGCAACACAAATGATAAAAAAAAATTTGGTGGATACAGCTAAATTATGTGCTTTTCAGTTAGATACACTAGTAATTTAAAGTAAGAGAAGCTAAAACATCCTATGCAAAATAACACAGTTAATACGTGCCCTTAAGTCCTGCAGAGGAAGGTTTTGTTTTTCGGAGGACGTTGATCCAGATTTAGAGAATGACTCAGCTCCCTTTGCAATGTTCCTTGTGCACGTGTTGAATCAGATGGCAACACAGGAGATGCTGAGGAGACAGCTGCAGGAGTGCTTAGGTCAAGAAGCAACAGATAATTCATTAATTTTAAGAGTAATTCAGTATTTTAACTGTGTGCAGCTGAAACAGCAGAAGGAGGAAACAGAACAAGTAATTCTAACAGTGTGGACAATTATCTTATGGATGAAGAAACCTCTTTATTGGCACAAGCTAATTCCTTAACCATAGACAGTAAAAGAACCAGATAATGACAACCAGAAACATGTCAGGAGAGGACTCAGTGTGGTTTATGAGACTAAGCTTTAATGAGTGTAAAGCATGAAACACTTTTGAAAATATTCCTACTTTATAGTCTACTATTCTTAACAGAGAGTACTATTATGGCTACTACTTCACTACTATCAGCCTGACTGACAAAAGGCAGTGAACTGTATCACCGATTAAAAAAATGTTAAATCTATAGAAGGATTTTATTAAAGCAAAAAATATATATCTATAACAAAATACAAATATAATTATCTGTAAAAATACAAATATATTATCTGTAATGATAATTTTGCCTGGAACACCGTGTTATGAGTTTCTGTGATATCACAAAGCAAATGGTGGATGGGTTCCAGAGACTCAGAATAACTACAGGTCCATGTGTTCTCATTTATCCCAACACAATTACTCATATCTCAAATTCTTTGAGAAAAAGAACTGGAATAATTTTTTTACCAGGACATAGCATTTTGAATACTTAAGTATTTCTACAGCATATTTATCAACAGTTGGCTAATGTAAGACTAGTGCACAATAAGCTGATTTACTCATGGCCCCAAAAGCCATAGATATAATGTTTTTCAAGAGCTGTTGGGATTTTAACATAAATTTGGTAAATACTACAGAAGCAGAATAAATTGGAAGAAATATTTGGCTTAAGATTTTTTATATTTTATATTGAAAAATTACTGAATTGCTGATAGGAGGTAAAACAGGCCTTTGAACAGTATGAACATTCATGATGTCTTCCATTTATAGATGCTTTTCCTGAGAAGCTCAATGACAAATCTGAACTTAACAATGCAATGACCTCCATTTTTATAGAGCTTTGCTGACTGTGCACTTCAGCAGAACTACTGTGATTTTGCAAAATCAACCCATCTCTAACCTGTCTCCTGGATTCTCCACTAAGGAATTACAGTTTTATATTGCTGAAACTACTGATTTTAGTAAAGTAAAGGGTTGAGTGATAGAGGAATAAAATTGCAGAGGATGGTAGAAATCTGAGAGCCCAGGAGTAAAGATATTGTGCAATATTAAACTAGCTGGGAATAGGTAAGAGGGAAGCAGATGTTGCAAGGTTTAAAAATAAAAGCAAACTTACACAAAGCTGAGGAATTAGAATCCCCCAACATAAATATCACTGTTCGTCTTGTGAAGGCCTCAGGGGTTAATGACTTACAAAGCAGGTCCCATTTCTTGTCTCCATCAGGAAGACTGGCAAGCTCAGGACTGAGAGGAACTCTGGAAAGGTGACCAGAACATCAGATAAATGAGGCTTTTCTGCATTAATCAGATAAATTATAATGTTAGAATATTTACTGGGATAACAGTAAATATTAGCAGTATGTATATGGTGTAGTAAAGACAATTTTCAGTGTAACAAACCAGTGGAAAACATGGGCACGCCTGTCTGTGAATCCTTGTAGTTGGGTTGCTGAACAACAAAGCCTCTGAAAAAACTTTTGTAGGAGGAAGCCTACAGCCATCATAGAAGACTGGGAACAAATGCAGCAGGTGTGCAGTCCTGTTTTCTGGCAATTATCTCATTTAATATAAAATAAAATAATTTAGGGCAACCCAGGTGCTTCAGGATCACTAACAATCCAAGGAAAGCAAAGAAACAGTAGTTACATCAATTTATGACCTGGCTGTGACTCACTCCAGCCAAACTTTACCGTGGTAAGTGGCAGGTTTTATGAGGGACAGGGAAGCTTTGTTGAAAATCTGAGAGAAAGAGTAGAAAACAGATGGCAGTCAGAGCAAGCTGAGGATAGGTGGATACTGAATGGAAGCACCAAGTCTGCTTATACTTGCTTTAAAGGCCTCTGATCATAGTCCTGTGTGATCAGAGATCTCTGTCTCTGTCCCTTTGTCATGACCCAGCTGAGCACAGACTGTTTTTATTACGGCTTTACCTGTGAAGGACAAAATCACGTACACTGATAGGGGACTCAAGGAAGGAGAAAACCAAAGCCAACCTCTTACTACACGTGTCCACTCTGCTCCTAGAAATACCTGTCTTCCTCTCCTTTTGTAGAAGAAAGGCTGGGCTGAGGGAATGGCACATTCAGCAGGGACTAAGCCTTGGAGATGCAGGTTGTTGAAATCCAGCTGTTCCTGCAATAGCAACTGCCTGCTGTGAGTGGATGTGTAACTCGGTAGGAGCCTGAAAAAGACACAGAATTTGAAAGATTGTATCATCTGGGGATGGATCACAAGCCAAAAGAAAGCAGAGACATATTAGAACCAGAAAAAAACTGTCAGTCTCTGAAGTTTAAGTGGTAGAGACAGACACGCCTTGAATTATGACCAAGGTGTATTTAAAGACCTGTAGTGGATGTCCTGGACACAGAAATGTATTTAGTTTAAGGGCCTGTACACACTGGAACTGTACAGAAAGAGATGGCAACCTATATGAGGGAAGAAGTGATCTAGGGAAACACTAAATAATAGCAAGCAAGAATAACAAACAAAAAGTCCATCAGAGTGCATGACTCAGATTTTTTATAACATCATGCACTCTTTTTTTGTCATTGCTCTTTTTTTTTCAGCATTCACTCTCTGGTAAAAGTGGCAAAAGGGGGATGACAAAGTGAAAAGAGGCAGAAAAGTAGTCCATGCACATATGCAATGGTAGAAAACAGCATAGTAATGAAATAATCAGACCTAGAACAAACACACATGGAAACAACATAAGAAAACTGGGGGAGTGATCCTAGAACTAGCAGATAGCTAACTGAAGACTGGCATAAAGAAAAAGTCAACTAATTACTTATGTCCCACCTTTACACACAGCAAGGTGAACCTCCCCAGCTGAGGATGGCCTGTCTTCCTGGTGGAACTATCGGACAAACGGAAAACAAAGAGCCTGGATGCTGCCTGAGAAGATAATACAATGCAGAAAGAAACAAAGAAGCTGCAAATTCAGGTAGGAGAAATCAGAACTGCTGTGAGCAGGGTGACTGCTGGTGTGTGATGATGCCCTGTTGCAGGGGCTGACGGTACAAGCATGAGGAAATCTGTACCTGGTGGCTGCTTAAACTAAAATGAGATTGGGCACCAATATTAACCCTCGTTTGAGTAGGATTAGGTAATGGAATACAACATCCAGAGATAATTTTGAGAGATAAACAAAAGGCTCAGAGATTATCAGAAAGGAAGGGTGTTTGAAACTGAGGAAAACTGACTGAGAGCCATCAGCACTTCAACTATTCTAATGGAACTGGGACCGCATTAACTTGGAAAACCAAAATTTACCAATATAATACATGACTGTAAATAATATATTCCCAGTGAGGATTGCTATTTGGATTAAAATATAAATATTTAGCTGCTTGTTGAAAAAAATGTTATCTAAAAAAGTTGTCTAATAAATGAAAGTAAATTTTCATACTAAGTAGTAATGAAGTAGTTGTTTTATTAGTATGTAATTCAACATAAAGTATTCAGGAAACAGAAATGCAGCTAATAATCCTGTATATCCTCAGAAACTCATACTGAAGGAGGTGCTGGGTGCCTGGGTAAGTAACTAAGATAACTATTAATTATATTTGGTCCTTTTATTTCCCACAAGTAACACAGTTTAAGCAATCCCTTCCAAATCTATTCATAATGGAAGCTGTGTATCACTTTGTTTTCTTTACTGTATAATTTTGTTAAGCTGCATACATATATAAAAAGTGACAGTCACACCACTTTTCTTTTAACTGAAATTCCATGGCTGATTTTAAAAATAAGCATGATATAAACCTTTCTAATAAGAGAAAAAGGATCCAATCTAAAGGATTTATCGCTTAGCAAGGGAAAAAAAAACAACGATGTGAAGACAGATTAGTTCTTCGTAATCCATGAATATTGATGTTCTCAAAAATTATATATATTTGTCTCGGATGAAGATTTCTATATTTGTAGAAATGTAGAGTTTTAAAATGTAGAGTCTTTGTTTTAAGAAGAAAAGGTGAATCACCAAGTCATACAAAATTTCCAATAGAAAATTGTATTGCATATAGTACAATCATCTATGGCAATGGATTACACAACTGTAAGTGTAGCTCTGTATCACTGGGATTGTGAAGGCTGAAACTTCAATTATTGTACTGTGGTTATTCTAAGACAAATACATAATTATACTCTCAGACCCTTCTGTGGGCTAAAGCATTTTCTGTATAACAAGTATGCATTGCATATATGGATATGTAGATGCATTATTAATGAGGGTGTTGGGTTTTGTTTTCTTCCAAATTTATCCAATATTTTGAAAAATGATAGTGTTAAAATATTCATTGGACTAACAAGAAGTTCTTAGCTCCATATTTGGGGTTTTCATCTAACTACAGCAAAATTTTGAGTCTGGCACTAAGGATCTGGTCCCTGCCCTATTTTCTCTTCACTCAACACACTGTTGGTCGCACCAACTGGGTCAAATGTCACCAACTGCCATTAAAAAGTAAACCAGAACTAATGCTGACAAGATCTAAAAGGCTGTCTGTGGAAAGCATTTTGGACTTCCAAAAGTTCTGCATTTCACACGCAGCTTGCACCAGATCCATCTGCTTTTCCTTCAGTGAACTCAGGAGAGACTTGAATTCATTAATACAACTGAGGTACTATTCTGCTTTTTGAAAACTAAAATACTTCTATACATACCAATGGATTTATATTGACAGAGCTGTCAGAGCATTGGCAGTATGCATCTCCTCTCTTCTCACCTCACCTGACCTCCTGAAGGATTAGATGTGTTACACTCTGAACGATTATCTGGCAACCTCACTTTCTTTTCTGAGTAAAAGGCCAGGCAGCCTAAATGCTTGTAGTGTTTCAGGACTATGCAACCAAGAAACACCCAAGGTAAGATCATTCCTCAGGGGTTTTAGGAAAGACCTGACAATGAACAGCAAGAAAGCAAAATTGGTGCTGATGCTATGGGGGTTCATTCTTCTAAGTGTATTGGATATAACCAATACAGTATTTGGCAAGCGTTAATAAGTTGCTTGTTTAATAGTAATATATTGGAACAGGAGCTGCTGCAACAACAGCAAGAATGTTCCTCTGGGGCAACTATACCAGAGAGCTCAAGCTACTTATTTTCTAAGTGTTAGAGATAAACACACATTGGTAAAACAGAGGTGACAGCTACAAAGTACTGTGGTATGGCATTAAGGAGAGAGTTCAGAATGTTTTATGTTCTTCCTCTTTCTTCTGTATATGCATAAACACATATGCAAACACCAGGAAATTGCAGTAAGTTGTAGAAAGTTGTTACTATTGGCAGTAATTACTTTTGAGAAATATAGAAGGCATACAACAGACAGAGTATCTACAACATCCAAAAATATTATGAAATTCCTGAAGGTTTTATTTGTGTTTTGTTTCTGTGAACTGTTCTACAAATTCTTACTTGATTTTTTAGCAAGACTCATAGACATTTGCACAACAAATATTGTTCTACATCTGTTCTACATCTGGATGTTTTAAAATTGGTATCACACTTTGAAGTGTCTTGATTAATGTGTAAACAACTTAGAAATATATTTACATTTTTTTATAATCAATTATACAAAATAAGGACACCAAAGCATAATCACACTGCA
Organism: Taeniopygia guttata; assembly: GCF_048771995.1. NCBI lineage: Eukaryota > Metazoa > Chordata > Aves > Passeriformes > Estrildidae > Taeniopygia > Taeniopygia guttata. Next base: position 11,827,939 of record NC_133024.1, on the reverse strand, counting down.
ATATTGTGAAAATAAGAAGCTGTCATTATTTAGGACTTTCAGGTTGTTGGAATGTGTTTTTATTTTGCTTTGAATGGCAAGTGAAAATGACATTCCCATCAACTGTGCTTACTGGAATCTTACAACACTGAAACTGGCTTGTTAGTGTTTCAGATTGTGAATTTGTTTTGATCTTTGAAGCTGTGTTGTTATGTAAGACTCCTGAAACCATGACAGGGCAAAGGTGATACCTTAAAAGACAGTATCAATACCCTACATTTCTAATAACCCTCAAACTTAAAATTCTGAAACCTCTAAATTAATAGACATACCAACAGCTACTTGTTTCAATTTACTTGTTTGCTGCAATTTTCAAGGATATATGCTTTGTTCTTCATATGTGATCAAACAGTTGACTCCTTGCTGTAGCACAGTTCTAATTATGGAACAGTGATGTGTTGTTTGGCAGCAGCTGTGCAACACTGACCATTTCCTTTCTCCTATGTGTCTCACCTTGGTGAACCCAAAGATAGGGATACGTGTCATGGGATCATAGAATAGCTTGTGTTGTAAGGGACCTTTAAAGGTCACCTACAACAACCACCCTGCAGTGAGCTACAGCTCCATGCCCAGTGTTTGACCTCTCTGGGAAGACTACTGAGATAAAAGATAATTCTTTTTTAAGGGGTCATTTGCTTTGGATCTGGATGACAACTGTGCCATTAATTTCTTACAGATCCTTGAACAAATAACATGGGGAAGCTTGGCTGGTCAATGTGGCAAAATAAGCTAATTTTCCTTCAAATTTAGAACTCCACTTTGCGTCAGGCACTCAATGTGAAGAAACCAGTCCAAAAGTGGGAGGTTGCAACAGGTTGGTACCCATAATATGCTCAGGTATCTGAAATGTCTTTAAAGGATAGGGGAGCCTTCAAGAATCCATTATTCTGGAACACTGAAGCGCAAAGCTTTTTGAACAGCTGTTTCTGTCCACAGGACACCTTTTCTTGATAAGTTTGCATTATGAGATCCAGTACAGGCACAAGCCACAGGTTGTCAGTTCTTGCTCATGGACCACCTCACATCTACAAGTCATGGGTAGGTGCAATGGCAATAAAAAACACATCTCCCCACATGCAAGCAAACACAGTAGGCCAACCATACCTAGATGTAAAAAGACTTTCAGGAAAAGGAGTTGGAAGGAGTTCTGCCCAGGCTAAAATGATAACAAGTCTTTACATAGCCTTTAAGTATTGAACTGAACCATACAAAGGACGTGCCTTGTGACTTTTCACTTTGAGAGATCAACAACTCTCCAAGGTTCTCAACACAGAGTTAAAAAATATCCTGCTGGCTTTGGTACCTGCCATCTCTTCTGAGACAGGTTAAACTGTGGGATTGGGTCAGTCTCTATGTTAGATGCAGAGCAGAAGCCTGTACCCCAGAGACAATTCAGGCAGGCCTGGAAGCATCTTACAGAGCCAGGCCAGGACCAGGGCCCAGGACTGCTCTAAGCCACTTGACTTAGAAGAATCTGGAGCTCCAGAATTTGCTCTGTAAGAGCCAGTCAAGATCAGAGACCTCACAGATCCATTCTGGCTGTAATATAAAAATAAACTATTGATAAGGGAAAATCTGAACCTGCGCCTTTTTGAAGAAAGATTATTTTCCTGACTTAGTTCCTACAGTTTATCATCTCTGGCATGTTTTACAAAGCAAGTGCAATATATTAGCGAATCAAAATGGAGGTGCTGCATGACAGGAGTAGACATGTTTCTCTTCAAAATTTAGGTTTAATTTTGAACTTTGCATATTAAAAAAACATCTAAATCGATTTTATAAATTTAACTATGCACTTACTGCTCAGCACCACTCTGCAAAATTTTAAAGTATACATAACTTAAGCATGAACATTCTTTGAAAGACTACTTTGGAGTAATTTATATACTCCAGCCTCACTGGTAACTGGGTGCCAGACACATGCCTTAGACACCATTCTTATATGATCCACTGCTGTCCCCATAAAAGAGCAGTTATTCCCAACAGTCCTCCTCTTTCTGTTTCTACTGGCAGCAGCAGCTGGCAGCTTTCTATCCATCCCTGACAAATGCACAAAGACACATCAGCTGTTTGGACAATATTCATTGTCTGAACTGCTGGTTTTGCCTCCAGGTAGAGGATTAAATGGTACTGTCCTGAGAGCCAGCCTCGGCTCATGGTAGGAACACCAGGATCATGGTGTAATCAGTGATCAAAATAACATATGCCTCAGTATCTTGCAATTACTTGTGACAAAGCAGGCAGATAAAATCATGCCCAAGTTGTAAAATGAAACATGAGTAGATACAAATGGTATGCTTATCCATATTCTGGTTCACAGGGTGTTAAATATATCACTAGGGCTCTGTTATAAGGACAGGGGCTATCTGCAGAATTTAACTTCCTGAAATTCAAGGTTGCTTATATATGAGGCTGCATGCTGTGTCCTTTCTACTTAAAATTAATGTTACAAAGGGGTCCCTGTCTCCAGGGAGGTGCAAGTCACAGCTACATTCCTACACAAATTGCTAATGCTCATTTATAGATGTCTCTCTTGTGTTTATGATGAAAAGCTAGTAACAATGCTGGGAATTTGCTTGGGCTTCCTGACAATGAATAAAACCAGAGAAACTGTGCTAAGACTGAAGCTCCCATTTCCAATGCTCATGCATTTAGAGGCTGCAGAATTGCTTTTCCACCTCCACTTCAACCAGCAGTGAAGTGCCCTCTCCAGTACCAAACACCTGGAAGCCCCAAAGTAGCAGCACATGTAACATGCAACTATTGTAAAAAACACAATTTCCTGACTCTTGATAATAAGCTGGAATTTCTCTTCTCCTTTTAGTTGGCCAAGCTATTTGAGTGTGAGAATTTGAGGAGAATTTGCAGAACAATACGATGCACACAGTATGAGGAAAGAAGCAAAAAGATGGTAAGAGTTGTTAAACATTGTTTTAGCAGAGGCACTGAAATCACTGCCACACAGCAAGCTTTGAGAATCCTGGGTAATTTTAAAAACAGTTTTTCAGTCTCCAGTGACTGAAGAAATTGTGGCCATTGTGAAAAAAAAAAAATTGATCTTTCAGAGCAGGATATGATGAGCAGTTCTGCTACAGCACAGATGCTGCTTCTTTCAATAACTCAACCCAAAACTCCTTGGGCCTCCTGTTAGGTAGGGCAACTGCTGAAGCAAACAGTATGACTACTGCCCCACAGTCTTAGGACAGAATATTTGTTGCACTCCATAAGGAGAAAAAGAACAAAGGTACCTGAACTTTTGCCTGTGTAGTTAGAAACTGCTACAAGGAAGGAAATAAAGTGTAGTTAAGTGTACATGCATTGTTGATGAAACAAATCATTATAGAAACTTTCACTGTAGCCAGTTTTGTGAGAAGTAATAAATGAACTGTTAGTGTTCATCAGACACGATGCTGTTAAGTCATTTGGCAGACAGGAAGGAGAAACAGCACTAAAATCCAGAGGAAGCCAAGACAGGGGGATGAGTCTCAAACTGAGGACAACAATTTTGGCGATGGCTGTGGGAACGAGTTAAGGTATCTAGAGGCTGAAAAGTTTCTAAACTGTGTCTGAAAGCATTCAAAAGAAGCCTCTAAATAAACTTTCTCACTACATATCAAAACAAAGCAAACTTGCTGGACCTTAAATAAAAGTGCTCAATGCTGACCTAGAGGCATGGTCAGGCTGGTGATTAGTTGCCTTGGATATTTGGTGGCCTATCCAAAAACAAGACATGTTGCTATTAGGTCAAAAACTTCCACAGCAATCTACCTGTGCTATTCAGCATTTCGAGCTGCACTAGGATCAGTTGAACCAATCTTACCACGTTTGGAGTTTATGTGTCTGATAAAGCAACATTTTGCAGTGTTTATAAGTATCCCCAGTCTTGTTTTGCTGAGCTGTCTATGAGCACATCAGCACCCTATCAAACAGTCCAGAAATTTATTCCAGCACTCCCGATGATGCCAAATCTGCTTTGGGGGTGTGTTGATTTTGGCTGGGGTGTGCGGTGGGCTTTATGTGTGTGGGAACAGAGTTCACCCGGCAGCTGACACGCTGAAAAGGACATCAAAGAGCCACTAAGAAAACAAACCGGGGGACTGCCGAGCCGCGGCAGGCAGACATCCCCATCCTGCCGGGCGGCTCGGCTACCGCAAATGTTTTATTTTTTTACTCTGCTGTCACCGCACGCCGTTCGGAGACCGGCGCTTCTCGCACACCGCCCGCGGCAGCGAGCCGGGGCTGCCGGACCGAGCCCATCGGCGAGGGAAGCCGGGCCGGGCAGCCCCGGCATCCCTCCGGCAGCAGCGGAGCCCCGGGCCGGGCACCCCCGGCGTCCCTCCGGCAGCAGCGGAGCCCCGGGCCGGGCCGGGTACCCCTGACATCCCTCCGGCAGCAGCGGAGCCCCGGGCCGGGCCGGGCCGGGTACCCCCGGCATCCCTCCGGCAGCAGCGGAGCCCCGGCCCCGCCGCAGCGCGGGCGGGGAGAGGCGGCGGAGGCGGCCCCGGGCGGTGGGCGGGGAGAGGCCGGGGCACCCGGCCCCCTCCCCGGCTGTATTTAGCGGCGCCGCGGATCACGCGGAGCCCGCGGCGGCGACATGGCCGCCGCCAGCACGGAGCCGCCGAGGCTGAAGCAGCTGCTGGAGCGGGACCCTTACCTGGCGCCCTTCCGGACGGACTTCCAGCGCAGGTACCGCGGGGCGGCCGGGCCGGGCCGTGTCCCCTCCCCTCGGCCGGGGCGGCTCCGCTTCCCTTCCGGCGGAGGCGCCGCCGCCGCGGGCGGAGCCGGGGCTCGGCGAGGCCTGGCGGGCCGGGGCGGTGCGGGAGGCCTCGGCCGTGCGGAGCCGGCTCGCCTCGGGCGGCAGCGCTGCGCCCGCCGGCCCTCCCGAGAGCGGCGGGGGCGGCACCCGGGCAGCCGGGCCGTGGGGCGCAGCCGGGACAGCTTCGCGGAATCACAGAAGGGTTGGGGTTGGAAGGGACCTTAAAGATCATCTGCCGTGGGCAGGGACACCTGCCACTTGTTCAGGTTGCTTAGAGCTGCATCCAGCCTGGCTCTGAACTTTTCCAGGGATGGGACAACCACAACTTCACTGGCTAGCGTGTTCCAGTTCCTCACCACCCTTACAATAATAAAAAAAGTTTTTCTTTATATCTAATCTGAGCCTACTCCTAGCATGAACCTGTTTCCTCTTGACCTGTCACTACCTGTGAGTAGTCTAGCCGCATCTTTCCTGTAAGCTCCCTTCAGGTACTCTAAGGCTGCCATTAGGTCACCCCTAAGCCTTTTCTTGCACTGGCTGCACAATCCCAGTTCTCTCAGCCTTTCCTCATGGGAGAAATGCTTCATCAGCTTGGTGGCCTCCTCTGGACTTGTTCCAAAAGGTCAGTGCCCCTCTTGGGTTGGGGATCCCAGAGCTGGATGGTGTCAGGATGTGGGGGTGTTGCACTGAGCTACTATCACTAACAAAAGAGTTTAGCTGCAATAATCTGGAAATAAACTGCTCCTGAATCTCGTCTTTCCAGAAAATTTTCCTGCAGGCACATGTTTTGAGATGTCCCTGAATCGCCAGCTCAGCTGTTCGGCAGACCTGCAATGCATGAAGTAGCAGAGTGTGCATTAGGTTGGTGCCAGGTTGCTGGTCTGAGCATCCCTTTTTTTGTGCCTCTTGCTGGAAACTCTGTCACCGACCCTCTGTTCAGGGCCTGGGTGAGAGCTTGCTAGTAGCAGCCTGGGCCAGAGGAGGCCTGCATCCTGCAGAGCCAGGCTGCTGGCCTGGAAAAGCTGCTGAAACCTCACCCGCTGATTGAACACAGTCATTGGGAGCTTTTATGTTGCGCATTTATGTTGTGTTTCTCTAGTGCTTCTCTGGCAATCAAAATAATTGTAGTACTGACCAAAACCCTGTGTCCCAGAAGTCTGGAAAAGTCTCTTGTGTGAGGTATGTAAGAAGGAATATAATTTTTTTTAAAATTTTAAGTCTTTGCCTTTTTTTTTTTTTTTTTTTCTCGTTCCCATGTTCTACATGGTTTAACATTGCGGGTGTCCTGTTGGGTTCTGGTATTGAATAGTGGTAAGCCTAGATCTTGTAAAATAGGATTAAGGATTGAGTAAACTATTAGGCTGACTTGCAGAGCATTTTCTCAAACTAATCTCTTAATGACTGAACAACTGAGAGCTTTATACAGTGGTTCCTGACAAGCTCCTGGCTATACATGTAGTGCTGTAAAACACCTAATTTTTTCAGTGGGAAGCCAGGGTGTAGGAATTATAAATGGGCAGATCTGGCTCTTAATAAAAGTATTTGTGAAAACATTTGGGCTCCCCGAATGTGCCTGTCATCAAAACACTCATATTGTGGATAGTGATGTTTATATTTCTGAGGATAGTATGACTGTACTGAGTACATTGAGTTTGCAAAACTTTTCTGTCCTTCTCAGATTTGTGCATCTTTAGCATAGAGCTTCAGATGGTCCTGTGTCTATCTTGTCACTTTCTGGTTCCTGAGCCTCCAGTTGGTCACTTGCCATAGAATTATTGTGAAAGCATGGATCCTGTAAATTAACTTAGAAGAATAAAGCAAAACTTTTATGGCAATCTGTGATGAACAGGATGATTTATTCTAAGCCCAAAGAAGCAGCACATCCTGTGGATGGTGGAGAGTGCCAGGGAGGGGAAGTTGTAAGTACAGGGGAAAGCCTGTTAGTGTCTGCATGCAGTGCTCATTGTCGGTTCTTTGAATTGTGATTCAGTCTGTAATGGCTTTGGGGCAAGAGTGCCCAGGAAAAGGAGTTTTGCAGCCTACTTGCTGTTTGTGTGAAGAACCAGTTCTTTGGGGCCGGCAGTATATGGGATTTGCTTACTTTATGTCCAGTTCCTTTCCTGGGGGAGGTGGTGAACAGCCCTGTGCAACTGTGTGTGCTGTGTCAGAAATCCTTAGCAGTGTGGGACTATGTGATCTTTGTTCCAGGCTGAAGGGTCCTGATGCATTTAACTGGTGGTTGTAGGACCCATGACTGTGGTAGGGGACTCGTTAAATAACGTGTGTGATGAAGCTGCCAGGAGTATGTGCTGTTAAGCAAATCTCTGTGTTAAGAGTTGGTTGTTTGTCAGCTGCTTGCCATGGCCTCATCATAGGTAGGACAGAAGGACTATATTAGCAATTCATTTAGTTTGGTAGAGTAGGAAAACTGAGTAGAAATGACGCTACTCAACTGCTGAGCCGGTGACAATCTGTTCATTATTCCTTCTTTTACTGTTGTCTGACTTTACCTTTGCTGTGGATACCCCTGCCCACTAACTTTTTTTTTTTCCCAGTTGAACAGTTTAGATAACAGAAGTACATGCAGTCTCTCAGTTCAGATGGTTGAGTTTTTCCTGATAAAGGGGATGGGAGGCAGATTTGGTCCCTGGCACCCTGTTGCACTAGAAGTATCTTACTTGCTTGGCTTAGGAAGCTTTGGGAAAAAATACAAGTGAAAGAGACCTATCAATTACAATATACATGGACTCATTTCCTGTCTGAGCCTATTAGAGTTTGTAATGATATTGACCATACCTAATATTAAACCAATTCATCATGGAGTTATGGAAATTTAACAGCTTATAGTTTACATACTGTGTATTGCCTAAAGAAATAAAAATTGGGGCTTTTGAAGAGAATTAAGGATGCTTAAGAAACAAAGCTTTTAAACTTTTATTGGTGGACATCCTTATATTATACCTTGTGCAGTAAGATGTGAAACAGTCCTCCCTTTATCTTGCTCAGTAAAAGTTCTTTTGCAGAAGTGATGGGAAATAAAAAATTAGGCAGTGACATCAGCAAGTTGCTGATTTGCCCTTTGGGCTTGGGTCTATCTGCTCTCTTACCTGTGGCACTGTATTAGCACGGCCAGGTGATTGTTAGTAAATAACTTTGTAGCTGTGTATCCATGGCTGTGAGAGGCTGCACAGCTGACTTGGTTATTCCCACACTCAAAGACCGACCATTTCTGCTGTTGGATTGGGCTGCTCAGGACCTTGTTGGGTTGGGTCTCTGAGAATGTGTTTTCTCAGCCTCCTTGGGCAGCTTCTCTCTGTGTTTGGCTACCCAAATTGTGTAAATTTCTTTTTTAATACTGTAACATAACAGTATGAAAACATAACTTGATACAGTGTTGTTGCTTCTGGTCTGTTTTCCCTGTCCCCCTTGGAGTGCAGCCTGGCTCATTGTTTTCTTTAGGCACTCACAGCTACCTGTATCTCTAGCTAGCTTAAAACTGTGAGTGGATATGAGCAGCCCATGCCTCCTCGAGTTAACTTTTGTACATCTGTTCTGAGGAAATCCATCTCTCAGGCCCTACCTGTGTGCCATAGGTAGAAGGCAGTCCGGGAACAAAAAGCTGTCTTCTGCAGAGGCTGTAGTGTGTTCCTGTTCATCTATGCCTTGAGCAAGTGCAGGCCTCTCTTGCTGGGGTTCACGTCTGCCTCTCCTGCCCTGTGCTGTGCTCCTTCACCCACAGGATGGTCACCACAGCAGCATAGCTAATACTGAGATCTTTGTGCATTCGTTTTGGTTTTGTTTCTGTCAGAGAGAGTGGTTTGCTGAAGGCCAGACAGGCTTTAGTCACATCAGACTGGATTCTGCAGTGTAATACGATTATCCTGATTCACCTTGAGAATTGCCAGATCCATGATGAAATGAATTGTGATGTTGCATCAAGTTCTGAAAATTTTCCTCTTGCTTTCAAGGACTGTCTCCTTTAACCTCCTGTCAAGTGTAACTTTGTGTTTTAGACAACTGACTGTTTTCCCTCTCTTGCATAAAGCCTCGAGAAATGCTGAATGAGTGCTTTGATAGGAACAAAGGGTTTCTCTAAAGTAATGCCTAAAATGTGATAGTAGGACCTAGTAATGCCATAAGCATGGAGGATGGACTGACATAATTAAATGAGTGACTAGGAGGAAGAAAGACTTCTGGTCACGTTCCCTTTTCAGTACTTTGTCATGCCTGGGCATGTTGTAAATGGTGTTCATGGAGAAAACAGAAAATTGTAATTTTTTCTCTTTTGATGAATGCCTGAATTTGATCCTGAGTCAAGGAAGGAGTATCATCTTTGGGATGAAGGGAAAACAGTGTCTCTATAGTGAACTGCTCAGCCTTAACCCAAATATAAATTATTCAGATCTCTAAATAAGAATTTGCTTAAAAAGCAAACAAAAAAAATTCCCAAGTCGTAGTGCTTGTGTAGAGTATCACTGAGCTACATTGTTTGACCATCTGTGATATGTTTGCCCACAAGTATTTTGTTAAAGTGTTATTTAGACTAAAGACTTTGTATAATTTAGTATGTATTTTTATTCTTTTACCTCTTATAGCATAATTGGTTCAACTAAAACCATTAATGCCTGTGGTGTAATTGCATTTTATGGAATTACAAACTGGTGTTAGAAACTGTTACCTATTAGAATTTTCTGCTATAACAATGTGCATGGCTTATTATATTTTACAAGACTGTGCAGCTGCCTCTGTAACCTACTGATTATGTAGCCTTTGGGGAAAGCTTTTTTTGAATAGTTTGATTTATGGAATAAATAAGAAAAATTATACCAATGCATAGCTTCAGTCTTTGTCTTCAAACATCACTGGTTTGTTGAGCTAGATAAAATGCTGCTGAAAGTGCTTGACCATATGTATGGGTTGAGAGAGAGGAGTTCTATTCCTTCTGAAGTGTTCACAAGCTGATCGAGATGGGAATGTGTACTCAGTGGCTTTTGTAGCAGTATCAATTACCAAAATGTCCTCTCGCTTGGCTCATATTTTCTTGTAGTGTTCTGAGATCTCTCCATTCTTACAAATGGGAAATACTTGCCATTCTTCCATTTTTATCTCCCATTTTGTATCTGATCAATGCCAGTTTAATGCTGCATCATGGTTCTGTCTTTTTTAATCTTTTTTAAAGATGAACAGTGGTGGGTACCTGAGTGAGGTATTGAAAATGAAGAGGTGTTGAGTTGGGTGTGATAGGGCTGAGTAGGAAGGCAGCTGTTGGGGTCTAACAAGTTTAGGAATGGCAGTTGAAGGGTAACTAAGCTAGAATCCTATTTTTAGATTGAGATGGAAAGGGGAGAAGGACTGGAGTATGATCTGTCACAATTAACACAACTATTATGTATCATAATGGAAACTGGATTTTCCTTTTCCATTTTCTCTCATACAGATTGTTGTATTGGGTGGGCAGAACTAAATAGTCAAGAAAAACCATTTAATATATGGCTGTATTTGGTTGGTTTTGGTGGCCTCCCATAAGTTCAGGAGACTTCTGTTGATTCTAGAACCCTGCCAATTTAATGGAATATATCCTTCTGCATTATTATGGTCCAAATGCTCATGTGCATTTGGATTACTAACCTTGACAAGTATAGTTGACTATCTCACTCATGAACTTAATTTTTAAGTGTCTGAGGAAGTATTTACATGGGCCAATGTACATCTAGCTTATGTATGTCTGGTGTAGCACTCATCAAAAGATTCAAGTTGGAATTGTGTTACTAGCTGCCAGATTTATAAAAAGGCAGGGAAATAGAAGGATGTAGGTATTGCTTTTTGTTAGCAGACTGATTGCCTCTGTATAAAAATTAAAATTTGGTGTTCTCTGAAAAAATGAATTGAGGCCCCCTCAGCTCTGTTATGTAGTGTTGGCTTATCTGAGCATGTTGGATCAACTCTGAGAATTTGCCTGGAATTCTGTAAAAATTCATTACGTGACCAGGAATCTGATTACTGTTTCACTTGTATAGTGAGGAGAAGCTTTGTCTTGCTGAATACTTCACATTCAGGTATTTATGCATGTTTCTTCACTGCTTCAAAGATGTAAAGAAGGCTTTCTTATGGACGTCTGTCTTAAACTGACATCCTATCTCATGAAGATACTTTTCTCCCCCTGTTCAATTTCAATATTTATGTGTAGACACTTTTCTTTCAGGCTCCCTGTTACCATTTATTTACTCCCAGTATCTCATCCTATCTGTTCCTTCATTTTCTGCCACAAAAGATAGCTCCTTTTGGCTTGTTCAATGTCAGAGATCTAAAATCTCTCACTCAGGCTTGCGTTTGCTTTGTACTTTCTGAAACTTTGTTTCATACAGTTATTCATCGGGTTAAAAAGAAAATAATGACTTCAGGCAAAGTGTCTAGTGCAACATGATCAGGTCTTTGTATTTAAAATGTTAAAAATGTAAGTTTTCTTCTGGAAAAAGAATATTCAGCAAAAGAAAAAGTTTCGACCTAGAATATGGCTGCCTCTTCCCCAGGTATCTGACAGTTTGATGTTCTTACAGCACCTCATGTTAAGAAATTCAAGGCCAGTTGTTAGAGATGAGTCCTGTTGATTCTACAAAGAATACACCTCCAGGATGCTGCTCTTGGAAGTACCTAATTAGTGACTATTATCTGGACATTATTTAAAATTAAAATCTAGGCTCTTGGCAAAAGAGATGTCTGAAGACCTGCCAAAAGACCCAGCTTGATTAGTTCTATTATGTGAACATGTTAAAGAAATTGTTCCATGAATCTGGGAAATTCTAAGGCTAAACTTATATTCTCTTGGTATACTTAACAAAAAACCCTTACTGCCAGTTTTAGTCATTCAACTGTGATTCCATTGACTGGTATTACTTGCAGGTAGAGGTAGCTGTAATGCTTTTTGTTAGACACCCTCCTTTTCTCTTTGAAGCTGTTGCTCAGGCATAGGATACTTTGGTCCTTTGTATCCTTGCTGTCCTGGTGTGTTGCTTTGCCTCTGTTAGTGCTTAGCGTGTCTGCCCTTGTGCTTACGGATGGAGAGGGAAAATATTTTCAAATTGGATCATGAAGTTCTGGTAAGGATGGGCCTACATTCCTCAGAGAAGGAATGCCACTGCTAAAAGGTTATGCCAAGTTCAGAAAAATGTAGCCTAGATGTACAAAAGGAGTGATGCTCAGTCACACAAAATTAACTGAGATGTGCTAGTTTCAAATAGAAAATGTGAGTTTCAGCCTTTGTTGCCTGAACTGGTGTTGTGCTGATTGAGTGAATTTGTGTTTCACAGTCTTTAAAGGGAGGTTGGGATCTGGATTCTCCCACTTACAAGTGGTTTAGGTATGACATGCCAAAGTAAGGATGCTGTCTTTTATGTGGGAATAGAAGTGTGGAGAAATTCTGCTGAAGCATTACATTAGAAGAGTAAGGACTTCAAGCTTATCAGTATTTCTTCTTTAATTTCTTCCACTCAAAACCAAATCCTAACTTTTCAGTAAAGAAAAGCTTCTGGAAGTGTGGATAAGTTGGCATATGTAAACAAGCTACATGGATCTTGAACAATGCTTGCTAATCTGTGTGATTGTAAGATAATTACTTCTCTATTTCTGGGCATTGGTTACAGTCTGATCTTCATTTGCTCTCATCCTTCTCTTCAAGAGGGAGCTGCTAGAAAAGGTTCTTTAGGAGACATTGCCTTGGGACAAGGCAAAAAAAAAATAAACTTACTGCTGATCACAGATGTAGGTAGTTTATGACCCTTAGTTTGGGGACTTTTTTTTTTTTTGAGAAAACAGTGTATTAGATAGTGGCTAAGCTGTGCCAGCTGTGTGTGGGTCAGACTTCTGGTTTGAGGGCACTCTTTTTCCTAATATGTTCCTGAGAGGCAGGCTATATTTATGTACCTCCAGGCATTCCCCATAGTCACATGAATGCATTGTCATCATCAAATCCAAGTTTTTGGTTGTGTAAGCATTTGATAAGATGATTCAGAAGAAAGGCAGGAGGGCCAGGGGGAATTGTCTGAAAGACTCTTATTAAAATCATGCTGAGTTACTGTGTGTTGTAAATGAAAACATGCTGCACTACTGCAACTGTTTGGAAATTGCCCATCTAGAATGTATTCACTGCATGAACATAAGAGTCAGCAGCTCATTTTAGCAGCTTTAGGGGGCATCCTGATTGTACTGTACCTGCTATCCCAGCAAAAAAAAAAAAAAAAAAAAAAAAAAAAAGTTAATAAATTCTGTTTTATGTGTCAGGCTTAAGCAAGTTAACATTATTATTTGACACCTGTTAATAGTTAACATTATTTGATACTTACTGGAGGATATGTCCCCAGTATAAATGTTCCTGGTATGACAGGAATTGGTAAGCTGTAAGGTCATGGATGCTTTCTAGTTTAAGAAAAAGAATTCAATTTTCATCATAAGAAATTATGACTCTCTGATCACTTTCAGCAAGGTTTAATTTGACCTGAATAAACACTTCTTTCTTGAAAATGCTACTCTTTTAAATTGTTGAAGCTTTACAGAAATAAGGAGTTTGGAATACTCCTTTCGTTGCCAGCTTTTTTGAGGAAATTTGGGCAGCATGAAAATAATTGCACAATATGTTTATTTTGTTACACAAACAGTAGTGATGACTTCATAGAAGCATTTGTGACACAACAGATGTGATGGTCTGGGAGAGGAGCTGGTACAGGGGCTCTCCAGAGCTTAGAGCTAAAATCTACCTTTTTGAGAAGTAGAAATTAGAGAACTTGGTACATCAGTGTAAGACTTAAGGTAAATAAATACTTTGTGTTTATTCTCAAATCCTTTCTCAGCCTGTATTTTGATGGGATTTGTCATCTTGTGTTATTTCCTGTGTCCCACCCTTCTGCAGCTGTCCTTCTCACTCCCTGAAAACCTTTGACATCCCTAAGAGAAATACAGAAGGAATGAGGGAAGAAAGGAAGGAACAAAGTTCAAAAAACTTTCTTAACTCCTTGGTAAGAAAGGAATGAATAAAGTTGAGAAAAGACAAGCTTTACAAACTTGTTTAGACTACAGCTTCTTTTGAGAATGTTAAAGCAGTGGGGAACAAGGTCAGGCTTCTGCATGCTGAATGAGCCAGCTAATTTAAATCTACTTTCTGAACAACCGAATACTGTCTCTCTGTGAACTCCCAGGCATTAACTTAATCTTTGGAAAGCTCATGGATCATCGTATCTTTCACGTTGAATAAATGGATATTGTTTTTAATAAAATACTTCACTTCTGGGAAGTAAACAGTATGTCTAGTTCTGCCAATGGTATGGTCTCTCTGAACATGTGTGTGAGGTTTTTTCCCAGTGAAACATAGTCTGTTGGAAAAGGTTTTCCATTTCCCTTTCAGTAGGGCTCAGGTGTCTTCTGTACATTTTTTTATTGTCACTTAAAGAGGAAGCTATTTAGAAAAATACAGCTTAAAAAAAAAAAGGATCATTGGCAGAATATAATTAAATTTTTCATCTTACAAATAATGTGGTGGCTGTACTATCTTCTTCCTTTGGTCCAGTCTTTGAGTCTTAATTAACTGTACCAATTTGCCCATATTCTTTTTAGTTAGGGTTCTCTTTGTCATTTTGTTTTTCTTCATCTCTTGGCTGCTTTCTTGGTGCTGGTTATCAATTGTTTTGAACAACAGGTGCTTTTGGGTTATTGCACAGCAGTAGCACGAGTAGAAGAATAATCTCCTCATTGGCAAGCCCCAAAGTGGTGGGAGAGAGGCTGCAGCAAAGCGTAGCATTTGGGTTACACACTTGAGTCTGTGTCCATTGTCTAAGCAGCTTTTCCCCTTTCTTGGAGAAAGCAAATCCAAGGAGGTGTTGCTGCCTGCTTTGTCAGGCAGTGAGGGGGAAAGTCTAAAGTGATAAACGGATTAAAAAGGTCAGTTGAGGCAGGAGCTTGGTACTGGTAAGAATATCAGAATGGTCTGTGTTTTAACTCTTTCCTCCCTGTCCTGCCTCCATGTATAACCCCCAAACAGAAACATCCGCCTCTAAAAATGCGGAGGAATTGGATCCCTAAAGATGTTTTTAGTATGTGCGAAATTCAAAGCAGTTGTAGCTTAGCTTTTAGTGATGTAAAGCTTATTTTGAATGTGAAGGCTAGTTTTTATTTTGTTTGCTGTACAGCCTTCTATGTATTTTCCCCAAAGACCATAAAAATATCTTTATTAATTGTGCTTTATGTGCGTAATGCATAAGTATATATAGACACAGCTATTTTTAAGGAGTTTTAGCTGGTCTATGTGTAAATTCAGCCTTCACTAGAGTTCACTGGGAAGTTTAGCTATAGCTTATAGAATTTACTGACTTAATCTATGGTGTATTTGTTACAAATTTTCTAAGAAGAGTTCCTTAATGCCTAATTTTATAAACATCTGAAAGGTTTTTTCAAAATATTGCTGCTTTGTTTTAATCCTGTTTACAACAATTGGAAAGTATTTAAGGGGAAAAAAAATCAGGCTTGTAATAGTCTTTAAATAGCAGATTACTATTAAAAACTCTGCTTGCTATTGCAGCATAATTTGAATGTGATTACAGTGATTAGTTCTTTCAGAGAAAAAATTATAAATAAGAAGTGTTGGCATTTAGAGATATTTGCCAAACTTCTTTGCATTTTCTTTGTTTCATCAAAAATTTTGGGCAGAAGAGTTTTTTCTATTTGCTACTTGGCCTAAAATAAATAAGTGTATGAGTTCATAAATCAGATTATTTGCTACTTCACTTGAACACTGTAAATTCATGTAGTTAAAAACACTTCAAAGCTGAAGACTCCCTCTTCATCTCCCTCCTGTGCCCTCAGTTTTAGATGCCACAGTTGATGTGTATGTAGGCAAATGGAGAACTTTCCTCAAAAACTGAAAACCCTAACAATTGGGTTCTTCTTTTTTTCACTCTTATTGGGTCATAATGTCAGTGTCTAATTCGGTAATGTATGAAATGTATGTTTTCATGTTGCTGTGGTAGATGATGATTGAAAAGCTGTGCAGGAGGCAAGACCTGGGGGAGGTTAGAGAAGTTTGCTGCCAGACTTAATGTTGCCATGTACTGATACTATCTGGGCACATTTAGCTTTGCTACTTGCATATAAATTCCACCCCTTTATCCTCAGAATTTGTATGCAGTGAATGCTGATTTATAGCAGGAGCTGTCTTTTCTCTGACTTGAGGGTATTTTGTTCCAGAGATAGGGTGTGAGCATGTTTTAGGACTGAAGATCACACATAAGCTAGTCTAAAATTCACTTAGTCCTCACATTCAGGCAATGACTGCTACTTAGGTGAATCTTCAAGCTGCTCCAACCTTAAGAACAGCTCCAAACAAAGCAGGTGTCACCTTGCAACTCCTTTTCTGCAAGGCTCTCAATACAGTGAGCTTCAATAGATTTCATGCATCTATTGCTTAAACAGTTTCTTTTAGCTTTTTCAACTGGATAATAAAAATATAAGGTTCTTAAATGACAATGAAAAACAGTCTATAAATCTGGTTCTTCAAAAATATGCTTTTTCTTCTGAGGAAAGCAGTCTGCTGCTTTTTCTGCAGACTGATAATAGGATGAAAAATTGTTCATAGTACAGAAATGAACCCAGTCCTTTACCCCTTTAATTGGTAGAAAGTGTCTGTGGGTTCCAAAAGAGTAATATTAATACACTCAGTTTGTGTTTGGAGATGTGTGTATTTCAGCTACAGCTTGCGAATTCAGGAAGGACAGGAAAAGCTTTACTGAAAAGATTAGGTGGCTAAATACAACTAATGATCATTCTCACTTGAAATTTTATTAAATTTGGACTGAAATAGGGCTTGGATGTCAACTATTTTAGCACAGCCAGTAAAACAGGAATGTTGTTACTGCACAATAACAATGACTGGATTAAAGTGTCTTTGCGTTGTGAATAGGATCTCTTTGGGCCATGAAGTTGTGGCCTGAGTATTACAAGATAACAATGATGTCTTTGAGTGTGACTACCAGGCATTCTGTATTTTGACCAAGTGATTTGACTTTTTGCTTAGCAGTTAGTAGTATAAACAATGACATAATCAGACTTTCTTCTACAGCAGAAGCAAATACTTCATCTGCGATGGTGATCTTCGAGTTGCAGAACAAGAAGTAAGGCATGACCTTCCCTAATATCATAAATAACATATTGCCATCAAAGTAGACATCAGACTGAGCTTTCAGCAGCAGTCAGGGTTGACTTGAGTGATTTCCAGCTCAAAATGGAGGTAGCTCTAAGTGGCAATTATGTCCATTAAGTGTCATTGTAGACCACTTCAACCATAATGATTTCTGACAGAAACAGCTCCTGAGCCTTACAGATGCAGGAAATGCCAAATCTGTCAAGATCTGATTCTTCTCCAGATGTCTCACTGAACAGCTTGTTTGTCCTTATGCAGTGGAGATCAGAAGAATAGTTTGCTGCAAACCCAGTAACTGTCAATTACGGTTATTAAATTTTAAGTGTTTTCTCAAAAATGGATAGTGAGTTCTGGCGTGGAGGTTGAATAATAATTGCACTCCTTGACAGAGGGAACAAAAGAGGGAGTTATTGAAGTAGAAAGTCCAGAGAAGGTAGTAAATGAAAAGTAAAGAGACATTAACAATATAATGTACAACATTGACACACTTTATGGTGTAAGAGCATGCATTTCCTAATATAAATTATTGCTGATGCCCAGTCCAATGCTGTTAAAAAACTGGCAAGCATTTCTAATGTAGACCTGATTTTAGAACAACAGTTTTCACAGTTGGAGGGGTTAGAGACAGCTCCTGGGTACACTTGCATAATTCCTTTAGATGGTGCTGGGGCTGACTGACATAGGAGGTCTGACACCACGTTTGTGCAACTTGTGGACTTTACCAAGAGGTAACAGATTGAACTTCAGGTGTTTGACTCCAGTGATTACTGTGGGCTATCAGTTTCAAAGGCTGCTCTGGGTATTGTTGACTCTTGTCAGCAGCCTCTGTATGTAATTGCTTGTTTAAATAACTGTAAAAATGCCACTGAGATTTCTCCACAGATAGACAAATGTCATGAAGCATTTAATAAAAACCTAATACAAGCCATATTTAGTCTGTGTGAAGGAAAGGAATGTGATAGTAGTAAAATGTGGTGGTTTTTGTATTTATTTTTTGGCATTTTTAAAAAACTGAGGTTTGTCTGTCCAGCTTCTGCTTGTTCAAAAGAACAGATGTGCTAAGTGTGTCAATATTTTTTTTGTATGTGTGCTGTTTTCTAATTCTGTCTCTGAAGTTCATCTTGGTTCTCTTTGCTAGGCTGTGTGGATTGCCTGCCAGGAACTGTAAGAAATCTGGGGATTTGTCAGAAGGGAGAAGGCTTTTAGCCTCTGGAACCTTTTCTGGTATTCATTCTATCAATATTACTCCATGATGGGTGTCAGACACATGGTGCTTACATTCATGTCTGTTACAATGTTGTTAAATACAGACAGTGCATAGATATTGTTGAGTTGAACAGGTGTATGTTTTATCCTCTGGTTTTCCATGAATTGTCATAGTGATGATGATTAATTGAGAAAAGACCAGAGGTGGCTTGTGCTGTGTTTTGGTGGTTTGGGGATTTTTTTTTTTTTTTTTTTGGTAGCATTACTCCTGGTATTTTCAGTGAGTGTTGCTATTTAGAGCAAGATAAGACAGATCTATATCAGAGAAACAATGGTATAAAACCTTAAAATTCCTAAATTAACTTGTTTACCACCTTTTTTTTTGGAGTAGTTGGAAGCTGACACTTGCTTCTTCCTGGCACAATGAAACATAATTTTGATCTGATGGCTCCAAACCCTAGCTTTGATGTTTCTGATCATGCAAAAGCATAAGTGATGAATAGGAGAAGAATAAGTTTTTGTTTTTGTTTTTTTTTTTCAAGGACCATAGTTCTTGTGACAAGGAAACTGTAATAGAAAAGTAGGCATAAACAGTAATTTGTGGCTGTTTTTTAAATGTCTTTCAGACTTTCCAATGATGTGTTCCCATAAAATTTTTCAGATGTTTGGGCATTTTTATTTTAAACCAGAAGGTTTTGGTTTTTTTGTTTTTTTTTTTCAAATATCTATCTGCAGTAGATTAGCTTTCTGAATCTATTTTACTGAAGTTTTTGATTCTCAAATGTCAGTGTAAAGAAAGTATCCATTCCCTGCAGCTTGTAAAGTACTTTTCTGGCTTTCTAAAGCTTTGTGCAGAATAGGCTGACCAAGACTCAGGTTGCATGAGCAGCTCTGTTGGAGAAGATAGGAAGGAGTTGAAAAGTGCTGGTTGAGAGTTCTGTGGGTCTTGCTGTGCATCAAGGTGATGTTCCTGCTGTGGTTTGCTTTCTCCTTCAGAGGACAAGAGACATTGTAGAAACTTCAACATTCAGTGGGGTATGAGCTTTTACCTGGTAAAAATCTAATAGCCTGTAAGACGTAAAGAGGCATCTAGGAAACAGTCGAGATGGCAGTGCTGTTGTGCATGTCTTTTGGCAATGAGTGCATAATTTCCTAAGCTAAAAACTTTGGCTTAAAACTTTCTTTTTTCCTGCTGTTTTTATTCATAGTCTTTTATCAGCTGATCCACTTCTGAATTATGAAAGAAACCATGAGGAAATTGAAGCAAAGAGAAAATTGTGGTCTTGACAGATGGACTCAGGAAAGGTTCCCTTATGATGTGGAATAAAATGGGGAGGTTTTACAGTGATAGATCTTGCCAAATACAGAATACATGTATAACCTTAATTAAATGACAGAGCTATTTATAAACAATACTGGAATTAGCAGACAAGCTAGTGTGTTACAGCTGCAGTGTAGGATATCAGATTATAAGTTTAGTGTTTCAAAACTCATATTGACTTGGAGCCTGAATAGGTGGTGATATGATGAGGATAAAATATTAGGGTACTGTTGCCCATACTACCATAAGATTCTAATATACTTTGCTGCTTCTACCATTCATGATGTAGCCACAGCAAATTTGGGACTGGACGAATCCAGTGGAATTTCATACTCTCACATGCATGTACACACAAAGTGGCTACTGTAATAGAATTTGAATTCCTGTCTTACCTAATAGCTTCACTCTGCAACTTTTAAAAACATTCATCACCTCAACAAAGATAAAATTAAAGGATGTGGGTGTTTGTGAGAGCCAAGGCAAATCTGGGAGCAGAAGGAAAAGAAAATAGGAAATGCAGATTTGCAGACAAGCTCTAAAGGTTGTCATGAAAGCTTGGGTTACATCTCTTTCAGAAAGTGTCCACACTCTGCTGTGTTCTGTTTTCCAGCTATGAAGGGGAAGTGTGTGGTATGGGAGTTGTCTGGGTAGGGTTTTTAAATAATTGTTAGGGTGGTCATAATATGACTGGAGCAAACAGGTTGTAATTGCAACCTTTAGTGTTGCTTTTCATGCTGGTTATTGCAGTGACATGGTAATTGCAGATCACATGAAGTCTCAATAACTTCTGTGGTGGATTATTGCTTCTGCCTGCTTGTTCCTTTGTGTTCTGCTGTGATAGTTGACAAGGGAGATGGCCAAATGCAGGGAGCTTAAATAATTGCATCATTCTATCATGTGTCTACATGAGCAAGATGGCTATCAACCTTCAGGTGAAATAATGGCATATTTCATTGTGTGTCTTCACTAATTCTTGGTGCTCTGATATCCTGACTAGATATCACTAAGAAATTTTTATTAGTAGATAGAACCATGTAAGTGCTTTTTTGTTAAAATTTTAGAAATATGGGTAACTGTCAAATCTTAAAGAAATAGCTTCTGCATTATTAATGATGCAATTTTTATTGGATACGATCGTGTCAGTACTCCAGGGAATGCTGTACATTATGGGAAATATTGTATCCTACCAAAACGCAGCCAAACAAAAATCATATCATCATACATTACTGACAGTGCACAACCCTTGTGATTATTGCAAAGGTATCTTGAATTCAAGTATTATGAAAGGGTAAAATATACAGACTTTGTGTTTTCAGGTCTTAGAAAAATATTTACATCATGTCTTCTATGCTTTTTACATTAATTACCTTTCCTGCTTTTGCTTGCCATGAGAACCATTTCCTTGTAAGCCTTTATTGTATTCTTTTTACACAGGGAGCAATCTGGAGTAAGTATTGTGGGTGTGCAATCCAGCACTTCATGGTCTTTGAGAAGTTTGGAATTGTGAGGCTGATAATATAAATCTTTCTTTTGAAAAAATACAGCAGTTGTGTTGCTTTACAAGGTAGTGGAGAGAATTCACTCCAGAGCATTAATTACAAAAGAAATACGTTTTAGAAAGATTGAAATTTGATAGTCAAATACCTTAGTACTTGGTAATAACCTAGAACAAGTTTGGTTTTTTTAATTGTTCCCGTGATATCTGTGTTGTAAACATCTAGAATAAAAATACTTGTGGAACAAAATCTGTCTGATTCTGTCATTGTTATACCATATATTTTAATAACACTGAAATATTCAATTGGAACATGCTGCATACTACTGAAAATCTTCATGAAATCTCATTAACACTTACAGGTGATCTCAGGGTTGAGGGAATAGAGGATATTGTGAGTTTGTGTAGAGCTTGTGGCATGGGATCATACAGCTCAAAAAGGAGATTACAAGTGCAAACTAAAATTGTAGTAGCATTTGTTCTTCACTCTTCAAAATTGTTAATAAAATGGGGTTATTTGGCTACTCAGCTCTGTTCAAGGTGTGTTATTTATGGATTTGATGGGGAGCACTGTGTGTGTATTTTCTGTGACTTTTTTGGGAGTGGGGGGTCTTGTGGTTTTGGGTGTTTTTTTTTTTTCTTTTCTGAATTTTTATGAACCGTCCAAAGAGTGAGCATTTTCTGAACTCTAGCAATAAGCAAAATTTGAAGTTCACTGAATGATCCTAGAATAGTCACTGAATGATCCTAGAATAGCTGTCCTTCATACAAGTTAAACTTAATACTAAGTTTATTTTTGTTTCTGGGAGAACAAACAAACAAAAAATAGGAAATCAATCATTAATAGGCTGAGATAGTTTCTGTTGCATTCAACCCCATAACTGCTGCTTTTCCATCACTCTTCCACCAAAACCAAACCAAAACCCAACCAATCAATAACAAAAAACCCCAACAAATAAACTCCCCACAAAACCCTTTGGCAACTACTTGCTGCTTGGAATTTATTCTCAAAGGAAGAGTGGAGGGTGCCTGACACTGAAATTTGGTCTAGAAAGAGGTAGCTGACCACCAATGAGACAAGATTTAGTTTTTAAGTTTAGGCCTTGCATTCTGTTTGTTTTAGTAGAATAACTAAATATCATATAGTTATATGATAGTTAAGCATAGTTATAGCATATGTTATATATACATATATGCCATGAATATCATGTTCATTGTCACTCATGTTTGCTGGCATCTGCCTCTGCCAGATTACATACTTTGAAAGTGCTTATCTGTTCTGCCCAATAATTTAATATGTAAATAATGAGCTAATTAAAGAACAGCTTTTCCATTCAAGATACCTTAAACTTTTAACAGAATGAGTTTTGTTTTGGTGGCTTTTTTTTTTTTTTTTTTTTCTCTGTGTGTCTTGGCTATGTGTGAACTATTTGAAATGTCAGGTTCATAAAACTGTATCATGGACACTTTTACTTGTTTTGGGACATGTATGGAGAAAAGTGACCCTGTTACCTGGGGAGTTCACAGCCTGCCTTTGCTTCAAACTGAGGTGAAGGGGAGGAGGAAGGGCTTGCCAAAAGGGAAAGTTGTGGGCAAAGAACAGGACTTGGCTGTGGGACCCTGCATTTTGCTTGTCCTGGACTTGGAAAGTGCTGAGAGCCTGAGGAACTAAATGGGAGGGTTGGTGGAGAAGCTGAGTAGGTCCTGTGTGCTCTTAAAGGGTCTAATAGACCAGAGTTGTATCATGCGTGCAAGTTGAGATCTGTATGGGAGAACACAGATGGGAGCCTCCCCCAAAGGTCAAGTGTTACACATGAGTGCAATGCAGTTCTAGCAACTCTTTTAATACTACAAAGAGGGATGGATTGCTTGTTTGAGCTCCTTAAATTGTCCAGATCACTTTTTGTTCAAATTGTTCATTATCTATACTGACTATGCCTTCATGAATCTAATTTTTGTGGATTATACCTCAGTAAGCAACCTGAAAATTTATGCTTGATTAGGTATAATTGATAAATTTAGGGAGGTTCTCTTAAGAAGCTGTCTGACAAGTTGAACATTTGTTTTTTTCAGTTGTATTTCCTAAAATCATCAAATGGTTTGGGTTGGAAAAGATCTTGAACATCATGCGGTTCCAACCCCACTGCCATGCACAGGGGTGCCTTCCAGTGCAGGTAAAGGAAAAAAGAACATTTAAATTCAAGCCCTGCTTATTGTTCTCCTCCTCACAAGATATGTACATCTTGTGCTGGAAACATTAAATGAGCTTTTGCTCCACGGAGGAGATGAAATGTAAGCGCATGGACTGTGTGATGATTTGGATTTGGGAGAGAGGCTGTGGTTCTGAGTTGTGTTTGCCTGTCTGACCTGTACTAAAGGACTGTGAGGGAGAAAGAAGGGCCTTTCTGCAAGTCTCTTATCTGTCTGGTGTGTTGCTGGAAGCTTTCTGTCATAACCAAAGGCAAGGGTATTGTGTAATGTGGTGCATTGGGACACCACACAGGGCTTTTGAACAAAGATGTCTGTAAACTTCATCACACAATCACCCACTCTGTGGCTTAACATTTAAAAGAAATTACGAGTTTATTTAGTGTGGATATTCTTAAAGGTACTAAATGCTCAGCTCAAAAAAAAAGAAAACGCCGTCAGAATAATTATGAATTTTTCTTAGAGTAAATGAATAATTGTAAAAATTCAGTTTTCCTTCAGATTTAAAAATAAGGGAGGTACATATTAACAGCTCTTTGCTGTGTAAGAGGCTACATGATGTGTGGCATTACACTAATTCTAGCCATCACACCGCAATGAATTAAACTGTCTGAATCCCTCCTTGGTGATGCAGAGGTATGTTTTATCCTTTGCAAAGGAAGACAGATGCTAAACTACTTTTGAGGTAGTAACTGGGCTGTTTTTTCCATGGTTTTATGTATTTTAGCCTTGTGGAATTCTTGTGTGCCTAGATACAGAAATACAAAGAAAGAAAATTTAAGCAAGCTTAGGGGAGGTGTATGTGATTGCCAGTAATCCAAGATATATTAGAATGCTTTGGCATTTGCAGTGCTTGTAGTATTTGTTGTGATCTCCATTGTTGGTTTGATATATCTTATGTTCTTTGTGGTGGTTTTAAATTTACTTTTTTTAAAGCAGAACTGTCTAGCTACAGTAGATGTGAAGTACTGAATGTTCAGAGAACAATTCTTGTTGAAGGGGACCTGTCAAAGCTGTTTGTGGTTCAGCCTCCTGCTCGGGACTGGGTCTATGTTGTATTGGGACTGGATTGTTCAGGATTTTGTTTTCTTGCATGTAAAACCTACAGGAATGGAGCCTTGGTCCTAAGAGAATATTTATTTTCTTCTCTCTAGGTGGCACCCCCTGTCAATTTTTGCATGTGTTTTACTTGCAAATCTTTCATCTTTTTCCAGTTCAGATGGCAATTGAAAAAGGCTTCTGACTGGCGGTGCACAAACTGTATGTGTTGGGAGAGAAGAATAGGCGATTATGGTATAGATGGTAATGTATGTGCAGCTTTGTAAATGCTGAATGTGAGTTCAAGCTCTCCAAGAGTAGAAGGAAAAGTTTAATTATGGCTTTTTGGGAGGGATATATGCAGTTTAAAAGTTATACATTTATTTCTTGATTAATAAATAGCCAGGCTACTCTGATGCTAACAATAAAAGGTGATAAGAAAATTAAACACATTAATTCTTTGCATAGCTAACACTACTGTTTTTCTTCCTTGATGCCTTGGATGTATTAGTATCATTATTACCAGCTTTATTCTCCATGTGTAGCTCACAAATGAAGAGATTAATTTCCTAAAAAAACTGAACACTTGAAGTTTTAGCTCATGAATTTTCTGCTTTGTTATTCCCTTGTACTGGTGCATATCAAGTTGACCTCAAATAAGGAGGCTGTGCTGACTGAAGCTTTGGGACTAACCTGCTTGGCTTGGCTCAGTCTGTAGGTTTCCCTTTGGCAGTTCTCCAGGCTGGAAATTGGAGGTGGTAGTATTTTCTAGGCTTAGTTCCAGTAAAAGACATATTACTTTTATGTTCTGTTGTATGAGTTTCAGGTGGGAGAGGGGATGTAATCAATCAGATTTGCAGATAATCGTATACATACTTACATTTTTCAATCAAGACTATAGTACACTGCTTTTTCTGTTTTGTTCTTTAAAGATAGACAGGTACTTTAAAAGACAGCTTTTCAAGCAGGTAATCCAGTGCAAATTGTAAGTTCCTTTATAAAGAGAAAAAAAATATTCTAAGAAGTCATAAGAATGTCATAGTGCATGGGAAATTACTAAAAAGGAAAATTCTAACCAACATATAATCAATTACTATGTTGCTCAACATATTTGCTGTTTAAGCTTATCCATCTGTAGTGAGTGCTTAGTAATATTAATTCTTTACAAAAAAGGTTTTGTATAAACAAAGCTTATGTCAAAATTTTATATGAAAAATATCTTTAACTTAAGTAGTTTTAGGAGGTGCATATAGTCTTAAGCAGACAAGATGAATCTGAAATTGCAGAAACCAAATTTTATCTATCTATTTATCTAGTAAATAAATTGTTCATCTTCTATTTCCTAACTCCTAATATTAGATAAGGGTTTATTCCATGATCTCAGAAGTTTTCCCACTAGTATTTCATAGTAAGGCTAGTTACACCTGTGTGTATCAGTGTATCAGGATGACTAACCCTGGCAATACCACACTTTCTAAGTTTGTAGTTCTGCTGTGAATTGCTGCAAGTGGTTTTCCCTGTCCCTAGTTCAGATATTTAAAATTCTTCAGATATTTAAAATTCTGCTGTAAACGTCATTGTCTTGATGTGCCTTGAGTTATTAAGAGATGAGTGTTGCATAGTAATGAAGTACTAGTTGATACTCTCTCCTGTATTTTGTTTGCAATTTTCTTCAGTCATATCAATTCAAAAATTGAATCATAAGCTTTCTAATGTTGTGACAGATAAGTCACATTGTAGAAAAGACTCTGATGCTTGGAGGCTGCCAAGTAAATGATGTCTAAAATTATTGGGCCCTCCCTAACATCCAGTACAGCTGCAATCCCATCAGAAGGGGGGTGTTTTGTAAATGTGTCATATGTATTTTGGAGCTTCAATCATGTGGAAGAGGCTATGTGGGATGAATCCAACAGCTGCTGGACGGTGTTTTTTCTGCAGTTACATGCTTAACAGTTTTGGGTGATGCAGCAAATCATACAGTTCTAGTCAGATTAGAGATTATGTCAAAGAGATATGGTACCTTAGTGTTTCACAAGAATAGCTAGACTATGTAAAATCTGAAGTGTCCTGTTTTTGATAAAGGTTAACATTTTCAGTATAGCAACTTTGAAAATCTGATGTTTGCTTTTTTTGGATAATACAAACTTGTTAATGGCTAGTATTTCTTACTTCAGTATTCATTCTAACTGAAGTCTGGAATAAACAGTGTTTAGACTGCACCTTGAAAATGTTGGCCATGAATGTCACAAACTACTCATAGCAGCCCTTAACAACAGTACTTGCTTTTACCTTACTTGGCTCCTGTGGGAATGGCCTCGATTGCTTGGGACTAGTTACAGACATTTCTCAAGTACACAAGTTCTAATTATACTTCTAGTACATTGATGGTAAATTATGAAGACTTGGCATTGTGGACTGTATAAATGTTTGAGTGCCTGGTTTCCCTTGTTGGTCCTGTCTCCAGTGAAAGCAGTTACGAATTAAATTTAGAAAAGTTTGTGCTGTGAAGCCACTGTGGTGTCTCTGCTGAGATGACTGGAGCTGATGTGATAATTGTGTTCACCCCCCACTCCAAATATCCCAGATCTTATTTCCCAATCTCTACAGGCGACTTTTTCTCCCTTAAAATGATCATCTCAAAAGGCTGTTTTTCCCAGGCATTGCAGGGATGCCATCAAGCAGAGCAGGCGTGCTGGGGGAGTTGAAAGTGTGGTCTGTGTGAACAGCCCCCACAGCTCCTGAGCCTGCAGAGACAACATTCCCTGATCAAATCAGTGATGGCTGATCAAAGCTGGCATAGTGGTCAGTAATAAAAGCAATAGTCCCTCCTTCTCATTCCATGTTTAATACTTGTTTATTCTAGCTATGATGCTGTGTAAAAATCTCATGCAGGCTTTTCTCTCCTGGAGTACTGTGAAGTTTTGTTTGTTACAATAAAATACAGAGGTAAATAAAAAGTGGATGATGACAAACAAAGGCCAGGAAGAAACCTACAATGGCAGGATATTTGTGTGCATGACAGAGGGATTGGCAGTATGTGTTTGTGCATGACAAAAAGAAAACAAATCATGTCTTTTAGATGATGCACAAGTACATACACATTCTAAAACTAATAGAATGTAAGGGGTTATTTAGTTAGGTGGAATACTGTAGGTTTATGAAGAGGAAAATTGTTACAGGGAGAAAGGTTTGGAGAGGCAGTAAAGAAGCCAGGTGTTGCTGTAGGTACCTTTTCTCAAACCATCTTTTTGACAGTTTCTTAAGATGGCTGTCCATTTAAATCTGCTTCAAGTTTGACAAAGAAACAATCCTATAGTAAGGGTAGGTTGTGTTTGTTTCATATTTATAAAGGATGAAAAGTTTTATTTAAGTTTCTACCATATCTTTCAAATAGTGACCTATACAGTAGTTTGAATATATAAGCTGTTGATCTTACCCATTGTATCATGACTTTCTTTTTAAGTTCTGGAGTGTATTTTAAAGAGGTGAAATAAGACTTGTGGAAATGAGCAATGAAGCAGTAGCTAGGGCAGTTGGGCAGTTTTCTGTCAGGGAATTCAAATAATTCTTACTCCATCGTGTTTCTGCCAAAGTGGGATGAGTGGCAAAGGAATATCTGGTGTGTTGCTTCAAATAAATCAGGAGTTCTGACTTCTAATTTAAAATTTTTTTTTTTTTCTTCTGTTTAGTAGACAGATAAAACTTTCAGTTTTAATTTCTTGTGGATTTATTTAGAAATATAAGTGTTGAGCTTCATTTATTGCAGTTAATGTTCTTGCAGCTTTTCAATATGGAAGTCAAACTAATGCAGCAGACTTGAAATCCAAGTTTGAAAAGAAATTCATGTCTTATGTTTGCTGCTGTGGCAAGTTAATAAAAAACCCAAACCCACAATATACAAACCAGCTTTAAAACAGAATTAAAGGGTTATTGGAGTCTATTATTTTGTCACTGTGCAGGGCTTTTACAGCAGTAGGAGGTGTGTGAGCTGGTTCTCACCACACAAATAAATGTTTTAGAAATGGTAACAACTGCTGCTTCCAGGTTACTGAAGTCCTGCAAGAATTAATAGCACTAGACCACCAAGAGGAGAATTTCAATTTTTTTTTCAAAAATTCTGTTTTTTCCCTGAAGTCTCTTGCACCGTGACTTTGTTTTGATTCCAGCTTTGTAGTAGTGCTGTAGTAATCCCTAACTCTTTCCCCCAAACTAGACCTTGATTTCTGCTAACACAAAGGGGGTCTGTTAGCAATAGCTAGCAGTGGAATCAAATGGGAATTGATAAGCTCTTGTTTACAGCTTCATTAAAATGAGTTCTGGTAAATAAAACATCTGAATTCTTTGTAGATTAAGGTGCTTTTAAGTATTTATTGATATGATGAGTAGAAACAGTTTTGAATATTCTGCTAGTAAGTACATGCTTAGAGGAGGAACAATAAGCTGCTTTTAGCATGGGGAGAAAATCTAATCTTTGATTTCCAGTTAAACAGTACTGAATAACAAGAAGAATTTGTGAATTTATAATAAAAATGCATTAGTAAACCAGATGAAAATTTGACTCAGTTGTGTCCATATTACAAACAAATTAATAATTATATTGTTCCTGTAGGTTATCCGTGAATGTGATTAATGTTCAGCATTACATTTTTTAGTGTGTTTCGGCATCATGGAAACCTGAATGTTTAGCAAGAACACAATTTCAAATTAAAGCAATAAATCAGAGTTAGTGAAGTAAGGTGTTCATTGTGCCCCACTCCTTGACAGCCACTGAGAGAGAGCAGTGTCTTGTCCCACTACTTCTGGCAGCAAGAGCCTCTTTATCAGCCGCTGTCGTTCCAGTCACGCGTGTGTTCACGTCTTTGCTACATGCTCTGCTGATTACCTTGGAAAAGGGCAATGCTGTAACTGTTCAGCTGACCTTTCAGTTTATTTTCTCTTGTGTAATATGAAACATGAGCTAACGCAGCCTCAGTCTACCGATTTTGAGAAAATCTGTCGCTGGGTTTCTGCAGCTTTCTGCTCAGATGTGATGCGGTTTCTCTGTAGTTACATTAATTCCAGAAACTCCATCAACTTCAGATACCATCACAACAGTAAAGCAAATTATTATAGCTAAAAGAGGGGCTTTAGTGTACAATTCATGCATTATAAAGACTACTTGGCAGAGGAATAGTGGGACAATGACTATGAAATGAAGAAATCCTATACCTAAATAAATGAAGTATGCTGCTGGTATATTTGTCTCCTTACACACAGAGAAAAAACATATAGAACTCTCATTATTTTGTAATTGCTGTCTTATTTAGACTGTGCCCTCGTGATAGAAAAGCTGTCTTGAGTGCTTTGGCAGGCACAGAATATACATAGCTGTGCCATTACAGGAGGTTGTAGGTTTGGGGGTTTGTCTGTGGTTGTTTTTGCGTTTGTTTGTTTTTAATTTTTCATTGGTTTTATTTTTGTTTTTTGCTTACTTTGTTCCTTGAGGAATGTGTGCTTTAGTTTTTTCATTTAAAAAAATTACTATATACCTTTTATTCTGTTAGAGGGTTAAAGCAAATGGCTTTCTTGTTGGAAGTGTTGATACATGCACAGTTCTTTCTTCTTCTCTCCTGGAATTGATGTCTCTAAGTAGTTTGCTGGGCTTCTGATGGAAAGAAAATGCTTCTTGGTCCTTCTAAACACTAGTAATTTGTTACACTTACCCTGTGAGGTGCATCCATGTGTTTCTAATAAACTGAAGTAGGTGAGAGATGAACAGGAGTGCATATAAGAGAACCTCTAAATATTGGCCACAGGAAGGTGGTGGGAGGGGGATTGCTTTTAGGATTGGGATTGGTTTAGATAAGCCAGTGGAGCAATTGTTGATAATTGATTGCATTACATTTGCATTTGGTACATCTTGTAATCTCTCCTGCATTTGGTTCTGAATTGAGAGCTGTATGTGTTCATTCCGATGCTGATGGCAAAAACATTACAGCTGTCAAATGCTGCCAAAGCCACTAAGTTACCTTAATGGCTAAAGCAGGGAAGATGCTGCTGGTCAGCAACAAATAATCTTCTTGCTAAAATACTGTGAAATGATATTTATCCATATTACACCTCACAGCTTATAGGTCTTTACATCTCTGCTAGAAATTGCTGGTAGGATGTCAAGAAAATCTATAGTTCCCCTTTTTCCATATTTTGTAGTGCTTTTACATACTAGACTTTTTGTTAGGGCTTGACTTGCATGTCATTGTGCTTCAAATTATTTTGCAAAGAGGTGATGGTGAATCAGATACCTTGTCTTGTGTTGATGGCTTTCAACAGAACAAGTGATTATGCATTATTTATCCCAAGCAAATCTTTCTTAATTTTTGATGCTGGATTTAGTTTGAGATGTGAACTACATTAGTGTTCTATGCATAGATGCTCTACCTCAGCATTCTGAAATCATGAAGCATCCAAAGAGAATGGGGAATTATTCATTATCTGCCATGTAGAGAAAATTTGGAAAAGTGGTTTTTCAGGCTTTTGCCTTTCTTGCTCACTGTTACAAGTTCTTTGCTGGATGGTCTTCTAGTAGCTAGTAAAAAAGCGCATTTTTGGTAGGAATTACAACAAAAATTATTTAACTGTGTAAGTTCCTTATTGGAATAATTATATCCTCAATTTGGGTAACTGTTGATTTTGTTAGTCCTGAAAAGACCATAATGCCATTGGCCAGCCTGCAGAAGTCTTAGTTTTCAGCTAAAAGTGTGTTTTAAATTGCCTCTGATGTTGGAGAGAGGCAAATTGCTTTATAGTGAACAAGTTTGTGAATGGAGCAATTAGAACATTTGGGGAATTCAGATTTAGCTATGGGGAAATGTCTTAAGATCATGATTTCAGAATCATGTAACAACTTTACTTTTAACCTGCAGTAAAACAAAATTAAGTGGTCATCTCCTGGATCTTTATAATCATCATCCATGGCTGTCTTGTGCTTCTGAAGGGTCTCTCTCTGACTTGTTCTAACACTTCAAAGGCCATGTGAGTTACATGTTGTTGATGGTCCCTAATCTATTTAAATGTGTATTAAAAAGATTTCATGAATGGGACACGACTTGCTCCCAGAGAGTGCGAGTCAGTCAACTGCAACAATAAAATTGGTAAAAGTTAAAAATACTGTAAATCTGTTGTTCTCAAGTAGTCATACCTACCCAAGATTTACTATGCCTTTACTTCCTATTTTCCTGAAGTGTGGTTGCTCTGTGTAATACTCTGAATAGCCAAATGAAAAGTGCATGACAGGGGTGGAGAAAAGAATGAAGTAAAACCCAAGGTTCCTGTTTTGGTATATTTTCACTAGGGACAAATGAAATTGAAGAAACTGCCAGCAAGAATTTACTTGTATTGTGTTATTCTAGTTCAGGGTGGTCTGGTGCCTTTCATTCGCTGGGCTGCAGAAATTTGCTTCAGGAAGACCTTTATCTCTCCTACCTCAGTCTTCCTGCAATCCATTCCTTTCTAACCAGTTGAATGATGAGAGACTGAGGAAATAACTGGCTAGAGACTAAAGGGGAAGATGAGAATCAGGGCCTCACTTATCTGTGCAGGGACTCTGCACTGGCTCTGGTGTCAGTGCAAGTCTTTGTAACTACATCTTCAAAGTGATTAGCAATATTAGAAAGAGGTAATTTTGAACAACCCCATAAAGCTATGGATTATGGTCCATGACACTGACATTAATTTAAACGTTTTTACTTGTTGGAAAATGGTTACAGAGAGTACCTTACTTTGTATTTTCTTTCATCTCCTGTTCCCTTTGGTATCTGCAAAATTGGGCTTTCCATATGGATACCAGATACCATTTTCAAAGTCTGTCCATCTGTCCTACTTGCTTTCATCTTTTGAATAAATTAACATTAATAAGGGACCAATACTGTAGAAATAAACTATGACCAAAAAGCTGATGTGGACAAAAAAATCTAAAAGATAAATAGCTACTAAAACCAGCATCATAAGCAGAAGAGGGACTAAAATCACTAATTTTGGTGTTGTCACCACAGGTCTTACAGTAAGCTGACTGACTGTTCTATAACCTGCAATGACAACAGCTTTGTAAAAAAACATGAGAGTGGACATAAAAATATCTTGGAAGTTTTGCAGCCTTCTTGGCATTCAGCACCAGCCTCTTTAAATGACAGTATCTTGTATGCTGCCAAGGCCTTTTTGGTTATATTAGTTTCTGTTTAGATTCCTGTGATTCCTGAGAAACTAAAGCTAATCTGATTAGATTTAAAAGTTTAAAATACTACAATACCTCTTTGATATTTTATGACGTGGCCAGGAAGGAGCGAGTACCTCTTCTGTTTGGAAGAATAAAGATGTGAAAGGTTTATGTGGAGCTATAACTCAGTGCTTTGACTTACCATCAGACTCTTCAATAATCTGCCAAAAGTCATATTTCAATAAAGCAGTCTACTTTGGGGAGGAAGGCGAAGCTTACCTTTATTTTTCTTATGCTCCATATTGAGGCTAACAATTTTAACCTGAGACTTTTTTAATGGGTTCAATAGTTGAACTAACTTAGTGGTTATAGGAACTGCAGAACCAGGGTGTTTGCATAGCAAAGTTACAGAATAAATAGAACATTGTTTTTTGGTGTAAGGGTCTATAGTTGAGCACTAAACTGAGAACAACAACAAAAAAATTCCTGTCTTTTTCTGTGTGTAATCCTGGGGTATCACTTTGGAAGATAAAAAAACACTGTTCAACAAGCTGTAGGAATGTAGAAATGAAAGCTGAAATCCCGTGAAAGCAAAACCCTAAAGTTCCCTAAATCTGGACGTGAGCATGTACGTAATTCAGTCCTTTCCTTCAAAGGAGCAACAGGCTACAGTTGCTGCTTTACAAGACCTTTCTGCTGTTTTACAAGGCCTTCTGTGACAAGTAATGTTGTTCTGTGTCCAGAAGTATTTCATCTCCTGAGATGAGTTTTTGGAATAGTTCATAGTAAAAGTAATTGATCCATTTCAGGAGTTGGTGAGTTTTTTTGTGAGCTTTGAGCAAACTACAGTTTCTTACTGGATAATCTCAGGAGGTGGTTAAAAAGAATAAATTCTTTCTAGATTATAATTTTAAATCAATTACAGAGAACACTAGTTGTTGCAAAAAATCTGTCTGCAATGTGACGCCGCAATTATAACTGAATTAACTTAGTCTGTTAAAAACAGCATGCTTCTGAACAAATAGAAAGAGCATTCTTACTCAATGTACATGATGCTGTGTTGCTTGTTCCAAGTCAATCCTGTATAAAAAGCCATTGTAAAAATGTTATACATCCTTGCTCAACAATTCTTCTAATATGTTCCCTTTCTTGCCTCCCTTCCCTCTCGTCCCAAAAATAATTTATTGAGCATGTAACCTTGCTCACCACTCTTTGCAAATTGAGCAAAGAGTAGTCTTTTTTTACAATGATACTCATGATCATTTCATATATTAAATGCCATAGTTTCTTTGTGTCATGGTTTGCTTAAACTCTGAATTTACTGAAAGGCAAAAATTGAAGCAGTGGGTGTTCTTAGTGCATTTATGACAAGAATCGAGAGTTTGCAATGTCTGTATTACTGATTTTTTCCCAAAGGTACAGAATCACATAAGTGCTTTCTGAAAGTCCATTTTCATCCATCCCACATGCAAATCCTGAATTTGCTAGATGCTTATTTCTTCTGCATGAGGTGAATGGGCTTGATTCCTAGGAAGGGATCGTGTTGAGGAAGGAAGAGGAGTAGGCCACTGGCATGTATTGCACCTCTAGCTGATGTGAAGTGAATTGTAGCCTTTTTTCTTTTCTGCGCTAAAATTTCAGTCCTTCTTTATGGCCTGCTGTTCTTCTCTGGTAATAAAGGATTAATTTCCTTCTTCTGCAGCTTTCAAAGGTTTGTGACTGACTTTTGTTTAAAAATTAAGCTCACTTCTCCTTTTACTTTCTGCTGAATGTGGGAAATAACACATTCTTAAAGCTGTAACAATGTATTTGTGGCAAAAGGGGGAAGAAGAATAATTTTGGTTAGATTACATATTTCAAAACTCCCTCTTCTATTTTATGTGTGTCAAGCTCATTGTTTCAGTTACATCTTCTCTGAAGTTACAGCAGCTGCCTATAGTAAAACAGATCCTGCTTCAGCCACAGTGGAACAAGGTGGAAGCAATACATGGGACAGGCAGCAATTTTTAAACAGATTATGTATGGCAGAGAAACATAGATTTGCAGATAACACTCCAAATACACTTCTTGTTATATATTTTTTTTTCCTTAACCAATTAAGTATATGTGCACAGACAATATATATATATATATGTATATGACTATACTTCTTGTATCATACACTATATTAAAGAATGACTTACATTTCAAAGCTATAGTGGTTGTTTTATTTTTTCCCTGAGGAGAACCCTTCAAAAATAGAGTAATTTGAATTTACCAGATGATAGATGTTGAAATTCTGAGGGTATTTGTGACTTGCTCTGTTTCTGTACTTAAGCTTTATATAAATCTTTGTCATTGCAGCTATTTAAAATGTAAGTCAATCAACTGAGTTTGTGTATATATATATGATACACTTATAGTTGGAAATCTGACAAAATATTTTCCCTCAAGAACATAAATGAAATTAATTATCAGAGCAGTAGTAGTTGGTAATGTACTTCTGAGGATTATACCCATGAGCAAATTTTAAAGGGATAATGCAGGTGGATGGGCAAAAATAGTTATGAGTGTATTTGCTACAGTGCATCCTGGAGGCATTTTCAAATCTTTCTCCCTTTCAAGGTGACCATTAGTCTTAATAATAAAATAATAAAAACTCACTGGGAGGTTAACTGTAATAGTAGTCATAGTACTTCAAATTAATACAGGTAGTGCTGTTTACTTTAACAAGTAATTAGACATTTTATTCTTCTACTTTAAAATAATTAAGGGCCAAAAAAGTCAAAACTTTGCAATGAATCAGAGTTCTAAGTCCTGACACTGCAAACAGACGTCTTTTTCTTTAAGCAATAAGGTGTTATTCCATAGTGCTGATTTAGTGTTCCTATTTCCAATTGCAAAATGTAGGAAGTGTAATAAGGCAGACTAGTTTGGTTTTGCTGGGGTTCTTACTGGTTTTTATACACTTCAGAAGACTCTTTACCATTTATGAAAAAGCAAACACATTTCTAATTTACTTCAAGAGTGTCTTACTGAAAACAAACCAAAAAACTGTACAGGTAGCATTAATTAAATGCTCAACTGCAGCTTTTAGCTGTGCTTTTGCACAAAATAGCTCATAATTTAGTGGTCAAAGTTGACTATCTTGCTTATATTGGTACCCCTGATGTTACCATCAATTCCAAGTAGTGAAGAAAACATAGCAAAATATGTCAAAAAACTCTAAGCTGTTACAGGCAAAGGTTTATGCTAGAGGTTTAGGGCATTTCAGTTCCTATTGGTGTAAGTAGGGTATGGTCCAAATAATTACTTTTATGAAGCTTTAATTTTTTCCAAATCTTTGCGGTGTCAGGGACTGACTGCAAAGTCTTGCTGATCATCTCTGTCAAGAGGTTGCCTAATGAGCCCCTTTCTGCAAGGAGCAGATGGGTTTGTCCATGCTGACGTGCTGTACTGCAAACTTTTCAATGGCCTGAGATTGCCTTGTCTATTAAAACTGGCTGTGAGAGATGTGGCAGGCCTATCCAGCTCTCCCTAGGAGGGTTGTGTCTGATATTAATAAGATGGAAGGAAAAGTGCTAGGCTGTTCAGAGTGTGAAGTTCTCCTGTTGTGTAGTAATACTGGGATTTCTTGGCTGCCAGTCAGGAATTGTAGTTTTAGTCTGAAAGTGCAAAATGTTCCTGTAAAATAGAGAAAGCACTGACAAACACGAAGATTGCAATTTTAGACTGTGTAACAACCATGGAAAAATTGCATGGTTTGTATTTGATTTTTTTTTTCTATTCCAGTAGAAAGCAGTGAATCTCATGCTAGTGTATTTCATTAAATTTTTTTTTAGGTTTTTACACTAATTAATGTAAGAGAGGCACTTGCTAATCTTTCTAAAAAATGTTCTCTGTTTTCATTGCAAGGTATTCTCTGTTTTATAACCGCTTGAAGAACATTGAGGAAAGTGAAGGTGGCCTTGATAAATTTACCAAAAGTTACAAAACCTTTGGAGTTAACCAACTTGCGGATGGTGGAATATACTGCAAAGAGTGGGCACCAGGAGCAGAAGCAGTGTTTCTTGCAGGTGACTTCAGTAAGTATTCTTAGGAAAATTTCTTCTCCCCTGCACAATGTTTTACATCAATATTCTTTTCTTTTAAAGACTCTTTTGTCACAATTATGAAATTCTGATAGGAAAATATGTATGTCATGGCTTAAATGAATAATATTTTCCTCTGTGTTGCAGGAGCTTATGAAGATGTGTTTCTGTTGCATGGTCAGTTTTATGCATTTTTTAATACCCCAAAGGCAATGACTCATGTCACACTGGATCACACTGCAACTCGAGGCTGTATCTAAACTTCATGAAGTTCTTTTTAAAGCTTTATAACTAGACTTTTATAAAACTATGTGCAGAGATGCAAAAATAATAATGAAATAATTTGCTTCATCTTCTTATACTGATAAAGCAACAGCGTTGTCTAAGGACTAAGGCCATTGAGAATTCTCACCTATCCTGAGAATTTAGACACAAGTTCTGCTGGAAAATGGTAGTCTAAATTCAAACTAAATATTACTGATAGAGTACCTACTCTGTTTTTGTGAGGGCAGAAAAAAGACATTAGCAGAATGGAAGGTGGCAGTGTTACATGGAAGAATTGCTTTGCTTGCTCTGAGAACCAAGAAGACTATTCCCTTTGAATTTGAAAGGAAAATATAAATTTGATTTTTATTTGAAGGCTTGGTACACTTAAATGTAAATTGTAAAATTTTTAGATGAAAGTAGCATTCATTATTGCTCTTCAATCCTGTAATACAATTCCTTGCTCTCCATTTTGTTTAGGGTTTCAGGGAGCTTTGTTCTGTTTTTCCCTTTCACCTCTTACTCTCTCTTCAGTTGGGTCTGCCAAAGTACTAGGTCTTGCATTGCTGGTTTTTACTGAACGGGACTTTATCTGTGAAATTATTTTGTTCGTTTAATTGCGTTTCAGACGCGTGCAGTTTTATTTATCTGACTTTGATATTGCCAAAATACTGATCTAGGGAGTGTTCAGTGTATTTATATTGCAAAGAAGCAATATGAAAAAAAAAGTCCTTTGAAGCAGTTAACTACTTCTGCTCAAACACAAAGCTAAATGTTGGCCATTCTCTACTCCTGTCTGAGGAAGCCATAAAAAGGACAATCTCTATTTTAGGCAGGTTTTTGATGCAGAAGTTGAACAGAAGAGTTAATGCAACATTGTTTACAGCCATGATCCTGTTGGATATGACTAACATAGTGAATGATAAAGTAGCATTTCTTGAAGTGCTGCTTGTCATTTTATTGGAATAGACATTGATAAATAGGTTAGCGTAGTTCTTGCATTTTTATATTGCAATCGGACGTGTCCTCTAACACTGAGTAATGAGTCGTGTATAGTTCACCTACTGCTAGATAATAGTGATTTCAGATATCAGTGTAGACTGCAAGGCAGCTAGATCAGGTTATTTTCATAGGTCACTTTTATATGTCTAAACATGCAGAAAATTCTCCTCCTTGTCTCTCCTCTACTTGCTGCAACCCCACCCATTGCTCAAGGTTTTCATGGGATGGGTGCAGGTTAAATGTCTCAACTCAGCTGAAGACTAGAGTGCACTTGTTTTAAATATGTATTTTAAGAGATGGTAATATTAAAACCAGGCTTTTAATAATATGTTTAATATTTTGAAAAGATGTTATAACTTGTAAATTGGCTTATCACGTTGCAGGGGGAAATATATGCATACCAGAATAGGGTGGCTAAACACTGGAATAGTTTTCTAAACTCTACTTCATTTAAAATATTTGATCTAATACATCATATGAAGCAGAAATTTAGGACTAATGTCTTAGAGTGGTTGTATCTAGACACTAATGAATATAGCAATATGAAGAGAAAATAAATTAAAAGAAATTCATTGTGATGTGGAAAAACTGTATTTCTCCTATATATCATTCAGTCATAGTAAAGTATTCATCCCCTAAAGGGACAATAGTGTATTTGGAAGGCATGGAAGATTGTCATTCAATTCATATGATCTTGAATAATATTCTCATGAGAAATTGGATTGCAAAACCCTAAGATTTAGAGTCAGATTGCTACAGATATGTTTAATTAAAACTGAATCCCTTTAACCTTTCTTTAAGTTTTCAAGCAGGTTAAAGTCTCAGACTAAATTTATGATTATATTGTGTTTAAATTGGATATTGGGATTGCTTTTAATAAGATTTTTTTTAATAAAACTTTTTTATAAAAAGACCCATAACGTAACCACATCAGGGGAAGTTGGAAATCTTAGGCAAAGAAACATTGAACTTAGATGACAGAAGCTCTTCAGGTTTTAAACTGAAATGTGGTAGTATATAATACAAAAAACTGTCAATTCATGCTTTTTGTTTTGGCCATGAATACCAGTGGTTTGCTTAATAATATGGTATTGTCTGAGAATATTTTAATGTTTGATGTTAGTCTCTGCTATTTAATCTTAAGGTTTTTGAGGATCAAAAACTAGTAAAAAGTAAAATGGCAAGTATAGGTTGTGTACAGAGACCTTGAACTTTTTTTTCCAAATTTATAATTAAGCGTCTAGTTGATAATATCTTTGTTATGAATTATGTGTAAGATAAACATGAATAATTTACTTCTGTAATTAAATACATGTGAGGCCTCAGTACTGTACATATAAAGTTTTTTCTGAATGACTTTTATGCCTTATAACAGACAAAAAAAAATCTTTGCTATTAAGGTATTTTGGTCCAAATTATGGGATTTTTACACCTTTTTCTGAGAAACTTGTAATGAATGGGATAGCTCCAATTTATAGAAAAATTCTTAATATCACGGTGCATTTTGGGGAAAAAAAAAGCTAGGAACAAGTAACAGCATACAAATCTGTAAGTGGGTTGGAGAATGAAGAATATGAATTCAGAGATTTCAGACCTTTTTTTCTCTTTAAAACTCCATAATTGGAGAGAAAAAGTATTTTATCTGTTGGTGTTCTAGTACAAAGCTTTGTATTAGAAATGAGCATCCAAAACCATTAAGATTTGTCAATTAGTACTTTCAGCATCTCAGTAAATCAAGTGTATGAGGCAATTAGTCAGCTGAATTTCCAACAGCAGAGGCTCTATCAACATTATAGCTCCTTCAAAAGCTCTCAGTAATAACCCTGAATATTTCATTTGTGTGCTCTATTGCTGAGAAAGCCAGTGACTACTGGCAATTTATTTCTGCTTTAAAATTGACTATTTCAAAATAAGTCACTGAACTGTGAATTTTGAGAGCAACCCGCAGAACTTATTTGGGAATTGGAGCACTCACATGGTGATGCAGAGGCTCGGTGGGTTATCTGTAAACAATTCCTTAATTTTAAAAAGAAAGCTACTGGTTTTAAAACGCTTGAGAGTAAGTATGCATATATTAATTTGGTAGTCAGCATTTGCTATAACACATTGTTATATTTGTAATTTCTGTTCTTTTATTTGTCTTCCCTCCCCTCCTTCCCAGCTAACATTAATCTAAAGTGTTGCTGGAATGTCTCTTTGGTTTGGTTTCTGCTTCGTGTTCCTTGCACTAGTGAGGAAGGCTTCTGCTCTGGTTGGAGGGAGGGTAGGATATTTGGATCTGGGAGGATATTTGTCTATTATTTAACTTTGACAGGATCCCTTCAGTGTGAAAAAAGAATACCTTAAGGCACTGTACTTCATAATTTGGGTTTCTGAGAGCTGACTAAAAACTTTATGTATCAGAATGTTTTGGGGTTTTTGTATTCCAGATTTTTACTGAAATGGATTCTAGGTACTGTCATGATATCATGCTCAATTTCTTACTGCTTTC
Source organism: Taeniopygia guttata (assembly GCF_048771995.1). NCBI lineage: Eukaryota > Metazoa > Chordata > Aves > Passeriformes > Estrildidae > Taeniopygia > Taeniopygia guttata. The sequence goes on along the minus strand of NC_133024.1, from coordinate 11,787,677 downwards.
TTTCAAGATTTCTTATAGAAAAATACCTACATTTGATGAATAAAGTCAGTGTTATATATTTCTGTGTCTGCAGATGATTGAAAGCAGTAGACTAATATAAGGTGGCATTAATATGCAGAGAAACATCCTATCTAAGAAGTAATGACACTTGTTTTTATGTCAGTGTTTGAGCTGTTTGCCCAATTTCCAACAGCTCAAGAGCAGGATCATTCATATAATCTGCTTTAAAGATTATTAACATGTGGAGAGGAAGACCTCACTGGCCACTGTGTAGAACAGAATAGTGACCTTGGAGAATTTCACCAGTTATGTTCTGATTTCATATTCTAATCTAGTGAAATACAGGTATCTTGTTGGGTTACTGGGATTTTGATGCTCTTTCCGTTGTCTGAAGTGCTACTTGTCTGATAGACTTTCTTCAAGGATGCTGCATGTTTGCTGAACTCTCTATTCTCTTTAGGTGTCCTTAGTTGATCAGAAGGTGTGTGGAAATACAATTGCTGTAAGAGATTTGATTTCACTTGAGAATTCAACTTCAGTTTATAAAGTTTTTCACTTTTGGAAAAAACAGCTAAGTTCTTATATTGGACAAAGTCCATTAATTGGTTAATATGCAAGAACAACTCCTTTCCTCTGTGAGAAGTGTTAATTTCTTGTGTGAAACTCCAAGTTCAGGCATGAGCCTCAGAGGTGTATGGCTATATCCTTGTCAATATGAAAACAAATTCAGGAGATTGGACAAGAAGTCACTCAAATTGTCATTTAGGTGGAAATATGCATTTAAACTGAGTTTTTGTCACAAATGGTAGAACCCAAATCTTTATAGCTTTGAATTCTGTTCTACATTAAGCTCAGTTCATTATTTTTTGGCATGCTAAGGGTGTAGTTTTGAGCAAGAACTTCCCTTGTGCCTCCTGTTGCTGAGGTAGGATGTAATGTTTTAATAATTGGCTGGGATTGGAAGATCCAGTCACAGAGATGAGACAAAACAAAGTATAAAGCTATTAAAATGTCTTCTGTGTTGGATTAAGTGATAGCTGAGGCTTGAACTTTTGTACAGAAGCTTCTGCCTATGGTTTGTGGGTATTCTGTGATGGTGTCCTTTTCCCTAATACCTCTTCAAGCTGATTATTTGAACTTCTGCTGGTAATCTCTTCAGCCTTTTCCTGTTTGTAGTTGTTGGCAGAATCTTTGAAGTCTCTGTTCTCAAACTAAGGTATTTCTTTTGACTTTTTGTTTTTCATCTTCATAATAGTCTACTAATCACTTGTTAGTTAGTTGAGTTTGCTTTTGTCTTTTCTTCCTTCAGGCATTTTGGGCTATGTTTTGCTGAAAAATCAGAAAAACCAAGCAGTAAAACTGAGAGAAGCATGAGGCACTCTCTCTTTGAAAGGAATATTCAGTTTTCAGGGTGTTCTATGTTTGCTATGCCTCTGGCATTAATACAAAGCAATGCTTTCTGTTATAATCTTTCTGAGTAAGCTCCTCTTCAGGGGTAATTAGTAAACAGTGGGTTTAAGTAGGACCATCTGGGGCAGATGGGTATTGCTTTGCATTTATTTTTAAATCATGAGCCACAGGCTTGCAGTCATGGGCTGTGGCTGGGAACAGGAGGGATTAACAAGAGCATCTGGCATTGCTGGCAGGTGAACGGGAAAGTTCAGGCAATTTTGGTGGAATTATCAAATCTGTCTGTGGAGAGCAGAAATATTTAAGTAGGTAGAGAGATGTAACCATTCCCTCTCTGAAGGACGGAAGAGATGTGGTTTTAGTAGTGGTCATGAGAAACTTATTTAATATTGTAAGAATGCAGTGGTTTTGGTGAACATGATAAACTCCATGCAGGTTCTCCTGGGGGAGTTTTATGAAAACTGGGCCTTAGAAATTTTTGCTTTAACTTTTAAATTTTGCTCAATATTCATCACCTGGCATATGTGGTTCAGTTTGTGTTGAATCAAGAGATGTAGCTCTATTTGAAAGAGTTTCATGAGAAGCCATGAAGATGGTGGCATATCTGGGAGGAAGAGAAGATAGAAAGTATTTAGACTAAGTCCCCCAAGATGGGTCTTGACTATCATAAATCCTAAGCAGTTTTTAAAGCAAATTTCTTGCAGCTTCTTAATATCTTTATTGCATTTTTCATCTTTCTTCTGTTTTCTCATTTTTGCCTAGAATTTTTATTTGAGACAGTCTAGCTGCTTTTAATTAAAAAAAAAAACCCAACTTTTTTAAAGTGCTGTTTTCTACATCTTTTTTATCATGCCCTGAAATAAAAATTATATTTATATTTTACTGTATAAACGCTATAGTTTGCAGCATAGGCATTTTATTAAGGAGTATTGCTTAATTGCCAAGGTATTGTTTGTTTGATATTAGTCCTAGTAGATATTAGTAATATTTGTTTATTTCTTTTTGTTGATTGAAACTTCAGTGTAAAGCTAAGGGGGAGGAACCATCTAAATCTTCCTAGTATACAAGTTCTTCTGCTGTTAAGCAATAAATACTTTCCCTCTGCTAATATGTGTAATTTGGCTCCACTATAAAAGTACCTTAAAACATGATAAAACTATAATCTAAATAGAATACTGAATTAATTGCATTTCTGTTTTACTCTCTACTGTAAAAGGAGTAGGTACCAGAATATTTGTCTGGCATAGTTATTTTTGCCACATTGCATGGCCTTGTTTAATTTATGTCTTTCAGTGTTCTTTAACTAAAGATTGGCAGTTCTTGGGTTTGAACCATTGTGCAAATGCAACCAGGAACTTTGAAAACAGTCTGGTCTTTTTCTGAAATGCAGCACATCCATACATTGCTAGCGAAAATTATCCTTTTGTTGCACAGCAGATAGTATTTGTGATTACTGATGTTTAGGGAAATACATATGCTGATGGATAGAACTTCTTAATTTCTCTACCTCCCCTGCTGTGATTTCCATGATGATAAAAGTGATGCTCCTGCTTCAGTTTAACTGTCCAGTTTTTTATTTCAATGCTTTTAACCTGACATATTTAGTAGCAATGTTGCTTCCTGCAAGTGTGACTTAATGTTCTTAAACTGAAGGCTGCTTATTCTTCTTTCAATGGTGTATGAATTTTCGTTTGTTGTTGTGGGTTTTTTTGTTGTTTCTTTTTTTTTCTTTAATTACAAGAGGCTATGGCATACAAATAGATGAGCATGAAGGAAGATTAACATGTGTTGCTTTAACATCTTGTAATTCAGTTTTCTGTGTTTACTGGTTCCTATTTAGCTTTAGTCTGTTGCCTTGAACTATGTGAAATAGACATTTCAAGGCAAAAAGAAAAAAGGAAATTTCAAACTTCTCTTTTTACTTCCTTCTAGCCTAGAAATGACTCAGTTGCTGTAGTATGTCAGTTCAGAAGTGATATCTTCATTCAGAGGAGCTAACCTTGAATGTGCTTACAACTGCTCCAGACCCCCTTGACAGGTGTCTATTCAGTTGGACAGGTCATGATGACCATCCTTGCACATCTCCAGTGCTCAGTAAATCCAAAGAGGATAAAGAATATTGAATTATGGGAGTTCAGCTTGCTTCAGTTATTTTAATGACAAAGGAATCTTCCTGAAGACTTAAAATTGTGGCATTTCATTTTACCCCTTTTGAATGTGTGTCAGTATCAGGCATAAAAGTATTTGTGTATACTCTCACTAAAGTTTATTCTGAGAAAGTTGGAGCTCTGAGTTACATCTTTGAATTTTAATTGGATGCATTTTAAGATGAATACTTAGTATTATTTCTTATATTGCAGATGGCTGGAATGCATCTTCTCATCCGTATAAGAAGTTGGAATATGGGAAGTGGGAGTTGTTCATTCCACCTGAAGACGGCCATTCTCCTGTGCCCCATGGGTCAAAGCTAAAGGTGTTTGTTCTAGACTAACTCTTGTAGCCCTTCTTACTAATTTACTGTCCATTTTGTTTTGTTCTAAGTGACTTTATAATCTCCTAATTGTTTAAGAAGCAGAATCAGTTGAGCGAAGTGACCTAGAGGAGTGAAACATTAAACATCATAGAGATTTTGGGAACAGGCATATGTGGCTGAAATGTAGTTGTAAAGTATTGCACCATGTTATAAGAGGAAAACAATTTACAATTTGATAATCTGAAAAAGAAGAATTAAGTCATGTATAGGTAAAATTTTTCTGTATTTGATCCATCTACCTGGTGTTAAGATCCTGTTAAAATCTCAATACGTTGGTAATTTTTGCAATACTTTTAACCGTGACTTTTCAGGTGATTTTAATGGAGCATGCAGATTTGTAAAACTTCTGCTTACCCTTTAGGAACTTAGAGTATTGAGTGGAAAACTTAAGTAAGTGAAAGTGAACACGGTTGTATTTCATGAGCATCCATGAGCTTAAAATGCTTTCTTCCAGAAATTAATAAAAAATTTCTATGAGCTGTCAAATGCCACAGTTGTATGCTTAATGCAAATACACTAATGACAACTAACTCATAGCAGAGTTGATGATTTCTAGGTAAATATTGATTTAAATCAGAGATGTGTTTTGTTGCACTCAGAACTTGAGTTTCAGAGATACTGAGTGCTAACAGAGGACAGTAATAAATAATAAAGGAAAGAAATGTACTGAAATTACCTATAGACTAGAAAAATTGAGATCCTGGGAGCATTTGTATAATACCTACTGCATTTTCAGAGGTCCCATCAACAGAACTAAAATACTGAAAAAAAATTCTTATTTTTTTCTGCTGAAAATCTGCTTAGGCGAACAAGAAGTCTGTTAAAACAAAGCTATGTGTTAAAATGCTCTGGAAATGCTTACTCAGTGTGTGTGCTTATCTCTATGCTTTTTATTATGGCTTATAAAATAATCCCAGTAATAAATAAGGATAAATTGAAGTTTAGGAATAATCATTCAAGGACGAGAAAGCTGTTGTAATTTTACAGAGGAGGAAAGAAAATACTTGTCTGCAACTTAGATGTACTTGTATGTAGTCAGATGATGGGACTAACAGAAAAAACCTAAAAGTCTCCAATTAAGGTAGTTCAAAGATGGTTTATCACAAAAGCTTTTGCAGTATTCACATGGTAGGCATGTACCTTATTCTCATGCTACAGCTGATCTTATCCTCTCCCATTCTGCTAATGGGTGCAGAAAGCTTCTGCTTTTCTGTAAGTTCTTCTTGAATTACATAGTTCAAACATTTATAATTGTTCATAGAATGTATTTTGTGTGTTAGAGCACAGTTTTGCTGTTGTTTGTTCATGTGGAAGCTGAGAAAATTGATTGTTTGCAGATAGAAATTGCTATGCAGATTGCAGAGGTAATGCTGAAATACGTAGGCACTGGTGTCTGCACTAGACTAAGCAACAGCCATCTTTGTAGTAATGAAAGTATTTCCCATTTTTTCTTTACTAAACAAGCCTGAGGGAATCACAGCTTTAGAAGTTTCTTTTACTGGTATGATTCTTAAATACTAAAGTTAAAATAGTCAACCTCAGACATTATTGTGGTGATTAATCAGTTAGGGAAAGAAATGTCTCCTCCAGAAGGCCCTTTTCTTTAGCTTCTGTGTACTCTGTTTTGCTCTTCAGCTCAGCAAATGCCAAGTTCTGAAATGGTAACAAGGTCATTTCTTTTAAATAAGTAATATCTAAGCCAGAATGGGAAATGGATGGAGTGTAGTTGGTGACACTAATTTAGATCAGGTCACAAAATATTTTTGTGGGAAAATAAATGAGGAGCAGAGGTCAAACGTTTGCCTGTTTTCAATAGTAGCAGGCTGTCTACTGTAGCTCTTCAGGCAGTCTTCTCATAAGTAAATATAAACATTGCAGAAAATGAGTAATTAAAAAACCTGCTGTAAATCTTCTGACACTTTTCAGTGTGAAGAGGTGGATGCTTATGATAGTTGAGTGACTCCCTTGTGAATTTTGACATCCATCTTCAAACTAAGGTTACCTGCTAGAAAAGGGTATATTTTTTTCTTTCTCTTGTGGATCAACTGGGAGCTTAGACTGAGTTAAGAGAACAAATATTGTTGCTATTATGGTAGGGTAGTGCTGACTTTAAAGCTTCTAGCAGATGTCACAAGTGAGCACAGATTTAAACCCAGAGCCAAACGTTATCCTTTAATAAAAGAAGCCTTTTTACCTCTCATTATCTCTAATGAGGTAGCTTGAAAGATGTTTCCCTTAAACATCAGCATGTTTGCCATTCTACAATGGTAGCAATTGGGGTACAAGTACTTACCTTTGGTGGTGGAAAATGACTGATTTTTTTGCTTCAGTTTTGGATTCTTAATTAACTTTTTACAGGACACAGCAAGCTTTTAGAAAATTATTATGGATAAAATTATATAGCAAGTCTCATTGTGTGTGGTCATATTAATGGAGGAGTTTAATCAGTGTTATACTTTGTCCTTTTGCTGTTTATTTATAAATGATTTTTCCAACTGTGTAAATGCACCTGCAAATTAAGGTTTCATAGTAGTTGGCAAGATCCTAATTTTGAAATAGTGTCAGTGGAGTTTAGGGATAGTATTGGTAAAAATTGAGATTTTTAGTATCTGCACTGGGGAACTTGCTTAATATTATTTACAGTAATGCCAAAGAACAACAAAGAAAATAGAAAACAATTAAAAAATTTAATCCTTTAAGAATTTTAACCTAGTTGAAAATAATTATCAAATTCATGGTCAAATTCTGAAATATTTTCACACAGCTAAATAAGAGAAATTGGCAAGATCAGTACTTGAAAAATATTGGTAATTATGATATTTCTACCTGCTGCCCTGTAACATTAACTAGGAAAAGAATCTGTATAGCAGAACCACTAAATTTTCTTTTGTGAGCTGGAGGAGATATATTAAAATAGAAGTGATTGTTCAGCTTTCTAAAAATGACAACAGATATGTGATTTATGAAATTATTTCCAGAACAGTAATTTTTTAGTCTAATAAACTCATCTGACACTTTAGCTAACAATGTGCTGGGTAGGTGCACAACTCTATATATTCAACTAAATATCACTTGAATATTCATGAAATGTAGTTAATGTATTTTTCCTGGAAAGAACACCTCAGAAAGCGGTGGAAATTTTTTAAAAAACTCTGCATTCTATTATTTGTTAAGTCTGTATCCTTTTCTTTTTCACACGTCTCTGTCTATGTGTATATATATTCTATGTATTTAAATGGTGGCAGTTATAGTTTTTTGAGGGAGTATCTTGTACTGTAATGAGGTGATTAGATTTGATAACCTGTGCACTTGTTAACACAATATTTTTCTACTGATACTCTTGCATGTTTGAGTGGTTTCAGTGATTGCTGAACAGGAGTTGTAGGTGCCAAGGCCAGTACAAGATCGAGGCAGGCATGAACAACAGAATTCTTTCATCAGTTTGTACAAAATGCTTTAGAAGTCCACTGTGATTGGTTTTAATAGTTTTCCAGTCCAAATGTGTTACCCTTTTTAATACTGAAGTGTGCCAAGGAAATAACTACATTGAGTCAGAACATTAACAGTTTATTAATCATTACTGAAAGTATCTAAAGTACATTTGTATTCATGAGGTGCTGGGTAGAGGAAAGCGAGTTGTGAAGAATAGTTTTAAAACTTAATCCTTACAGTTTTACCTATTCCTATTCCAGAGAGCATGCACATCTACTTCCTAGTAGATCTGCATGCTCTGTGTTAAACTCATACACCTTGAAAAGGAATCAAATATGGTGAGCAGGTAGGTTAATCTGTGTCAGGGAGCCACCGCTAGTAAAATTCATCAAGTGTAATTGCTGTCACCAATGAAATAGATGGCGTTACAACTGACCCTACTGATCAGGAGGTGCAGCAGCAGTACCAGACTGGTGTGGAGTTCAGGTCTCATGCACTTCAAGCAGTCTGCAGTCAAAAATGTGTTTATAACGAGAATGTAAAGTCTCAGTAAATCTATTAATAATGGCAAGCTGGTGGCTAGGATTCTAGGGACGGAAATGTTAAAGATGTGGTGGACTTATAAGGGTTGTAGGATGTAAATTGAAACACAGAATACCTGGTTGGAAGGGACCTCAAGGATCCTCTGGTCCAGTCATTCTTGACAAAAGCATGGCCTGATCATGATGGCCAAGCACCCTCTCTAGCTGGATCTTGTGTCCAGCATTGGAGAATCCAACACCTTCCTGGGGAGATTGTTGACATTATGAGATAGGTTAAGTGCAGTCAGATGGCTTCTACAAAGGGAGTCTTGGGTACCCTGAGCAGAGGTACTAAACTTGATTTCAGTGGAGACCTTCCTGAAGAAATGTTTGCTATTTTCTTCCATGTACATGTAGAAACACTTGTATTCTGGTTTTACCTTTGCTTGCAGGAAGAGGGAACATCCTTGCTCACTCTGCCAAGTTCTGTATCACTTGAATGTCATGTCTTATATAGTCAGTAGGATGTAAAAAAAAAAAACAAAACCAAAAACCAAAAAAACCACAACATACACCAAGTTTGCAAATTTGAACAGCAAATGAAACAAATGTTCTTCAGCATCGTGGTACATATCCTCTGTGGAAGAAGAAACAGACTTGTTCTCCTGGAATTTTGAAGTTACTAAGCAGGACTTAAATCATGTACGATATGCATTTGTGGGCGTAAGTCATGCTGATGGGAAGTAGAACATTAATTCTGTGGTAGTACCTTTCATGTTTCACTGTGTGATTGTGAGCCATGACCCTTCAGCAAGTTATTGTAGATTTCTTTGGGTTACAGATGAGGTTTGCCAGCAGGAAGAGTTGTTATCTCATTGGGAGGTAAATGGTCTCTTGGCACTGCCTGTTTGGATTTAGTAAACAATGTGCAACTCCCCATAGACTCACAGGAGAGGCTGTAGCACCAATGAGCTGTTGTAGTGCAGTGGACTGTAGTTCTTTGGAGCCTTTGTTGCAGACTGAGTTCAGTTCTTTAAAATATTTTCAGTTATTTTGGCAGGCTTTGTTCTCCTGTGACTTGAAGGTTGCACAATTCTCTGGTAGGAGAATTTAAAAATACTCTAAAGGTATTTTACTTTTAGTTTATCCATACAGAAGACTAATTGTTTCAATTACTATTAGGTGTACATTTAAACAAAATGTAATTTTTTTTTTTTACCTTGAGGAAAAGAGGGAAACATCTTAAAGAAGAAGAGGTGTTGAAACAGGATTTGAGAGTCCATATTAAGAATATAGAAGCATGGCTGTGATTCCCATGGGAATTGTTTTTGTTTAGAGGATCACTTTCTAGGGAAAGCTCCTGACATTCTCTGCTGTGTGGCACAGCCACCCAATTGCAAGGTGCATTCTGCAGCAGTTGTCCTTGATACAAATGCTTTGTAGTTGAGGATAAGTAATACTTCATGCTTGTGTGCCCATATTACATACTTCATCAGCTTCTTTTCTACTTGACATGGCTTGAAACAACTGTAAGAAGTTACACTTACTGTATGTGTAATGTGCTTTATTATTGTTGTTGCTTTTCAAACCATGCTGTTGTACCCCAAGCCTCTTAACTGAGAGACTAGCAGAATATCTACAGCAATGCTTCTGTATTATGCATACAAATTTTTATAGTCTTTAAGTTTCATCACTGTTCTTATAGTAACTTGTTTTTGATTAAGTCATAGGGAGGGAAAATATTTTTTCAACTGTATATTTTAGAGATTCCAGTTTTCCTTTGATTTATGAATTTTTTTTTTTTGTAAAAAGATTTTCAAAATCAGGATTCCTGACTGAAAGAAAAGTTTTAATGCTTTCCCTCAGCACAGATGTATATTTTCCCTTTGTGAAAATAAACTGGCTGTCCCTCATACCGAATAATGCCGCCCCTGTGTGGGTTACAGCTATAAATCCATGTACTTGGATGATTAAGTGAAGTATTTTCTATATACTTGACTGTTAAAATCAATTGGGAACGTTTCTGTGTGATGTTGCTTTCATTTTTAACATCTCTCCAAAGGTTTCCTGGATTTTGACAGGTTGATTTTCCTATGGCATTTTTTTATCCGCTTAGATATTTTACAATTCTAGGCTACTGGCTCTATCTTTTGAATTAATTTTTTATTAAAATAGATAATACAGTATTTTTTGTTACTACTAGTTTCTCTTAGTTTTCTGCGAGAAGCACAAAAACAGAAAAGGGAGCAAAAGCTTTCCTTTTTAACCATATCTAGCAAACTAGTTAAAGATATTCAGAAGTTCTGCAATGCAATAGAAATACTTAAAATCACAAATGGAACTGCATCTCCCTCTTTTGGAAAATCAAGGCATGACTTCATGACTTGGCTTAGAATATAAGCTTTTGCCTCTTTTGTATCTTGATTGTATTTTAATCTTAATTTATTTTCTTTCCTTGAGGGAGCAGGGAAGGGGAAAAAAGGGGAAATTGTGAACAAATATTTAATATCCATAAGTTTAGATATTATTGCAATAGCTGATGTTGTGATATATTTACAGAGCAAATAAATCTCTCTCTGATGATTTTTGAGCGGCACAGATTTGTCTGCAGAACTTTGTTAAACATGTAAACCACCTAAAAAGTACTGTTATGTCTGATAACTAAGGAATATTTTTTTCAATATTTGATATTAATGCTTGTCTCTTTAGCAGGTTTCTTTTTCAGAAAATAGGAATAAAAAGAGAAAACTAGACAACTGGTTTGTATCATCTGACTCAGTTTTGATAGTAATCATAAATTGATCAGGAAAATAAAAGCTTGGGGGAAGGAATAAGGTGACCCATGTTCTATTACTTTTTCTTTCCAGTGTAACCAATTTGCAATTTAGGAAGGAGAACAGCCTGGAAGAAGCAACATGCTGTCCATTCTTTCCAAAATTTCATTTCAAGGTTTATGATCAATTCACTGTAAGGAAATAACTTCAGTCTACAAGCGCCTTGACAGATAGACTCTATTTCTTGGTTATTTGGAGCAGTATGAATAGAGTATGGTAAAGTTTTTCAGGAGAAGTTGAGTTCTAGAAAGATCTCCCATTTTCCATGCTTCTTACCCCTCCAGTTTGGGTGAAGGTTCATTTGGGAAGTTACTCCTGAGTTGGGGAAGCTGAAGTGTTGAAGATCTTCTGATTCATTTACTTCCTTGCTGCCTCTCCTGAGCTTTGTTATAGGGCTGTGCAGTAGCAAGAAGAGCAGAAGCAGTGTTTGCTTCTTCATTTCTTGCCTTCTATATCTGAGGATATTAAAGAGAAAAAGTTATCTGGCCTCTAAAAGATCTGTCAGGTAAAGACAATTACGGAATAATGCTCTTTACCATGCTGTTCGATCCCAGATTTCTATCAGGCGTCTGTATTTTTATCTAAAGCTGCTTTAAAGTGAACTTTCAGACAAGAAACCAGATTCCACTTCTGGGCTCTGCAGCAGGTTGCACTGTGTTATCAGGAAGTGCTCTGCTCTGGTCCTGTGCATTAAGAACCAAACATAGCAAAGTACTGCCTCTGGATTCCAGTGCTTCTCTCATAAACCACTGCTGGCCTGTAGAAAGAGAGGAGTTGTTCTCTCGTTTTCTCTGTGTTCGTGAGGGGGTGATGTGATTTTCTTTGCTGTTGTAAATGGCCTCAGTTTACACTGCACACTGACAAAAGATCATCATAACCATGTGTTCTATCCTGGGTGCTAAAGTCAGGATGGATTCTTTTTGAGGATGAACAGGACAGGCAGGGGTGCATAGGGAGAGGGACTTTCAGTTGATAGATTGTAGCATGGTGGGAGTGGGTCTCTTCTCCCAGGTGACAAGTGACAGGACAAAGGAAATTTCATCCAGTTGTATATATTGAATATTAAGAAAGAGTGATCATGCATTGGAACAGGGAAGTTAGAGAGTTGCCATCCTCAGGAGTTTTCAAGAAAACACATGGCTATGGCACTCAGGGCCATGGTTTAGTGGTGAGCATGGTGCTGGGCCAGCTGTGGGACTCCTGGTGTTTTTCAACTTAAACAACTCTATGATCCTGTTTCTGGAGCAATTAGAGGATGCTAAGAAAAGGATGTACAGCTTAAGGAAAAAGAGAATAGTAGGATTGGATGGGTTGAATTGTAATAGCATTTGATTGTTTTGAATGCAGGACCTGTCTTTCTAAACTGACCAGTATTTATGAAATGAAATCGAAGACCAGGTTTTCTTACAGCAGCAATGTGTCCAAAGTACATTGAGTCAGATTCTTTTGTATTCTTGTAAATTTGTAGTGCTATTTCTTGGTTACCCTATTTATCTACAGCAAAAGTAAAAAAGTAAACTTGTTTTCTACAGTTCATATTATACTAAAAAAGCCTTGGTATTCAAGCAATTGTTTTCCATTTTCATGTACTTTTAGAACAACTGAGGGAGGGAAATACCTTGATGCTGAATTTCTAATAAATTTCATGAAGTAGAAAAACCTTGTTATGTTATCACCACACCTAATATAAACTTCCTAGGGAATCTTTAAGAGGTTATCTTGCCCATGTTTTATGTTTTGCATTGAACTTGCTTTTAAGTCAGATGCATGTTATTGAGATGATGTTTCCACCTGTATTCCTGTGCCTTTTTTATATTTGGATAATTTTGTGTCAGAAATGAATAGATCTGAAGCTAATGAAATACTGTAGATCGTAAAATACTGAATAATAGCTTATTGCCTTTATATAATAAGACACTGCCATTTCCATATTTATATTAAAGCTAGTCCACTCTCTCATTTTATTAGCTATTGTTGGTTTGATGACAAATTTAATTTCATCATTGTATTAAAAGCTGCATACACCAAGAATCATTTTAAGTGTTTTCAAGCTATTAAAGTAATGAAATAATAATATGGTGTTTCAGAGCAATTTATTGGCTTGCATATACTCATCTGTTATTTAGTTATCATTTTGTTATTTTCATTTCCTCAGCTGGTGTATAAATGATAAAGCACTATATAACAAATTTCTCAAACAGCAGAAATATATCTAAATTCTTTATATATAAATTTTTAAAGAACTTGTCCAGAAGATTATACTTTTAAATCAAAATAAATATCTGAAAAATAAGGAATGACTGCATGGCTTTTTATTTCTAATGTTGAGCCTGTCTCCTAATTAGTGGAAACAGTGGCAGGCACCTTATGGGAGTACATCATAATTAAATTAAATGCTCAGGTATAGATTATATGCAGGAAATGAAAGCTAAAGGACTGGTTGCTGAGCAGAGTAGTTGTCTGATCTTCTGCAACTCTCTTGAATTATTCTCTCACACTGTTCTGAGTACATCTTTGTGTACACTGGGAGCTGGGGTAGCCAAATGGAGCTGATGTGAAGACAAGATGAAGGTAGGCAAACACAAAAAAAAAGGGATATTCATAAATACATATGAATTTTAAATGTGATAGTTTGTGGCCTGTTATTGCAGAGTTTTGTCTGTCATAACAATAGCACAGCCACCTTAAACTCCATTTTTATACATGGATTTACTTTTTATCTGAATTTGTATTTGTGACAAAGCTTTTAAATTTGTTATGAACCTTTCATGCCTTTTATCATTATAGATCGTCTAAGAAAAAAATGTGTAGTGTCTGTTCATAAAAAGTCAGCAGATTTCCCTGAGTCACAGTAGGTTGAAAATTGCCTGAATGTAAGCACAGAGTTTTCCTTTAGATGCCCCAAGACATCCAGAAGGAATTGCTGGATGTACTGTGGGTGATAGAAAAGGCCTGTGTTATTTTGGAAAGGCAGAATAATGGGATACCCAAGAGTCTCAAATGCCTGAAAAATCAAGGCCTTTCAATCTCACTTGTCCTGCATTGGCAGCATCATTACATTAAATGAGACCTATTTCAGCCTCTGAATTGCTCCTATGTGTTATTGCATTTTCTTTATGATACTGGACTGACCTCAGAGTGATGGTTTCCCCTTAACTGTAATAAACTGCTTTTGAGAGTTTCAAACATCATCAAACAGACTCATAACCCCTATATTTAGTTTTATCCTACAACCTGCTCTCCATTCCATGAATTTCCTATCCTCTAGTGGACAGACGTGGAATGCGCTGTCACTTTGGTACTAATGTTATTGTGAAGGTTTAGGTCCTGCTTTGTCTTCCAGCAGTCCAGCATTTGGAAAATTGGAATGAACTTCTGCACACCAGTTTTTACATACCTTCAAAGCCAGCCTTTGTTGGTTATGTTTTCTCTGACTACAGCCATACATATGTTTTTATTTAGGTCTGAAAGTTTTTCAAAATTAATCACTTGCTAGCACTGATGCCGTAAAACTCAGTATTAAGGTTGTGGTTTTTTTCTGTGTTGGGTGTACTCATCTGTGAAATCCACAGCACTTATTACAGTGTTTTGGGATGCTAAACTTTAAGATGCTATATGCTTGGCACAAAAACTTTGAAAATACACCCAACATTCCTATAATGGAAAATGAATGCCAAACATAAATTTTTAACCTTTGCATACAAAAGATGTACAGCATAGGTTGAGGTCTTAACTTCTGTTGTTTTGCAGTTGTACTTATATAAATTGTGTGTCTGTGTCATGTCCATTTTTAGAGAAAATTGACTTTTTAATGTCAGGTTTTGAAGGACATTTTCATTCTGTCTTCCTGACACTTATTTCTGTGAGACCATTTATTTACATGTATTTATATCTCACTTGGAAGCCAGAATCATGTGACATTCAAAGGTCGCATCAAGGATTTTGAATGCTTACTGCTAGGGGAGGTGGGGAAAAACCCTGAACTATTTAGGTGAGCTATTTTTAAAGTTGATGTAGGCAAATTCAGCATGGCTTACTTTGAATTTTCTACATTCTTGTGTTAGAAGTTTCCAATGGGAAAGCCATCGTAGAGACTCTGGAAACAGGGGAAGAATACCTCTTTTTAACAGAGTTCTAAACAGGTTTGCTGTTTTAAGATACTTACCTCTCAGCACACAGATACAAATAAAAAAAAATCTTGATGTTGTCCTTGTACTATACAATTTGATAATATATTACTTTATCTCATGTTTCACAGAAAGAGGTGGTTAATATAGATGGTGGCAAGTTCTTTACATCTGTTATTTTGTATTTGTTTCATTCTGTCTAAATTTGGGCCGTGTAAATGTAACTCTTGAGATACCGGTTTCTTTCTTCTTAAACAGTTTCTTGCTGATTTTTGACTAACTGGGGAGGATGTATAATTTGTGTCAGAAATTTGGATTTCCTTTTTTACCCTGCACTTGTCCTTTTCTTGGAGTGTTTTCTGTAATAATAGAATCAAAAATACAGGGGCAACTTTTACATAAGATTTTCTTTCACTTAAGTGTAAATAACTATAAAACAGGTTGCTTGTGAGGAGGGGCTAAGCTTTTGTCAGTTTTCTTGGTTCACTTGGCGTGTGTTTCATGCTATAGCAGTATGCATTTTAAAAGCTTTATTTAGTGGAGGCTGCAGTTTTTATATCAAATGGTGGGATATGCCTCCTCATATACATTGAAGAATGATCAGGAACATGCCTTGTGAAAATGTATTAGGTAAATCCCAAGGGCAGTTTGAAAAAGCGAAATTTAATGAACATCATGGTTTTATATATGTTATTTAGAGAACAATTTTTTGAGTTAATTAGAAAATGTAAAGTCAGCTATAAAGTCCTGATGAACTAAGTAGTAGTTGGTTAGGCTGCAACTTTTATGAATTTGTTTTTACTAATTTCAAACTAATTTGGAGGAAAAGTACAGTATCTGTTAAACTGATTTATAGGTACTCTATCCAAAGTGCTGTGTAATGACTATGTTCAGTAATCTATATGCATGTAAAATCTGTAACAACACATTTAGAATATACACAGCAGCTAATTTTTATATCTGAACACTCCAGAGAAGGGACCACAAGTCATAATTTGGGATGAGTGGAGCAAGAGTTTTCACCCGTCTTTGTTTTATGTGTGCTTCATAATTTTACTCCTTTTATTATTATTTTATTCTTTTACTTATATGTCATTGTTTCAAGAAATAGCAAAGCAAATATGGGAATTAAAGCTGTCAGACTGTTTGCTTTAGAGTTATTTTTGTCAGTCTTGGGCTGAACTGCTATTTGTTTTGTGGTGCCATTCAGTTTTTTTCCAGTTTCCATGCTCATGCTTCAGCTAAGCATGGTAATGTGAGAGTTCTGTCTCGGGTAACTTCAGAAAACATAATTTGGAATTCTTATTTCTAACTTTATTAATAAAATTTACACAATATGAGGAGAGAGGAATAAGATGATTGAGTATAGAGCTTGATAATTAAGCCTAGGAGAGACTCTGTAAATGGTATTCACATAAAATTAAGAAAAGTATTAAACAAGCATAGCTACAAAGAAGAGAAGTTGCCAGGGATCACTTGTTAGATCTGTAAGGACACTGTGTTGATTATATTTCAGCAAACCAGAGAAGGAAAGGATTCAACTTTACCAGCTCTGGTGGTGTAATGATTGTTTTGCTTGACTCTTCTTTCTCTGTGCACAGCCCATGATACTCAAAAAATTACAGCAACCTGAGCAAACCTGAGATTTCTACTGTAGGTGTGAGATTAATCTATAGCCATGGCTGGATATATGTGACAATTTTTTCTTAAAACCACCTATACTGTAAAGAAAGCAAGAAATAAATGTTATGATTACTTGTTTAAAATAAGTGCTTCCCCACTTTTTTGAGATTTTTCTAATATTTGCATGGTTAAATTTCACTACTTCTGTTGTTGGATAAAGGTTTCTTGGGTTGGACTCTATGATCTTAAAGGTCTCTTCCAACCTTGTGATTATGAGAACTTTTTCTTTTGAATATGGAAAGAGTCTTATATGTTTGCATAATAGAACTGAAAGCAAAGTTTAAAAATGAATGAACCCAAAAATTTAGATTGTGAGCCTTAAAATAGAGCAGACTCTAAAGTTTTAAGACTGTTCAAGTGTAAACCCAACCCTTAAAATTGTAGATTTCCATCACTCGTTTATGACTCTACATTATGACTATAATGATATATGACAAATATATGTATGGATTTCTAAGAAGTATTATCTATTAAAATTCTGTCTGTGAAAGTTGCTAGAAACTTCTACGACTTCTTGTAAATTTAAATTCCTGAAAAGTTTAACCCTTAGGTTTGGCTTTGTAGGTGTTTTGAATAAATGCAAAACTAGCACTTGAACAAAATGATTTCTGAATAAATGGTAAAACAAATGCACTGGTGTCTCACAAAGGAGGGAAAATAAGGTCAATTTAAGTGACTACAGAAAAACAGAAATTCTTATTTTTGTCAGAAGGATGCGATATAGAGATTGGTTGTGCAGTATAACTGTAGAAGTATAAGCTGAAAAAGTTAAATAACTGATGGTTGGTCGTTTAAATGGTGTTCTTATATCTCTTTATTTTTTTTCTTAACTTTTCATTGCTTAATGGCTATAATTAAAGACAGTACGTGACTGGATTAATATATCATAATAAAGAAATTTATTTTCCCCCCTCCAGTATAATTTTTGGATTAAACCAGTACTACAGCTAATTAATTTTCTGAATGTAGATTAATTACTTCACATTTCTTAAATGTGCCCACCCTTCTTAAGCCTGACTAGTATGAATTATGCTAAAATATTAGAAAAAAGATGAGTAGGTTATTATATGCAGTAATCATCTTATTCCTGTGATGGGTAAATTAGAACAAAATAATAAAAGAAGCAACAGCACCATCAGAAGTGTGATATTAGAGAGAGGAGATAACTTTTATTATTTTAAGAATAATTTGCAAATTGTCAATGCTATCAGCAAGGAGGATCTTCACATGTTGATAGAATTTGCAGAAATACTCTTTGGGTCAGCTTTGCTAGCACAGCTAACAGAAGAAATTTTCCATGCAGCTTTACAGTGTTTGTAGTATCTTTCTCAGCATTTTTTTCTGGTGGGGTTTTGGGTATGAATTACTCCATTTTATAAAGCCTATTTTGAATTGTTGGAGTTATAATAATGTGTACCAAGGCACAGCAATCATACTTCCCTTATTCTGTCAACTTCCATTAATCATCTGCATATACATATTTTCCTCTTTGTTGGCCTAGATGACCTTTAAAAGGTCCCTTTCAACTAAACATGATTTTGTGATCCTGCCTCCTTCCATGATTCGGTTAAGGATACAGATAATCTATCAAAACATTGAAAAGCACTTGCCAAGGGTGAAAAGGCAATTTTTTGATAATTTCATTTTCCAGACTACCTGTTAGGAATTGAGAGCAAAGACAAGTCACTTTTTTAACCAAAAAAAAAAAAAAAAGCGAAAAAAACCTCAACCCCTTTCCCTTTTCATTTGAGGCTTCTTATAATTTCATAATTTTTCTTACCAAAAAAAAAAAAAGCCCCGTGAAACCAACAATCAAACTAAAAAGTCTCAGTCATCACTTTCTTAAAAAAAGTGGAATTAAGAATTCTGTGCCTTCACTTGCTTGTACATTTCTAGGTTTTAAATTTGCAGACCATCTGTGTTACTGTTTTAGTGGCAGCCAAGATACCAAGCAAAACCAGAGCAGTGCTGTTCCTTCTGTGCTGAGTAGAGGGGAGGTGGGATGGGATGGGAGGATGTGAGAGAGGTGCAAATTTTTCTTTGCCTTAACCCAAAAACTGTCCTGTGCTTCTTAAGTTATCTGTCGTTCCAGGCTATGTGACATTGTTAAAGACTCACAGAGCATGGGAAAGAAGATGGAATAATGATATGAAAATTGCCTTACTAGATTGTTTTGTTTGCCAAGTTAAACAAATCACAGTTCTCATTCTAATGGCATTATCCTGCATGTCTATTTAAATTTATAAGAACATGGAAAGGAAATAGCAATGACAGGGGTAATTAGGGAACCTAACAGAAATCCATTTGGGAATGCTTCTTCTCCCATTTCTTATATAAAGCTTATGCATATTCTCACCTTTCAGCTCTTGCTGTTGAACATCACTCCTGCCTGACATGTCTGGTTTACTGTCCCTTTGCAAATCATCCCTGCCAGCAGGGTCATTCTTCCTTCTCTTGACTTGCATTGTGTGTTTGTGTGTTCTTTAAATTAAATTTCCCTGTAGTCTACTATTTCATTCTGTGCAGTGGCTTGCATAGAAGGCATTCTATGAGTTATAAGTGACTGCCTGCATATGTTGTGTTATTTTATAGGTGGTGATTCGTGCTCAGAACGGCGCCCTCCTCTATCGTATTTCTCCCTGGGCAAGATATGTGGTCCGTGATGAAGACAAAGTGAATTATGATTGGGTTCACTGGAATCCACCACAGTCATATATAGTAAGGCTTCAATATCATTTTCAAAAGGTGTATCATGTTGTCTTTGTATTCCTGTTTGGAAGAAAATAAAAGGAGATTGCAAACTAGTTAAAACAGCTGAGAGATGAAGGGCTTTTATTCATGGCTTTGACAGAAATAAATGACTTTAATGATGGATGTTTTTGAGCTGCTTTTTCAGCCTCCTGTAGAATATATAAAAAATAGTTATTAATGTGGTATTTTAAACCCGGTTTGCCACCTGTTAGGCAAAATTGACAGATATTCTGGGACAAGATGGCTGTTCCTGGAAGGGAGGAAAGCAGGGAATTATCAGTACTGGATTTAAGGATTGATTACCTGCAAATACAATGTTCAGTACTGAACACTAGTTAGTATTCCATGAAGTCAGAAAAAACTTCAAAAATAATGAGCCCACACTCCGGTCAAGTCCTGGTTTCTTTGTATCAAGAAAATCCTGTTATTGAGTATAAAGCCCTTTTTCTTCTCATGCACTGCTGTATGGAGAGAACTCTTTGTATGATACATGAAAAATCCCTTAGGAAAACATGTGAAAACTTCAGACTGTCAGAGTGATGTTGTTTCACAGTAAACTTTTTAATGTTTTCCCTGAAAAATAGTATGCAGTGGTTTATATTAGAGATGCTGTAACCTCTATTTTGATTTAAATTTTTGCATCCACCTCAAATTATGAAGCTACTGCTTGAGAGAGAAAAGGTTACTGGCATGGAAAATATCTTCTTTAAAAATAGATAACATAATGTACATTAACTCTTGTTAAAGTGTGTAGTCTGTCAGTTTAGTGGCCTACTCTGTGTATGATGCTGTGTGACATCTCAATGTCATCAAAAAAAGGAATGGGGTGAAAAAGAGGCTTGAACTTTTGGGTGCAGACAAGGCCTTACTGGAAAAAATAATCCTTTTATGAATAGTAGAGGTGTCCAATGGAAAGAAATTACAGTGAACAAGCCTCAACCAGAAGATTTGTTCTTCACATTGTTCCTTTAATTTCTGTTCACATGTGTGTATTCAACTAGTTTTGTTCTAGCTTTTCAAAATTTCACCTGAATAATAAACTAACAAATAGTTTCAATGGCCTCTGTGTTCTTCCAATGTTTTCACCCGTCTAGAAATGCTGTGTACTGATCTCCAGACTTGGGATTTTTAAAATTATATTTTAATCCTAAATAATATACAATATAGGTGATTCTATGCTGTGAAACTGTATTTTTTAGGAATAAAGAATTTTAAAATTTCATTTAAGAGAAGGCAGCAATTTCATGTACCTGCAAAAAGCAGGTACGCTAAAAATAAATACGTATCTTATTATTTTCTCCATCTATTTTCAAACAAGCTTCATAGTGACTCAGAAGGACATCAAGAGGAGTGGCTACTATCAGTCTGAACACCGAAGTGTAATTTAAAAAGAGTACAAGAAAAGTGTTTAATCATGAATATCCAGTTTCTTGTTCATAAAGGACATTAATTTTAAACAGACATTTGCTTTAACAGTTTAAAATGGTCAATTGCTTCTGAAATGTTTGGAATTCTCTTAGACAAAAAACAAAATAAACCTTAAATTGTTTTTCACCTTGTGCAAATCATGTGATTATGATGACACTCTTAAGCTGTTCCTAATGACAATTCTGGGTTTTTTTTCTTATAGCATAAGAATCCCTCTCCCAAGAGATTAAAAAGCCTAAGAATCTATGAATCTCATGTTGGAATTGCTTCCCCAGAAGGCAAAGTAGCTTCTTATAAAAACTTCACATACAATGTACTACCTAGAATAAAGGATCTTGGTAAGTAATACCAGAAATGCTTGCAGAGATAAATTTTATGTTCCTGTGCTCATTAGAAAAGACAACTGTCAAGTATCTAGAGTTTTTTTTTGAATTTCCTAATTACACATATTATAAAAATAGATTTTTAGGTGAGCAAAAGTTATAAACAAGTGAAATCTATGGAGAACAAAGACTGAAATAGGATATGTGAATTAAAATCCATTCCAGATTTTTAAGTAAAATATGATTATTAAAGCCCGGATAAGTATTGCAAGGTAATTTGCTTTTGGCATGGTATGCTTTCAGCTTGAAAAAGGACCTGTTTTTGTGACAGTCTTCAGAAAATACTTAATTCTTAGTTCATTCTACCAGTAAGTAAAGCTTACTGGTAGAATGAATTAAGTAGTTCTTAGTTCCTTAGAACTAAGCTTTACTTAGGACAAAAGAAATACCTGAATATTCTTTGTTTTGCCAGAATAAGCCTGCTAGACTTCTTTTATCCCTGAACATTTGCTCAGAAGTATCAGAACAAGGAAACTTTAAATATGAAAGACCTTCTTCAGGAAAAGAACTTCTAGTATGTTGGAGAGCATGTGTGAAAGAGCTGGTAACATTATGTCAGGAACCACAGCAAAACTGTTCACCTCAATTTCACTTTAATTATTTTTCCCATGGTGTCTTTCTGCACTGTTTCTGCAATGGACAATGTTAGAAGTTACTGTCTTTTACTGCCTTATGATGAAATATGTATTTTACACTGATGTAAAATAATCATGACATCTGTAGTTGAAACCTCTGTGGATGGTGGCTGTGTTTGTGTTTGATTTTTTAAATTTTATTATCAGAGTGCCTGAAAAAGCTATTTTCTTGTAGCTTTACATGTTAAGTCAATGTTCTGTGGCTTTCACCTTTCTCTAAAGTTGAGCTTGCAGGTGAGATAAAGGAGTTTGCACTTGGGGAAGGCCTTAATAAAAAGCGGTTTTGGATTTTACACTATATATCTGTGACTCCTTACTGCCAAGGAATTTCACTTGTCTCAGGAAGTTAATAGGATTTACAGAGTTAGGAAAGCATTCTGCTTTGCCTACAATTTTTTCTTTGCGGAGAAATGTCATGAAAAGGCTGATACACCAAATAATAAAAGCAGTATCAAATTCAGGATATACAAAAATTATAACTACTGTTCCTTCTTGCTTATATTAAGTAAACATTGTGGGAATTAAGTATTTTTAAAATATATTTTTAAGGTCTATTAGATTCAGTTTTGGAATGTCATACTTTTTAGGACAAGCTTAAAGACATCTCTATATGAGAACTCTAATATATTAGTAGTTTGTAGGAATATGTGCATGACAAATAGCAAAATAAATAACAAGCAAATTGAATGAGATTAATTTGATGCAATGTTGCTGTTTATTTATAAAAATGATATAAATAAAAATAAGTACAATGAACCTGAATTATAAACCAGCAATGAATCTGAGAAATTGCTGGGCTCACACCAACTGTCTTCTGGTTTTAAATGTCACAGCTATAAAATAACAAGGAATAATAAAGAATCCTATAGCATCTTGTTGAAACTAAGGAATAAAGTGGCTATTTTCTTCAAGTGGAGAAGTGGTGGTGTTATTAATCTTAATAGCCTGTAGAGAAAACCTTATTCTTTAGAGTTTCCTTCCTTAAGAATATACTGAACTATCTTAGGGGATACAACACAGGGTGTCCCCCAGCCCTCCTGGACTGCTTTGGTTCTTGGGTGAACTTGGAATAAAAGCATATTACAGTTGTGTTTTTTCTTTTTGGAATACTCTTAAGGAGGGAAGAAATAACTATTAAAGTTGGAAAAAAGTTATTTTGCCAGGATAAAAAAAAGGTTCAATATGTCATGAAGTTACAGTATTGTGTCTAAGCTGGGGAGATGTGGGTCTGACAGATGGGCCACTTGGTGGTAAGGAATTAGCAGGATGGTCACAATCAGAGTTTCAGTCAATGGCTTGATGTCCAAGTGGACACCAGGGATGGGGTGGCCTCAAATTGAAGCAGGGTGTATTTAGATTGGACATTAGGAAGAAATTCATTACTGTGAGGTTAGTGAGACACTGGAATAGGTTACTCAGAGAAGCTGTGGATACCCCATCCCTGGAAGGGGTGTTGAGGAGTCTGGTCCAGTAGGTGTTCCTGCCCATGGCAGAGGAGTGGGAACTAGAGGATGTTTTAAGTTCCCTTCCAACCCAAACTATTCTGTATAGTATGTGTAGCCAGTGGCTAACCCTAACTGCAACTGTCAAAAGTTGAAGCAGTTCAGGACATGGAGGTTGGCATAACTAATATTCTGAAGTTAAATAAGGATTACACTTATTTCTGTCTGCATCTGGGAGATTCAGCATGTGTAGATACCTTGACAAATTGACTGTTTCATTTGTAGTGGAGATCACGTAGGTATAAACTATTAGGTAGAATTGCTTTGTCAAAGTTACTGAGTTTTTAGGTGTTAACCATTAGGGTCAGAGGCAGCTAAAATAAGACAAGACTGGAATGGATATGTTACAGGTATTGAAAACTCTTTTAAGTATCCTTAAGGTATTTGTTTGTTATGTTTTTTTCTATTATAGGCTATAACTGTGTCCAGCTGATGGCCATTATGGAACATGCATACTATGCAAGTTTCGGTTATCAGGTCACAAGTTTCTTTGCAGCATCAAGGTAGGTTTAGGTGCTCCAGCATCTTCTCTGTCCTTTTCCCTTCCTTCCCATCCACTATAATCAGTATTGCATACAGGTGTGTGTTTGCAAGAAAGTGTATAATGTGAGAGAGTGGCTTAGGTATTTGCTCTACCTTCCTCTTAAATCTGAAATCAGTTTGGCACAGTGTTTAGCTGCTCTGTGAAACACTTTGGATAGGATCAGACAAAAAGTTTGTAAGTAATATCAGCTGCCATAGCATATTCCAGGTAATCCACCTTCAGCAGTCTTTATGCATGGGTTTGGGCTTGTGGAATTCTTGGCAGTAACAAACAGGATGTGTAGGGCTTTCTTTTATGACATACAGAACTATACTCTCTTCATAATGAACTTGATTAAAATTATGGCTTTGTGTATTCTGTGTGAACCCTTTCCCTTACAGGATTGTAACAGACTGTACTTAGATTTGAGTCATAGGGTAAAATTACATGAAAAATGAATTCAGGTAGTTGTTAAGAAATTATGATAAATGTGGAAGTCATTAATTTAAAAAAAAATTTTTTTTTTTTAATCTTCAAGCAGCTCAAGTGGCAACCAGGCTAAATTTAGACAGGCTGTTTTTAACTGGCTTAATTAGTTGAAAAAAGATGTGTAAGGCACAGGAGACAAAAACCTCTTTTAAAAATAAGAAAATGGTGTAGTACCTAAACCAAGTAACTAAGCAGTAAAACAGCAGATGGTGTGTTTTGTGGACTTTGTGGATGTACATTTACTTTTGTAATCATTGCATCACTTTTTTCCAGCAATATGAATATATTCCTGTCCTTTATGAGCTAAGGAAGTATTCAATATTAAATAGCAGCTTTAAGTTGTACCTGTTATCTTTTATACTGGATTTGATGAATTATTAATAAGGGAAGAATAAAACAATCTATTTCTGCAAAGCATTGTGTGGATGATGGAATTCTTATAATGAAAAATGGTTTCAAATGTTAGTTTGTAAGCAATAGCTACTGCTTAAGAGGCTGAAAAAATAACCTGTGTACATCTGCAGAGTAAGTGATGAAGAACTGCTGACTTTGATGTAATTTCCATTATGAAAGTTCAGCTTTGCCATCCTGAATCCTGATTATGCCACGTTGTGTTTCACAGCCGGTACGGAACTCCGGACGACCTGAAGGAAATGATTGATGTTGCTCACTCGATGGGCATCACGGTCCTGCTTGATGTGGTGCACAGCCACGCCTCAAAAAACTCAGAAGATGGTCTCAACCAGTTTGATGGTACAGATTCTTGCTTCTTCCACTCTGGATACAGAGGCAATCACCAGCTCTGGGACAGCAGGCTCTTTGACTATGCAAAGTGAGTATAAAACGTCAGCTGTGCTAGTGGTTATTATTTCATAGCAATTCTATTAAAACTACACTCCTCACCAAACTGGTAAAGTCATTTGGATTGTTTAATAAGTGCAGTATGTGGAGTTAAATTCCTCTACTTGCCTAAATCCTTAAAATCTAACACTAAATTATAGTATTTCAATTTCAGTACTTTCCTGTCATCTGTGACTACCTATGTGCATGTTATATACCATGTGAACTGTATGTATTATATAACGGTGTAGTTATTTTTGTTTAAAAACATATTTCTCCCAGGAGAACTAACTCCATTTCAAAGAGCTTCTGGAGGTCAACCAGCAGTTGATACAGAGCAGGGGTCATTTGCAGTAGACATTTCTAGAGACCCAGTTTGGGCAAGCTTAATTAACCAGTATAAATATAGTGTGTGTCAAAACATGTATTAATGCTACATAATTATTAGTACTTAATATTATTTACTCTGTATTCTTTGAGGTATTGGGGGCAAGGAGATTGATCTTGTATGCTGACTGTTTCAGTGGTTTAAATGGAAAAACGGGCACAAGCAGCCAACTTATTTCAGTCTCCTCTTTGTATTTTTTTTCTGTTTGTTCATCCCTGAACCACCTTGATTCTTCCTTTTCCTTTCCTTTGTTTCTCTAAACATTCCACAATAAGTTTTGTGTAACTTCACAATCTCCTTAAAGTATGTCTTAATAAAATTCTGTATAGAATTGATTGCTTATTCCAGGATAAATTCTCTTATTTTCCCCTTGAGATGCATAATCTGGTGTGACCTTATTATTAAGTACAAAGTTCTGTTTTAACCCTTTCAAAGTTATATTTGATTATTACTGTGGTGGCTCATCACAGAGCAACTGTAGAATTCTGTCTCTTATTAACCTCTTAGTTGTTAAGGTTTTTGTCCTGCAGGTTCAGTTTCCTGTATATTCCTATTTTTCTCTCTTGCTTGCGTTGGATTTCAGTGAACTGGGTGGATATGATTACGTTGCACTATTACAGAAGTCATGTTACATAGCATAGGCCAATTGTTTAATGGAACTCACAGTAAACCAAGTGACCAGTGTGAAAGCTGACTTGTTCACTTCACTACTTAGAAGGATGAGCTGTTCTTTATTTACTGGTTATTTGGAACAATTTAACAGGTCATTTCAGGGGGAGTTTCTGATGTGATTTATTGTGATTTCATTATTAATTGGGATTTAATTATTATAAGAAATGCATTTTAGTTCTTCATATTAAGATTTAAATTAATACTGAAATAAATTGTATTTCAAACAAACTTAAAGCTTTAGTGTCAATATGATAGTGTTGCACATTTTATTTCATTGGATGCTTATGAGTAACTGACAGGTGTACCAATGTCTCTAGTGAGACAATGAAATGTGGTTATGGACCTTCCTCTGTTCTGGTTCTTCCTGCTGGAAAAGAAACTGCTGGTATTGAGTGTTTGGGAATATTTATAAATGAGAGAAGCAACCAGCTCCTTTGTAGGTTGCACTTGGCAATGTTAAATATTTCTTCAGAAGTGAAGAACTGCCTCTATGGCTTGGTTGGGTCAGTAATATGTACCTATACTATGGGGTTGCTTTTCATGCTATGGCGTTGGAAGAGGTTCCAGACTGAATGCCGAAAGAGCTGTGAGGTGGAGAGATGAGATTAGAGAATAGCAACAACGACCAGACAAACTGAAGCTCTGCACTGGATGGCTGTGGGTCCCTTGAAGGTCATTTCCCATCCCCTACCCTCCCACGATATGCAACCACAGATCTGGAGTTCTCTTTTCAAACAGTTGTGGAAACCCTTTCTTCCCCTTCAAGCATAGGAAGCTGTGAACTTTTTCTAGTCATTAAGGGATTTTTTCATCCTAATACTTGAGATGGGAAATATTCTCTATGTATTTATATTCAAGTGTTAAGGCTGAAAAGATATAACCTTCATGGTCATTGTAAGTTTCACAGAACTGATTAAAAAATAGCTTACATTTTTTTCCCCTGTTCTTTGTGCATGCAGGTTCCAAGCAGAACTGTGAAAGAATCATATTGACTTTGATTCATTTTCAAAGAATCATTTCATTGAAAATGTTGGGTTTGTTGGTTTTTTTTCCCTATTTAGTCTGTATTGGCATTCTGCTAATTTCCATACCAGTGGATGAGCAGCTCTAGTCTGGATGAGGCAAGTATAAAATCTGTGAGAGAGACTCAAGTTACTGGCAGATGTTGAAAGTTTGCTCAAAATAAATGACAGCAAACACAGTCTGTTGAATGGTCTACAGAAAAAGCTTGCCTGCTGAGTGAAATTTCTTCAGTTAACACAGCCTTCTATCTTGTACAGAGCTTGTACTAAATCCCTTTCCTTCTGTAGTGGGGAGAGCTGTTAAATCTACAGGTACTTAAACATCAAATGCAAAGAATGCTCAATTCACTTTGGAATTGAGAGAAACTAATTCTCTACCATGAAGGAGATTAAGGAACAGTTGCTTTATCAGTTTAGTCTGTCTACATTTTCTTTGAAAGCCAAGATGTAAGTTTATCTCACAGCATTTGCAAGATTATTTAGTTATCTGTGAAGGGGACTGTGAATATTTGCTGTACAATGTGGCAAAAGATCCATATCCATGCTAAAAAAAAAAAAAAAAAAAAAGGATTATCTACTTTGTGTACTTAAATACTGTTTTTTAGTAAAATTCATGTAAGTAGAGAGTAATCTTAAGAAAAGCAGTAAACCTGCTCAATGGACAGCCTGGATACTGCATCTTTGCACCATAGTGCTATAGGCAATGCAATATGCTAAAGGCATATTTTAATTTTTTTAATCCATATTTATACGAGTGTTGTATGAAGCAGGAGCTTTTCTGTAAACGGTGAACAACATTTTACAATTATGCTGTTCATGGTGTTGTCACAGGAGAATAACAGCCCAATTTTATTGAAATGAGAAATTGCAGATAAGATAGATGGGCAATAGAATACTTTTGCTTAACTATTTTCAATAAAAGAATATAAACAGTACTTTAAAAATCAACTAAAAATAAACTTTTACTTTAATAATTTTCCTAGCTCTTGCACATTCTTGTGAGTTTATCTGAAATCTAGATCTTAGGGTTTTTTCCCTCAAATGTGTGAATTTGGTGACTCTTCCTCTCCATCATTTCCATCCTGTCTGGCTATATCTGGGTCCATTCTGTTTCCCTCAGCAACCAACCCAAAAACCAGAATCACAAAGCTTCAGTGAGAATTGCAGTTGATTTTAACATTTTCTGTTGAAAACCTAGCTTTTATATAATTTGCTTTTGTTCCTGTTTAATATTGTGACTTTTCTAGCCCTGAATTCATGACAGAAAAATGCTTTAGTATAGAAGGGGTGCCAGAAGCTCTAGACTGGTACTAGTTGGCACTGTACAGTTAATTTTGGAGGAAATTAATGGTCTCTGTTGTGTTCCTGTTAAAGGTAGCCTTCTTGGAATACATGTAAACACCCTCCCATTTTAAGTAAGGATTCTACTTGTAATTAATTTTGCACAAGCAAAATATACATATTTTTCCTCCTAAAATCATATTCAAAGGTTATTCAGCTGCCAGGTTCATTAGAAGTGATGTAGACCCTGGAGACCAGGTGGGATCACAACTAGAGTGGTTGATTGTGTTTTAATTTAAATTCATTTTTCCAAATAGCAAATGTGTCTAAAATAACAATCAGGCAAAACAATTTAAAAATAATTGAGAACAAGATATGACCTAGTAAAGATTTTTCCACAGCACTACATGAATAGAATGTGTAAATGATGCTACCCTTCCAGACTTGTTGAGGTCTGAGAGCATTGTTTTGACTTTTAAGGCTTTTCCTGCCTTTTCATTAGACTTTGTTGGATTCTGTTCTGTCTTAATCCAATTCTGAATGTCAGTAGGTATAATTACATATTTCTATGAGCCTTTAGGAATAATGGTAGAATTAAAATTCAGAAATCTTGATGCCTTACATTTTTTTTTGTTTGTTGTTTGGGTTTTTTTTTAGGAGGGGTTTTAGTTTGATTTGTTTTGTTTTTTTAATACTATGAAGCTTTTCACCTGAGCACTTAGGCAAAATTTTATTTCACAATCTAGGAGAAGAATTTGGTGCAAAAGTCAGTGATTGTTTTGCAGTGCAGTTTTAATTTTAATTAGTCCAGCTTTCTTGAATGCAGCAGTATGATCAGTAAGAGATGATATTGGTTGCAAGGATTTGGGGCCAGCAGATGTCCCAGCATTTCCTTTAGGCCTTTTTTGTGGCCTGTTTTCAAGGCTTTTTTAAGACAGGATGTTGTGTCCATATTTTTGGGGTTAAAAATCATAACTAAGCCATGTAATGGAAGAACTCTCCTATTAAATTTTATGAAGTTTCAAGTGACATCCATGCCAAATGTGCTTTGGAATGCTACAGGTAGGGTTTAGAGTGTATAATAAACACTTTGTCCCATGAGCCACAGCTTTACATCAGGGCAACAGATGACTTGCTAGTCCCCTGCTGCTAGTCCAGATGTTCTCTCCAGCTCAGCCTTCTGAACTGCTGGTGGAACAGCTGATTATAACTCAGTACCTTTTACTTTTTTGATTCTTTTTTTTTAATTCAGTTTTTCTTTATGTGTGTTATAAACTGCCATAGCTCAGAAACTGCTTTTAACCTTGCTGTCAGTGCTGCAGAAACCTGGCAGCTGCCAGGTGTTGAAGCTTGTGTCTTTGTTCTGCTGTAGGTGGCCTCTTCCCCAGCTTGCCCCTCCGGAGTGGGGTGGGTCACCTGAAGCTTTTTTCCCTTGTCCTGTGGTCCAGCCTCGGGCAGGTATCTCAAGTGCTCTCTTGCATCTAAAACATCCACCTATGTTTGGATGCTGAGACAGTGGCCTTTTCTGCCACCCAGTGTTTAAATCCTGCATAAACCTTACTCTGTATAGTCTGAGGGGAAAAGATCCACTGATTTTGCTTGATTTCAGGATCTGACTGTTTAAAGACATGTTTATCCTCTCACATCTTCAGCAGCCTTTGTGAAGCTCAGTTTAGCTCTTCCTTAAACAGCTGTTATTTGCCCAAATTGTTTTTCTTTCTTCTGACAACTTTGCCAGTCTTTATCTGCCACTGAGGTGATGATAGTAGGTGGAATGAATTGGAGTACAAATCTTTCAGAGTTTAGTGTTTGGTTAGTAAAGGTACCTGTCTGGGCTCATAATGGTCTAAACATAGCTACTCAGAATACTTTTGGTTTTGTTTTCTTTCAATTCAGTGATGAATTCTAAATATCAGTGGAGGTAAAGACTTGTTACCTTCTTTGCAAGCATCCCCATTGTTTGTAACAGTTTTCAGGATGAAATGGATTCTCTAATACTCTTTATTGCTAACACCATTAGCATTTTAAATAGATTTAAGTTGATGCTCTGTGGAGTACTATGGTATTAAAGATTCTGGTTCCTTAACTAATGCTCCTAAGGAAAATTGACAGATGAGCATGAGATACAGACTGCAGATAGCACATTGTGTATGTTCTTGCCATCCACCTCAGGGGCCCTTTATTGACACACGTTTTAGAGTGCAAAGATTTGACTGCAAGCTTAATGCACACGAAGGATAGATAGGATTTAAAGGCTGCCAGGACACTCATTGCTTGTGAGATGATACCTGAAGAGATTCTGCTGGCCAGGCAGGTGTCAGTCAGCTGGGTGAAAGAAGACTGCCACTACTTGTCACAGACCCTTGATGGGACTGGGTTGTCCTCTTCACTGTTCTGCGCCTTGCCATGTCCTTCCTTTTGAATCCTGGTGCTCCTAACAAAACTGTCTGTAACTTTGCCTTTCTTATCTTGTCTAGTTCTAATGTAAAGACTTCAGTTTTCTCTCAGCTAAGGAATTTTCTTAGAAGCTTATGCTGTGCAGGTTTTGGGGCATAGTTTAGGACAGGAAGAGGAGAGGGAAAAGCAAGCAGGGATTGCTTGAACATAATTAGTGAATCATATCCAGTTGCCTTCCCAGAGTGTAAGAACTGAAGCTTTTTCTTCTGCAGCTTCTGAGGATTTAGCAGGTGCAGGTGGCATTCTCCCAGCTCCTTTTAGGCACTAGTAAGGACATCCAATGCCATGCCATGGTTGTCACAAATATGCTTTCAATGGGGAGATTCTTTGGCCATAATTCCAGCTAGACTAAAGATAATGCAGTGAGAGTTGACAGTGAGAGAGGTTCTCAGTCATGTGATGTCTTTTTGGTGTATTGTTGATTCTAGGGTAATTACAATAGAACAAGGATGTAAGTTGTGTTTCATTATGTAAAACATAAAGCTGTGCTGATTTTAATTCATTTCCTGCCAGTCTTCCTCTACCAAATTAGTTTAGGAAAGCTCTGTATTTAAAAATCTGCATAATATGCATTGGAATTTCATTTGGCTGTCAAAGATTATTTCTTAATGACTGTTTTAAGGAAGCACTGCTTGCAGCATAATAGTGAGATTTTTATTCTTCCCCTCACCCCCCATAAATGTAATTATTTTGATTAAACATTGTCTTTAAAACCACTGTCTGCCTATGTTTCTTAATACTCTGCTTCTAACAGACTGGATTTTGATGGTAACTGTGACAGTATAAAAGTACTTTATAAAATTTAAATCTGAAAGTTTAAGACCTTTCATGCCTAAAAATCCTTGTTTCTTTTTGTTTTCTCTTTCAGTCATCATTGTAAATTCCAGTAAGCAAACACTTTCAAGTATGGGGACATTGCAGTTTATAAATTGCCGTTTTTGAAGGGAATGATTACTGAAAGCATTCACAGAAGAGATGATACAAAGGAACTTACTGCAATGTAATCAGAAAAATTGATAATCGTGCAAAAAATAACAGTTTCAACCACGATCGTCTGATTTATAGTATATGCAGTCGAGAGCTGCTGTATGATTGCTTTATTTCTTAATTTTTAATGTTTTTAGTTAAACAAGCTTAATTGTCTTACTGTACTGTATTTGGTATAACAGACTGTGAAGTTTTAAATCCATAGGTGCTTTAAAGCTGAGAGCTTCACATAAGAATCCATGTAGCTTTCTTTGAAGTGTCCAGTTTCCCAAAATAACCTCCAACATAGCATTCACAGCTTTGTGTGAAGTTTCTAAAATGTAGCTGCACAGAAAGTGGTACAGCGATAAAGCAAGATATTGAGATGTGAAGACAGGCACACTGGAAAGTTGCAGTCAATTGTTCTAAATTTTGTCAGGTAGTACATTTTGAAATATAGAGGTGACCACTTGTAGCCAATTAAATTCACTCGTATCTTGAATAAATGCAGTCACATTTATATGAAGTTGTTTATGATATTTCAATAAATATCTAAAATTAGCTAAGATTCCACACATTGCAGAAAATCATTTTGCATCAGTCTAAATGCAATAATGATCTTGCATTTAGTAATCCACTCTTGAATTGACAACTTCCACAGCGTTCTTAAGTGATTGCTACAGTAGTTTACATGAGCAGCATCTGTTGTTAATAGAAGAATGTGCTGGAGAAAAAACTGGTGATTTGTAGAAGTTTGAGAAGAATCCACAAATGAAATGAGGGATGTTGACTTTCTTCTAATAGGGTTCTATCCAAAGAAATTCAAGTCTGGAGGAAAATTAGGCATGGTACAGCTCATAGCGGGGAAAGAAGATGGAAACATTAAGACAATTGTTTGGGGTTTTTTGATTCTATTATGTATGTGTTGTATAAAGCACAGATGCACTTGAAATCCATTTTTTGAAAACTCACTGGAGAGACCATAAAATAAATAACAAGAAAAAAAAAAATCAATTAATAGCTTTGTCTACAGAGTAGAAAACAATCAAAATGCTGTAGCATTTCCAAAAGTCAGTAGTGTATGTATGGCCAACAGAGCAGAAATAATCTGCAAATAATTATGTTGATCTGATATATTACTTACAGTCTTGAAAGGCATGCCATGCTTTCTTGAAAATGGCAAAAAGACAAAAGTTCCTGTCTCTAGAAGGTGATTGGAAGTGGAGATAGAGAGCAATGCACACAACAGAGCTGGGCAGGCTGCTGCTTCAGGGAGTAGCTGTCTCTGTCCAAACAAATTCTTTCCCACCAGTAGCCACTGACTGAGGTTCAGCTTGGGATGGGACTGTACTGAAGATAGCATGCTAAAATTTAGGGAATTTTTATAAGGACATACTCAGCTGTATATGAATGTTTTCTGTAGGGGTTGTTTAAATGCCAGAATGACATTGAAACTGCTGTTATCGAAATAAATTTTTTTAGAGTTAATACTTAAGAAATTATTGGTGAAATTGTAAAGAAGATTTTAAAAATGGTTCTACTGTTCCCATTATAAGAGTAGTGGATGGATGGGGAGCAGCTTTTGGCTCTATTTTGGCTGATGTAGTTGCAAAACAAGTCAGAAGTGAAATAGTGTATCATGTCAAAAGTGTTTTAATGGATAAGGAAGATACTCTATTAAAAGCTTTATTCCTGGGAACAAAGCAAATTGTTCTATACCAGGTCAGGAAAAAGAGTGGTTTGTGGTTTTTGGTGTTTTTTTAAAAGCATACTGTATTTCCTTGGCTACTTTCCCCGTGGATTTGCTTTGGGCAGTTTCTCAAAAGAAAAAAAAAAAAAAAAAACAAAAAAAAGATCTTTATAGAATTCGTGCTAGTTTGCCATGAGAACTGCAATCAAACATCTTTGTCCTGGTTCATCCCTGGGGTGATAAGGGGGCTATCTCTTTACCCAATATTTGTATGTATCCATGTTACAATTCCTTGTCAGGTCTTGAAAATTGGTATACAGTTATCTGGAAAAAAAAAAAAAGAAATTAATTACCTGTGTGATTAATTAATAGATATTGACACAAGTTTTTCTATAAGTTATTCTACTGCAATTAATGAGTTTATTTCAGGCAGAGGAAAGCAAGTGTACAAGTAATACTTTGTAGACCTTACCCCTTGATTTATTTAGTGTTACTGAGCAGTAATTAAGTCCTGTCAAGTATAGTTTTAAGGATAGATACATTTGAACAAATAAACAAGAATGAAAAAGCACATCCATAGCCACTACTATGTGCTCTCATAATTTTTTCTGTAGGAGGCGACTTAATTTGTTCAAACAAAGAGCTGAGTATGAAGTTTTCTGAAGAATTATTAAGTAAAAGTATGGATTTTTTGTATCTATAATGTATTTAGTCATTGCACAAAGAGTGTTTAACTGAGTGTATTTATCAAAAGGCTTCATGAAGAGAAGAATTCTCTTTGTGGTCTTTATTTTTATTCTTTATTCCTTTAAGATATGTGAAGAAAGTAATGACTGTTGTCTCTTTCCTGATTAACTAAACATTAAGATTGCCTCTTCTTGGCTGCAGGTATTTATGTAAACACCCCAGAATTTGTCATTTCATTCAAGTGGGGCCATTTTCCTTTCTCCTTGTCAAAAAAAAAAAAAGAGGCTGTACAGCCTGTGCTTTTAGCCCACGAAGCTTCAGAGAAATTGGCAGTGTACTTTATTTTTTTATTCAGTGCTTCAGAGTCACTAACTTTTTCTCCTCTTGCTGTTTTATTTAGCAACATTCTGATTGCAGTGTAGCACACCTTTGATTAGGGCATGATATTTTAGAATGCATTTTAGCACAGGCTTATTATTAGTAATATATCTAAATTTTCTAAAGACAGTTCTCCACTAGAGTAATAGAGAAATTGGTGTTTTTTGAGGAAAGTATCCGTTTGTTATTAAACCACAACTGGAAGTGAAATCACCCCTATGAGAGTACAGTATTACATTTTCATTCTCTGACCTTTTGCAAGCAGGTGGAAGCAGTGCTAAATTCCCCCTTGTCTTCCCTCCCTTCCCTTCTTGCCCAAAGGCAAAAAAAAAAAAAAAAAAAAAAAAAAAAAGTGGAAAAAACTATTGAAGTTATTGTTTCACTTATTTTGACACCAAGTTAGTCAGGCTGGTAAATAATAACAATAATAAATAGAATTTTTCACACAAAGGAAATATATATACTTCACTGGCTTCAAGTGTTATGTCTGAATGACATTTTGTGACTGTAAATGTAGTGACAGCTATGAGACAAAGACATTTCTTATTATGAGTTATGTCATAAATATAACAGATTTATTTTAATTTATTTAGTTTTAAATGGACTAAGCTTAAACATTCAGAAACAAGTTCTAAAAGTTGATGTTTAAGGAACCAAATAACATAATCTTTCAAAACGTTATATATACATCTTGAAATTTCCTTTTTCTTGATGAAATTTAACTCTTACCTTTAAGATTTCATAGATAGTTTCTATGTTCAAAGAATCGGTGAATTGGAGTAATTAGTCAGCCAAACAAATAGACTGAGAAAAAAAATCCCCAAAATTTTCCATTGCTATTTCTCCCCATTTTCTGATTCAAATTAGTTAGGGGCTTATAACCATTATAACCATTCTAGGGTGGATCCTTAAGCCCTGTAGGTAATTAACAAAGTGGAGGAAAAAAGTCAACTATGAAGCACTAAAATTTACATTATCAATGTTTCCAGGCTTCCTTTGCCATCACCTTCTTGGATAAGGGCATTAGAAAATATGAAAATCTACTTTGACTTTGTTATAAGAAATTTCAAGGTAATTATTTTCTTGTTGGGTTAACTGGGGAGGAAACTGAAAGTCTGTCAGGAAATGGGAAACAGCTGAAAAGCTCAATGTTCCTTCTAATTCTTATCCAGCTAACAATTTGGCTAAAAAACGTAGCGACTTACAGAAAGTAGTGCAAAATAGCATTCTTATAAACTCATTCATTGTGTACAGGAAAGGGAAAATGTTTTGTAGGTTGCAACAACAATTGCTCTTAGCACAGAACCATCCTTACCCAAACTTGGAAAACCAGAAACATTTGATTAGAGTCCGAGGCTTGAGCAGCTCTTTTGCCAGCAGTGCTAGATTGTCAATATATGCAAGGGCAAACTTGTTTTAAACTATTTCAGGGAGTCTTAGCTTTAGTTTTCTTTGTATTCTGTCCTGGTCTAGACAACAAAACTTGTTTTCTGTAATATTATAAAGTTTCCACATCAGATATATTTTAATTAAAAGTTGCTATCATTCTGCTGCCACATAAGTCAGGATCAGTAATAGTTGCACTGAAATATTATCTGAAATAAAGGATATCTGTAGTAGGAATAGTTGATTTCATTTCTGTTAAAAATCAGGGCATTTCAGTAAAAGACCTTAGTGTTAAAAACAAACACGTTTCCAATGCATGGAATATACTGGTAGATTATGATTTCCAAACAGAGATTAGTAACAAGTGGAGTCTCTAAGGAACTTACTGGGATTGAACTTTGTGGATGGCACCAAACTGTGTGGTGTGGCTGACTGGCTTGAGGGAAGGGATGCAGGACAGGACACAGGTAGGAGGACATGGAGCAATGGTTTTAAACTGGAAAGGTGGATTTAGATCATAAGGAAGGACATAAGAACAGAACTTTTCATGAGGAGAGTGATGAGACAGCAAAGAGGTTGTCCAGACAGGCTGTGGGTGCCCCATCCCTGGAAATGTTTAAGTTCAGTTTACACAGGACTCCAAGCTGATGATGTCTCTGCCCATGGCAAGGGGCTGTGTTAGTATACTTATTTTTATCTCACAAACAAAACAAAACTACTAAATTACATACACTTACTTTGCCCAATATTTATTTTTTTTCTATTAACAATACACCATTATTAAACTTAAATCCTTTTACTGTATTACTGAACATTTTTCTGTAATCTTCAAGTCTCTCTTAACTAAAACTAAAACTTGAACTATTATTTATTATCCTTTCTATACTATTGTAACTTATCTACTTTCAAACTTTGTAGTTGCAGCTAATTCTCTATTCTTTCTGTTTCTAATACATACTTTCCTAACTTTCTAAAAATCTTCATATCTTTAATATTTCCCACAGGAGTGTTGTGACCAGATAATCCCTAAGGTCCCTTTGGACACAGATCATTCTGTGTTCTGTGATGTTGTACAAGATCTTGTAATCTAACCTGTTATTGTAGAAGAACAGAAGTTGGTCTAAAACAATCAAAGGCTTCTATTGCCTTGTTGTGCGAGTTGCCATTCCATTGTTGACTTAAAAATGTAAATACAGTAGTCAAAGGTTTTGCAAATGTGGAGGAATGTGTTGTTCGTAAACAACTTTCTAAGTAAGCTTTAGGCAGCCGAATATACTTTTTGTAAATTCTATTTAAGGACACTAATTCTTCTCTCAATATGTTCAAGATACTATCTGAGGTTTCCATTGTCAAAATTGCATTTCACCAAATTAGTGGGAATACAACTGAATACATTTTGGCACAGTGTCTTTCCAATCTGTCTTTTGTGGAGTTTACAAATTTGGTGCTTAAAGAAGATGGTGGGCATGTTAAAATGTGTTCAGGTCACAAAAGTTTTTAAAATAGGTGCATAATGCTAGAAAAATATAATAATGGATAAAATAAAGTATAACTGTGAATCAATACAAGAATTACGTTGTAGGTATTTATTCCAAAGATGATTCAAGTAATAATTCTGCCACGTATTTTACTAAGCAAAGCTACAGTCACAATCTGTCATAAATGTGCTTATTGTTCTCATATTTATCTTCATGAAATACAAATTATATAGTTGAAATGACAATATCTAGTAAGAAATTGAGATTAAAAACTAGGTGTCTCAGAATATAAACTTGTTTTTCAGGTCTCTTAGATAAAAAAGTATTTATGAAACATACAAAAAGTATATTTGCAAGTTCACAACTCTATTGGCACAGCCCAATCTGAGCTAATAACTTTCTTTAATTGCACTTTTGAAGAATGTTACTTCAAAGAAGTGCAGCAAAGAGAGAAATACTGTGCTGTGCTTAAGGAAGGATTTCTATTTGATATGAACCCTGTACTTCTGATCTCCTGTGCTGGTTTTTGGAAATGCAACAGCTTTGCATTCTGTGCTTCCTCAAAGAGAAAGGGGTCTGCTGCATGCCTGGGTCAGCTTTGCCAGGTGACTCATTCCCCTTGCAGAGTCCCTGAATCTCGTGCTGGGGATGATCTAAGACAGTCTTCAGGCTCTTCAAGCTTTTTGCTGGAAGTTTTTCTCTGAAGGTATTAATTCATTGTACAAATTTTTCTGCCCTCTGTGCCAAAGTCTGTCATGAAACTCAGCAGTCTCATCCCATGGTGCTGAAAGGAACATTTTGGACTGTAACCAGAGCAATTGCTGATGCTGAGGATAAAATCTGGAAGCAAGAGAGGAAGTAATCTAAGCTTTGTATAAGCTAATATAAAGTGTGAACTTCCCTTAGCCCCTGCTTCCCTGGGGTTAGAAATCAGTAGATTACCATTCAATACATGGAGTCAGTATCTCTGAAGCTTCCTGTGTTGTCTGTACGGGATGATCACTCATAATGAACACTTTCATTCATCTTAAAATTTTATTGTCCTTCTATAGATTTGGAATTGCTACCGACTGCCTGGTTGGGATGAAGGGAAGGATAGACTTTCAGTCAATAAAATATAGATAGGCAACTAAGTCTTCAGGGATTCAGTGTGCTGGTCTCTGAGGCTCTAAAGTAAATGGATATTCAGATAATATCTTTTGAGGTGATGTCCTAGGTTGGTAAAATGTGTAAGCTTGCCCCCTTTTCAGTCTTCTCTGTGATAATAACTCATATTCCTTATGAGGTTGATTTTGCTATGTGAACACAGAAAGCAACTGACATGTTTTGTTACTTGAGGATTAAAGTTTTGATTTGGGAATTTCAAGGTAATTACTTAAAAAAAACCCCTGTAGTAGAATGTGGATACTGAATGGTGGATTGATATAGTATTTTATGAGGTATTGTGGTATAGGTGAACTTGAGCTTCACAGCACTGCAGTAACTATGATTTGGCATCATCTGTACGCAGAAAACTTTTCATTCATCAGTGCTCTCTAACTTTTAGGAAAAACAGATATTTGATGAAATGTTTGTATTAATGCTGGAATTTTCTCAAGGGCAGAGGTCTGGTCTTACTTCACTTCTCCAGTGCTTTTATTTGGGATTTTTCAAAATGTTCTCTCTTGTAAAGAATTCTGCTTCTTGGCTGCTTAAATACCTGTTGCTAGTCATTAGCATTAGAAAAAATAATGCACCTGAATTCAAATTAGACCAGTTTGTATTTGCATTTTGAAGGTACAGGCATAATACAAATGCTTTAAAGATTTTTGTGTGTGTACCAGACATATTCTCAGTGTCCCTTTGAGGTCACTTATGTGAGCATAAATTAGGGAACCAGTATTTTAAAGTAAAAAATGAAATTAAGTTTATAGGAAGCACTGTTTCAGGCTTTTAATAAGATAGTTTTTAGAAAGTAGAGCTAAAAATGTTAACAATTGGCCAGGTAGTTAATATTTTTGTCACTGCTAATGGAATTAATTGATTTTGAGTGTAATTTTGTTTTCCTATATAGGGAATAAAGAAAGTTGAAGATAATTGTTGTCTATTCTTATACATATATAATAGCATACTATTTCTGGGGAGAAAAAGAACCTCAACATCAACAAAGTAGTTAAATCTCCCTTGACACTTGATTCTTTACCAGTCCCCATCTCAACTCTGGTGCCGTTTACTGGGTAAAGTTCAGGATAGTGGGTCTGTTTAAAATCAATAATAGTTTGTAGCTATTTGTGCACTACATTTAGACTTACTTTGAAAGCAAATTCAGTGTTAAACAGTAAACTACTGTTTAATTATGGAAATCATAAATTGCATTAAATTGTTTGCAAATTCTGACAGTACATCTTTAAAGTTGTGATTTAGTTGCATTTTGTGGATCAGCAAATTTTGTTTGTTAATGTGCAGAGTTGATTATATGACCAAACAAACTTAACGTTGTCTAAGAAGTTTATTTTGGGAGAATAGAATTTTAAATACTCTGAAAGATTTTATTTTATTAGTGTATAGTTTACTTGACTAGAATATAAGTGGGACAAATGCTGATTTATCCAAATCTGAGCTGAAATCCATGTAGGCTTTATCAGCACTTAAAAGAGTTTTGTAATATTATTTTGATACTTTATTTTTAAATGTGTACACCTTGCAGGCTCTCTTAAAGCTGCAGGTAATTGCCTTCAGACTTACTTGGTTTCTTTTCTATTTACCTCAGAAAGCCCACTGAGCAAAAAACATCAAGAGTATTAAATTTCATTACAATAAGTACCTACCTGCTTTGCCTCCAAGGCTGTTCTTATATTCACATTTTGCAGGACATAACCTTTGCTGAGTAGTATTTGAATTATTGCTTCCATTTTATAGGGCAAATAACTGAATGCCTTATTTGATACTAGTTTACTCTTACCAAGTGGGGATTGGACTACCCAGAAAAATGTAAGCCCAGGACGCTGCTGCTTACTTGCAGGTTATTTTAAACCCTTATATAATCCATAGTTCATTTGAAGAGAAAATTTCTTTTTGTGCAAATGGCATTTCAGGCAAGTTGTGTGAATATATCCATAAACATGTTTAATTCATTGGAAAAATATAAGAGAGAGTTGATGCAGAAATAACCTGCACAATTAAAATGAAGTATCTTTTCAAAGCATCGGTCAAATGTCTAAGCAATCAAAAATTGGGAAACTCTTGTTTCATCTTGCTATATGGCATTGCTTTGTACCAAGAGAGGAAGTAGAATTTTGAGGGGAAAAATGTTAAAATACTTTCATGAACACTTCAGAACTACTGGTTCTATGTGAATAAACAATGTGCTTGTTTCCAAGAATTCATTTTGCCAAAGTAATTACTGACTCTGAGTCCATAAGTCTAATAAATGCTTAGTGCTATTATATTGTTTACAGCCTATTGAAAAAAAGTACTTTCTCCCTACATAGCAGTGGATTTATGGGCATTAGGATTAATGGTTGTAGAAGGCCTGTTGTCTGGTGTGGCACTCTAGCATTCTAGATTTAACTAAAATGGAAAACCCTCTGCATCTTCAAAGCTGCTGCTCTTGTTTGCTCTCAAACCAAACCAAACCAAAAAAAGCTACATTATAACCAGTGTTCTGCTTATTAGAATTTTTAAATAGAAAAGTGTAGATATATAAAACATAATGAGGATTATGTATAATATATATTAGTAATATATATATACATATCTATATATATATATAGATATATACATACATATATATGTAAATATAGAGTATATATATATATATATATATATATATATATATATATATATATATATATATATATATATATATATAAAGCCAAACTGCTTCTCCTATGAAAAATAGCTGAGGGAATTCAGACTATTTAGTTTGGAGAAAAGAAGGTAGAAGGTTTAGGGGAGACCTTATTGGTCTCTACAATTTCCTGCCAGGAGGGTGTAGCGTGGTGGGGAGGGTCTCGTCTCCCAGGCAGCAAGTGGCTGGACAAGAGAACATGGCCTCAAGATTCTATATCAAGAAGAATGTCTTCATTGGAAGGGTGAGCATGTGTGACAGGCTGCCCAGGGGAGTGGTGGAAGAACCATGCCTAGCAGTGTTAAAAATGTATGGATGTGGCACACACAGGGACATGGCTTAATAGTGAACACTGTGCTGTTAATAGTTGTGCTCAATGGTCTTGGAGGTCTTGTCCAACCTAAACCATTCTATGATTCTATATAGTACACATATAATATATATATTTTTCTGTGGTTTATGAAGAATGGGGAGTTTTGTTCACAAAAAGGCACAGAAGTAATTGTGCAACCCTGCATCCAGTTAATTTACCACTATTAACTTTTGCCTAAAAGAAGTCAATATGATTTAGTTTGTGAAAGAACTTCCGATCTTTACTGGAACAAATGCTTCGAAATTCGAAAATAGTCCTTTCCCTTTGATTTCTCATGACATTTTCAGAGTACTACTTAAATAATTAAGGACTTTTTTTCTGAAGGCTGGCCTTGAAATTTTAATGCAGGGAATGGGATGCTAAGGCTTAAGCAAAGAACACGACTATTGATAAAAGTATCCTTTTTTTTTTAACTATTAGAGAAAACTTTAGTTTCAATAACTTACTTGATATAGTCTGTAATTACGTAATATTATTTGCTTTGTAATTATGCTGGCATCAATAAATCCTCAATTTCTGTGGCTAAGAATAAAACCGTTTTCCTGGATTTAGAAGTTAATTCACTGATCCTGTCTCTTCTGGAGACTGATGTAGGGGAAATTATGTGTTAGCACTGACCCCTTGTGCTCCCAGGTTAGCATACACCCCAAGAGGAATGGCTCTTTGTTGTCTGCACAGTCTGTTTTGGAAACATGGTGCAGTTTGGATTTCTAGACAGAAGTTCTTTGGGTCTATTAAAGACTTTATCACGTCTGATAGAGCTGGGTATGTTGCCATGGAATGCTGCTCCGAGTAACTGGAGTGTGGGTGTTAAGGGCAGTGTCGTGCTGGGAGTCAGGCTTGTCCCTTGGTTTAAACAGGCACTGCCACACTGCTTCAGCTTCTCATCCCCTTATGGCTAAAGAGGACTTGGCATCTTGGCAATGATTTTATGCAGATGACAGAGGGGAATTACTTGTGATAAATTAAGGAGGTTGAAATACAAAGGGCTTTATTGTTGCTGTTGTTATTTTCCAAATAGGATAAGACTGGTTGCTGTTTTGTATAATTTCAGTTAAACAAAGTGCATCAAAGTTACAGGGAAACTGCTCTATGCTCATAAGCAGTGGTGAAAAAAACATTTCTGTATTATATCTAGATGTTTAGGCCATAAAATAACTTGTACCAGATTTCCTGGAAGTTAGCATTGCAGTTAGCAATGTATTTATTAGACTTAATGCCAATTTCTTTGTTTAGCAATCTTCTGATTGAATTTAAGCCAGTCAGCTTTTGAAATGTTTGGGGGTAGTTTGAGAAATAATGATTTAGCAGTTCAGTGCTACTATGTCTTAAGTTAATTAAGCACTAAGAACTGAAACGGGAATATCATCATAAAAGCCTAGATTCTTATAAGGTCAGCAGTTCTCCAGTACATATTAATAAATGCAATTCCTGAAGGTCAACATTAATATGGTTCAAGAATTACATCTTCAAACTGTATTAGACACAGCCAATATTATTTTTTGTCCATAGTGACAAAATTAACTGGTTTAATTTCATTGCTTGCATCTAAATATTTCATGTTCATCATGGACTGGAATTTAAAATGCTTATGGTGAATCATTATTTTGCTTTTTTTTTAGTATAGAGGAAAAAAGTAAATAACGAGTGTGTCTTATAAGCAATTTCATAGGTTTTCTGCTGACCTAGTATAGGAAAGTTGTTAAATTTCTCATCACCTCATGAAACCAGGTCATCTAGGTAGATGTGCTCATTTCACTTTTTCAAACAAGAAATCTGTTTTTAATAAATGAGCTATGGGCTCTAAGGATGAAGGAAAAAAAATCCAGCAATACTCTTCTGCAAAGACCTTCTTTGTTTTGAATATCTGAGTGAATTCTGAATTGCTTCATTTTCTTACACTGTAAATCATTCTGTTCCTTAATGATGATACAGCATAACTTTCCTGTCTTTGATCATATATAAAATGAAAGAACTTCCTCAATTTTGTAATACGCAGAAATGGGAGATTTTTAGGATATAACTTAAGATATGGCACTTTTCCAGAAGAAATTGCATTCCTAATGAAGGCTATCCTGTTTCCACATCTGTGTGGAAAATACAAGAATGTACAGTTTTAGAAATGCTCCTGAATTACTGCCTCTGCAGTGGATGTATCTCAATTATGCCTCTTCAATTTTGGCCTCTGCTGACTTTCTGCAAAGTTATTTGTTCTGTCAACTTCTGTGTCTAATATTGCTGCTCCCATGAACAAATTGACTTGGATGAAAAAAATGAACCTCTGTATGGCTTGTGTGATTTGCATGTCTCAAAAAATCTGTTATTCTGGTTCATGTTTTGGAGCTGTGTAGTAATCTCTCTAAATGTCAATATTTTTTTTTTTTATATCTCTGAAAGTCAAGCTGATTTTTTCCAAATTTAGACTAAAATCAGTGATAATATTGTTATTTATTTATTTATTATCTTCTCTCCCATGTGCCATCAGATGCTTGGAAAACATCTGCTGCTCCTACTCAGGTTTTTGATCTCATAAATTTTTTTACTAATACTTTGGTGCCACAAATTCATCTTGTTTGTTCTTATTGCTGTCACTTTTTCATCTAAAAGTCATTACAATTTATGTTCATGCTGGTTCTCCATCTTATCCCAAATATCAATCTTCAATGCCAACAAGGGTGGAAAAAATTACATTTGTTATCCATTTTGAGACTTCTGTGTATGTTTTACAAATGTACAAATCTTCTTCACCATCTTAAGGACTTTAAGGTTACAAAGTCAAGAAGTTTGTAATGAGAAGAAATAACTTTTAAGTTTGGATGGTGCTTGTAATAATTAACGTACTTTGTGCGTGCATTATCCTAATTCTGTGTGAGATGCTATTTTTATTTGCTAAAATCCTGTGCTCTTTTCTCACAGTATTTAGCTTGCAGGAAGTA
This sequence comes from Taeniopygia guttata, assembly GCF_048771995.1. Taxonomy (NCBI): domain Eukaryota; kingdom Metazoa; phylum Chordata; class Aves; order Passeriformes; family Estrildidae; genus Taeniopygia; species Taeniopygia guttata. The sequence goes on along the minus strand of NC_133024.1, from coordinate 11,743,043 downwards.
GCTTTCTGTGAATTTCATGCTGTCAGAAAAAAGATAGAGCAAACGTTTGCACAAAATTGCTTTTTTGTGACCAGTTTGTCAGTTTGTAGGACTTTTGATACTTCTCTATCCCTTTCAATATCAGAGCAATCTCAATCTTGTTCATTCTCTGCAAACCGTCTCACCTGAGAACTAATAAATATATGAAAGGTTCTTCAGACAAGCTCCTGAGATCTTCCTAGTGTCTTCTTAACTTGTGAATTGGATGATTTGAAGCAGGGGAGTGTAGCAACAACAACAAAAATCTTGTCATGTAATGCTTGCCCAGGAGAAGTATTGAACTGAGGGAATTCACAGTGAGCTGATTAACATTTCCTAAATTTTGAGATTTTGATTTGGTAATATTTTTGTCTTTATATGCACAAATGTGTATCTCTGTGCAGTGTATGCAGAAAGAAGGAGAAATATTAAAATTCTATGCAAGTTAATAAGAATTGACTACTTAGTGAGATCAGGATTTGACTTTATAGTGTGTCCATAGCCTCCCATTTTTTCTTCTAATACAACTTACTCAGGACTTAAAGCGTCCTTCATATGAACAAGTATTTTGGAGGAAGGAAAGTGGTGACATTTGTCAAAATAGAGTTTTTTCCATGTATCATAATTTCTTCCTGGAATTACCGTTTCTGTTGTCTGTTAAATAAAATGTAGGAAGGGTCCCCTTCACTACCCTATGCCTGCCATGTGCATAGGTGTGATTTATGCAACGTTACCCCTTCTGTCTCGCCCAGCAGAGGGTAGGTGGAGAGACCTTGCCTGCTGCTGGGCTTTTCTCTCAACAGAAACTAGTTAGGAAGTGGAGTTGTAGCTATGCTGTCTAGGGAAACTGGTTAGAGAGAAATCATAACATTGGCAGGCATGGAAGATGTGGGTAAAACCAGTTTCCCTACATCATGTGTTGGCTGTTTGAGATGGGTGAGCTCTTTAGAGCTGTGACTTGCAGGAGATGCACATGAGAGTGTCAGAGAAGGCTGTGCCATGGAGGGTGAAAAGAAGGTGGGTGGCTTTTGAAGCTACAGAGACCAATGCCTAGGGAGAGAAAGTGATGAATAGTAGGAAAACTGCTCATGGAACTATTTTATTCCTTAATATCAAAATCCGTTCATTACTGTTTCCACATGCTTATTCGTTTTGGAACTTCTTTTATATTTTGATTTCATCTCCATGCTTTGTGCATGTGTGTGTGTGTGTTACACCACATTCCTGGTGTTCTGAACTTCAAAATATACCTCCTCAGCTTTCCTTTGGTTTACTTTTCAAATGTGTAAATTTGCAACTTAGTAGGTGATTTGGTATTCTGCTGGTGACGTGATTTGTTATTAATTGGGAAAGGCAGCTTTTCAATTATGGCTAAAAATTGCTATTAATCCATAAAATCTTGGAGAAAAGTTCTTGCCTATTAAAATTTTAATTCCTTTTCTAGAACATCTTTTCCCACAGAGAGTACCCATCTTTAGAGAGGGAAAGGAAAATTACACCAGCAAGTATGGGTAGTAAAATATAGTATATGTATTCAGACACTACCCTGTTAGATGTCTATGTAGATAGTTGAGAGTTTTTACTAACCTCCTATCTCCAGTCTTAAGATTTTGTGCAGTAAAAAGAGAAAGACTTAAAGACAAATCTTTTAGGGAAAGGTTAATGAAAAACGGGGAAGAAGTCATTAAAATAGTAAAATATACAATACAAGTGCCACATATGCAAGTGGATGACATAGTAAAAGGAGCTCTGGTTGATCCCAAGGTTTTTAAAGCTTAACAAACTTATGCTGATGTTATTTCAGCTGGGAAGTCCTGAGATTCCTTCTGTCTAATTTGAGGATGTGGATTGAAGACTATCGCTTCGATGGATTCCGGTTTGACGGTGTTACGTCGATGTTGTATCACCACCACGGCATTGGTGAGCATTTATCAACTCTGATCTCAGCCCTCCTGCTGCAGCTCTGTTGCTGTGGAAATAGTGCTCTACAGTCCACTGTTTCTCAGGGGGATAAAAGGGGTTTAGCACAGGAGCTAGAGGGTCTTATAGGTAGAGCTTGAAACTAGATGGGAAGGGGGAAAGGACAAAACCAGGCTTGCTAGTGATGAACAATGGGATGGCACACCCAAAACTTGGAGACAGAAGCACTAGGGAGATCCCTCAATCTGCTCCACAAGGTGTCAGCTATAACAAACGACACTGAAGTGTTTCTGTACCAACACACACATGAGGAACAAAGAAAGAGGAGCTCAAAGCTTTAGCCCAGTCCTGGGGTATTGACATGATTGGCATAAGCAAAACCAGTGGGATGAGTCCTATGGCTGGAGTGGCCCAGTGGATGGCTGGATGGGAGCACAACACAGCTGGCACAAACAGGCTCAGCAGATTCCTAAAGCACCTGGATGATGCAGGGTGTGATTCTGGGGGATGGTCCTGTGCAAGGCCAGGACTTGGACTCTGATCCTGATGAGTCTCTTCCAGCTCAGGATAGTTTGTGAATGATCAAAAAAATCAAGATTTGCTAATTTCCTTGCTTTGTTGCAATGATGATAGATGGAAAATAATTAATGCATTCTGTGCTTATAAAATGAAATATTGAGTGAAATACCTGTGTATTCTAAATAAAACTTGACTGTGTTTTTTAAAACTTCTTGTCTTATTAGGCACAGGGTTCAGTGGAGATTACAATGAATATTTTGGCCTTCATGTGGATGAAGATGCTTTGTGTTACCTGATGCTGGCCAATCACATGATTAATACCTTGCACCCAGAATGCATAACCATAGCAGAGGTAAGATCATTTTGCCATCCTCAGTGACATTAATATTGATTAGTTTGCTTTAGGATGTGAATTTCCTGTTAATTATAGAGTCACACTTTGGGTACTCAAGCAGTGACATGAGCTGAAAAATATTAATTAGTGGACAGACTTTGCCTGGTGGGAAAAAACAACCTGAATATGCACTCTGGGAATTTTCTCTGCATTAATAGATTATTAATTAATGTGGCAGTTTCTTTTTTTTTTTTTTCATCACCTTGAACTTGTAATGAGAATTGTTTTTATTAGTTTATTGCTTGTGCATGATAGCCATTTGTCAGTAGTGCTCTGTGGTACTAAAGATTAACAGCCCTAATGATGTTTTGCATATTTTGAATTATATTGGTATAGCTGACAATTACCCTTCAAATTAAATGCAATAAACTTATAGATGTTAAATATATAGAGTAATTTAAATTTATTATTAAGTAAATAGGCTATATTACTTGAGTTGATTGAGATCAATTTTTTGACTGAAGAATGTTTCTGGCGCATGGAGCTTTTAAGAGTAAGAAACAGCAGAGCATTCAAAATTCTAATTTGAACTGATATTTTGTCTTTATCCAGAAGAAAATTAATTTAAATATGGAGGATTTTTTTTCTGATATCATGTTTAGATAATTCATTTAGTTTAAAAGAAAAAGTGGGATATATCTGATACTAGTAGGGACTGTATGGATTTCTAATAAAAGGGTTTGTGATGCTTAAGAGTTCTCTATTTTTAGGAAGCAAAATACTGCTTAACTTCATTTCTTATTTATGGTAAAGTCTTCTATCATAGACAACCACTGCTAAGAGCTCAGTGATAAGCTACCAAAGCAGCATCTGGGGAGCAATCAGTAGCAAACTGGAGGTGGTTTCATTGAGCTGTAGGCTTATTTGAAATTAAACCAGTTAATTTTCTAGGTAGTTCTAGGTTATAACTGAAGAAATTCTGAGTTTAGTTGTCTTGTAATACCTGAGATTTTTTTTTTTTTTTTTTTTAATAAGATGTGTCTTCAGTTTCTCATGCTTAAGTTGAGAGCTGCTGCTTTTAAAATAAATAATTTTCTGCCTCAGGAAGTTGCTACATGAATCATAGAATTGATCAATGTGCTTCATGGTTAAAGGAGAATTTCAGAATGAGAAACTATTGACATAATTGAAAATTACAAAAGGCAGTGAAGAATGCTTGCTTGCCTATAGAATCAGTGCTATGTGAGAAAAATGTTTTTCTCTGGCCATAACTAATTATAATATATTCCCTAATTAATGTAATTAATTGATGATTTTACAGCTTTTTAATATTCTGTATATTCAGTTCTTAGTAATTGCTAATTTTTTAGGTGTTACTGAGTATATGCATGTTTTTCTTTTTGGTCTTCTAAATAAAGCAGTGATTAAAAGTTCTTTATAATGGGAAGAAAAATGTTAAGTAAAATTATGTCATGCCTGAAGTATTATAGACACAAACAGGCAAAGACACAGTATGCTGAGGTTTCTAGTTTTATATGGAGCTCTTTTCAAACCTGGTCTGAACAAATGCTTTGAAATTAGCTGTTTAATCATAGCATAATAGAATGGCCTGAGTTGAAAAGGAACTTAAAGATCCTCAAGTTCCAAGTCCCTGCCGTGAACAGGGATACCTTCCACTAGCTCAGGTTGCTCAGAGCCCCATCCAACCTGGCCTTGAACAGGGATGGGGCAGTCACAGCTTCTCTGAGAAACCTGTGCCAGGGCCTCACCACCCTCACAGTAAAGACTTTCTTCCTAATATTTAATCTAAACCTACTCTCTTCCTATTTGAAGCCATTCCCCCTTGTCCCATCAAAACATATCCCAGCAAAGAGTCCTCTCTGTCATTCTTGTGGGCTCCTTTCAGGTACTGGACAATCCCAATCCTCTCAGCCTTTTCTCATAGCAGAGGTGCTCTATCCCTGATCTTCATGGCCCTCCTCTGGCCTGGCTCCAGCAGGTCCCTGTCCTTGCTGTGCTGGAGCCCAGAGCTGATGCAGCCCTGCAGGTGGGGTCTGAGCAGAGCGGGGCAGAGGGGCAGAATCCCCTCCCTGCCCTGCTGCCCACTTTGGACACAGCCCAGGACAGATCTGGATTTCTGGGCTGCAAGAGCACACTGATAAATCATGTCCAGCCTCTCACCCACTTGCACCCTCAAGTCTTTCTCAGTGGCTGCTCTGGATCTGTTCACACCCAGCCTGGATTGATAACAGGGGTTGCCCCAATCCAAGTGCAGCCCCTAAACCATGGGAGACTCCCAGGGGTCCACTTAAACTGTTTCCAATACAGACATCACTGAGAAATGTGATTCCTGCCTGAAGCCAGCATACACTATCAAACCCCCCAACATTTTGGCAGTGACACCAGCCATGGAGCAATTCACACATTGGTATGAATAGACTCAGTCCACCCATTTCTTTTAATGTTGCTGCCTTCAATGAGAGTTATAGAGGAGAAAAGGGCTACTGCCTCAGCTTCCCTTACCCATTGTCTCAAGGCCCTGAAGTCCTTTTTAATCCCCCTTGGATCACTGTTGTCACTTCATTGCCCCCTCTGTGGAAGATCAGCAGTGTGTTGTAGTCTGAGGGTTGTACCAGGCTAGGAAGTTTCCTGGTAGAAGTACATGGAAGATCTACTAAACAAACTATTTATGATTTTTTTGTGTGTGTGTCCAGTTAAAATTTGTAGACATAGATATAAATACTGATAAATTTGGAATTTTGCTTCCCAAAAATCTGGCTTTCAATATTGTGACTCAAGTAGATGGGAGCTGCTTAAATCTCAGACTTGTCCTCCAGACAGGCATCATGGCATCACAGAAAAAGGCTTTTGTTTCATATCATCATGTCCTGTATAAACTAGAGACCAAGAGTCTGTGTCTGTCCTTTCTGACTGATTTAGGAGAGTTACTGAAATTTTTATCACCTCTAAAAGTCTGTAAAGAATTTTTACTTCACTATTTGTTTTTTTTTTACAGCGTGGGGAATGTGGGTGCAGTTTTCTGTGTGATCCAATGGCTGCTGACTGAAGGGGGATAATTCCCTCCTTTGATCTCCTGGCTGTGCTGTTGACACAGCCTGGGATGTGCTGGCCATCCCTGCTGCCAGCCCAGGCTGCTGGCTGAAGCTCAGCTTGCTGCTGGCCCACAGCCCCCAGCCCTTCCTCCCCAGCAGAGCTGTTCCCCAGCCTGGCTGGCCTGGCCCCTATGGATGCAGGAGCTGGCCCATCCCAGCGTTGGGATTAACTTGGTGACATTCTGGCATTCTGTGTGACATTTCTGCTGAGTGATTCCTCCAGCCAGTCCCTCTGGATGGCAGCCCTGCCTTCCACCCCTGAGATGCCATCCGTGAGCTTCCTAGTGACCTGGTTGATCTCCTCCCTTATGTCAGTGTCTGTGTATATGGGTATGACTTGCAGCGTAAATATCTTTTTCACTATTCCAGTGCAGCAATTGAATTGAAAAGTGGATTGAATCCAGCAAATCAGAATGAATTTCCTAATTAAGCCCTGGTTCTTTTCAGTACTAATTCCATAAATTCTCTTGTGTAGATGCAAGAGTGTTTGTTAATCCATAACTGCTGTTAGTGAGAAACCATTCCTCCACAAAAGTTAATAAAATTGAGTACTGATGGATATTTTGCAATTGTTGCAGACTTGCATTTTCTGTCCAGATAACTTTAGAAAAGAATGCTGCATGATAAAATTGCCTAACAACATGGTGAAATAAATATTTTGAGAACATGGATTTACAAATTTAAGAATAGTCTGCTTCCATCAATATGAAACTGGAAAATTATGCAGTAAGAGCATGTCACTTTCCAGGACTAGCTGGATCAATAGGTTTGGTTTCGGGAAAAGAATTGAGACTGTATTTTTCTTCCTTAGTGTGCTTTATATTTAACCTTTCTTATGCAATTCCTTATGCAAAATATCAATAAACAAAATGAAGGTTTAATTTGTCTTTTGTTGACTACTTTGGACTTTCTATTGATTACTTGGAGCTCAAGAGAGCTAATTATTTCAAACTCTGTATCTGCTGAGGTCTCTTCCTATTTAAATATCTACTGTATTAAATTATTCTGAGGTAGAGTATTTGATGAGAAAAGTCATAATGCTTTTCTCTGTAACTTTTGCATTCAAACAGCACATCTGGGTGTAGTAATAGTGGATGTAAATTTACTCTTTTTTCCCCTTAACCAGGTCAATCTTTGAAGCTGTTTATAGAGTGTTTGTATGTCAGTATTACTGTAGGAGGGAAATGTGCAGGGATGTTTGCAGTGCTGTGGAAATGATGTTGTGGGGTGTTTTATCTGTTGCAGGATGTTTCTGGAATGCCAGCACTCTGTCGGCCTGTGGCAGAGGGAGGAGGGGGTTTTGATTATCGGCTTGCCATGGCCATTCCAGATAAGTGGATCCAGGTGAGAACTTCTTCAAAGTGGGATGTTTCCCTGTCAGTGCATACACATAACCACTTCTGAATCCTACTGATGAGTTTTGCTTTCTTCTATGTTAATGTGCTATTGAAATAAATTCTGACAGGTTTGAGCACAGGTATTAGAGGCTGAAATGAGAGCTGTCAGATGTTATGTAGGCTCCAGGTGAGGAAGTTTAGGAGCAGGGATTCGCATTCCAGCTGATAATTGTTTTCTTGATACAATACACATAAGCTCAATTTCTTTGAAATTACCTGTATCTTGCAACTGCTGTAGAATGTGTAATCTATATTGAATGTGGACAGGTAGATAAAAAGTTAACCATATGCATGTAAATATTAAAGAAAAAAACCCCAAACAATAAAAGATCACTCCAAAAACATGCAATAAGCCCTCCTGACATTGGGCATAGAAATTGCCATTGAATATAAATACACCTGAAAGTTTAAGCAAAGTAAACCTAGGTGAATTACACAAACACCTGCACTTGGTACAGGGGGGTTGCAAAACTGAATAATATAAATCTGTAAATATTAATAAATTCTGACTGCAATAAGTATTTATATCACCTTTTCCTTAATATACAGAATCACAAGAAAAGGCATAAAATACTAGATTATCTGAAAAGGCTTCTAGTAATGTTTTAGAGAACTTTTTTCAGTTAGACAGAATATTGCACCCAAATCCTTTGGGGTGTCATGATGATCTAAAAAAAATAAATGTTTTCTATGACCATTAATGCTTCAATAAATATAATGTGTAGCTAAGAATGATAATTTAAAAATTAGCTTACCTTTGGCATTTTTCAATTTTGTAACTAGGAGGTAGAGAACCAGTTGAAAAACAGATTTCAAGCCTCTTTTCCGAAGACAAAACTTTGCAGCTTTTCCAACAGAGACACCATCATTAAAACTTGGAATGTGTAATTTAGACATTTAGGTCCTGGAATGCAGTAAGGGCTCATTTTTTTAACAACAAATACCTAATTGTGATGTTTTGTGGGTTTCTTGGAGTTTTGTTGGTTTGTTTTTTGTTTTGTTCCTTAACACACTTTAGGGCAGGCAAGATGAGCGATTTCCTAGGTAAGCAAAATGCAAGTGGCCAAGTTCATGTTACATGGGGGAAAAAAACAGACCGTAGAATTTTACAAGTGCAAAAATTTGCAATGTAATTTAGCAATCTCTGATATGATCTGCTTCATTGAATTCACAATACTTGGATAAGAAGCATAACTGTGCTGCAGTAAATTCTGTTCTTTAACTGGAGAAAATGTCAGGTTTTCCAGCTTAAACATGTACTTGACATGGGACATGATGGGATGTTTAGTGCAAACCAGCTATGATTGGCGTTGTACAAAAACTTAGTGTGATATAGGCAGGAAGCTTCTTGCCAATGAAACTGCAAATTAGTGACCAGAGTAGTGATGTGGAGTTAGAGAAAGAGTGATGCCAGAGTTTGTTACCACATTTCATGAATGGAAAAATAAAGCTGAGATGGTTGGAAGGGAGAAGTTCAGCTAAGCAGTTTATCAGCTGTTATCAAACTCTCCTAGACTGGTTACTCTCTCTTTTTAAAATATGATTTCAAGAATGTACTGTTAATAGGAAATTTTCTAGGCAACTTGCTAAAGTAAGTTTGAAAACTGAAGAATCTCCCAATGGATCGCATGAACTAATTCTGAGGAATCTGTAAAAGTAAGAAAGAGAAACTGTTTGTCACAGCAGTGGTTGTACTAGTTCAGATTCAAGATAGATGTAGTATGTAATATGATGCTACGTAGGGACCTCAATATGTTCGGAGCCAGAATTCATAGACTTAAAAAAAAATCAGCAAAGAAAGAGGAGAAAAAAAGATTGTTTAGGAATATATGGGCAGTTACAATTATAATGTTAACTTTTGCAGTGTGATATTGGCCATCTTGGTGCTATTGCCTTTTTATCACTTCTGTTTTTATGTCTATATATTTTGTATATGCATTTAAGTTGTAGTGATCAATGGAGGTCTACAAAGTGGTGTAAAAAAAAAGAACAAACTAACACTGAAATTGAGCGAGATTTATCAGATGAAGGAAATAATGTGATATGAGATAGAAAATGCCTATTAATAGGATTCAGTTTAAATTGCTAAAAATCAGGAGGTAGCACCACACTGCCTGAGCTTTATTTGGAAGCTCCCATATGTCGGGATTGCATTTCCTGTTATTATGAAGCAGGTAGGTGTGTGCCCACATATTTCTTCCTTGGTTTTGGTGCAGTGTTCTCTTGCAGGTCCTATCAATCACATTCTCCACTGCATCAGAGGATTCACATAGTAAATGGCAAAACCTGTTGTCTGTGCTTCCCCAGGGAGGTAGAGGAGAAAAAAAGTATTCTTGGCATTATATTTATGTGGGAAAATTGAAAAAAAAAAAAAAAACAACTCTTTGGATTACCAGAGAAAGCTCATCACTTCAAAACTTGGGAGTGTGAGAATACAGTGTACAATCCATTGGACATTTCTGTGTCAAATAATGTTACATGTTTTTAGTTAAAGCAGTTTTTCAGTAATCTTTCTTTTATTTCTGTAGATAATTAAGGAGCTAAAAGATGAAGACTGGAATATGGGCAATATTGTGCATACATTAACAAACAGACGGTGTGAAGAAAAATACATTGCTTATGCAGAGAGTCACGACCAGGTATTTTCAGCTGTTTGTTCATAACCAAGTAAAAGATCTTGTTTAGAAGTTTGATGTTTGTTTGTTTGTTTGTTTTTTTAATGAGAAAGGACTTGAGGAGGATGGCAAGAATTTCAGAGACAGGTAGATTTGGATTAGTGCTCTTTTTTTTTGTACTTGTTTGTTTTGTTTAGGTTTTTGAGGGGGGGGTGTTAGGTTGCGGGGTTTTTTTTGTTTGTTCTTCTGTGTTTTTATTTTACAATCCTTCATTTTAGTAAAATAATCCTCCCTGGAGTGTATGGGTGATATTAGCTTTCAGTTTTCTTTTGTTTTTAAGAAATGAGTTGTAGTTTCTTGTTTTGCCCACCATAGAACAGAGGAACGAGTATAATCCATGCTTTTGAAAATCCTCTTTCCACTAAGTAAACTGGAAACTACTTATGATAAGCATAAACAATATGCCAATATAAGAAATTTGTTTGTGACTTCTCTTCCCTTTGTGAAAGCCTTTCCTCTCTGCAAGGACTGAAAACATCCTCTTTTGAGACCTAAATGAAATATGCTGTAGCAGTTTGGTTCAAAGCAATTATAATAGTTCTGTGTGTGGAAAAAAGAAAAAGTAATGATGAATTTGGATAGCATTCATCTCCCACAATCTTTTTAACCCTTGTTTCTGAAGAATCAGGAAAAAAAAAAAAAAGTAATTTGGGAATTGTTCAATTAGCATCTTTAAACCTTTTATTAAAAAATGTGTATTTCATTTAAGTAACCTATCTTTCCTTTATATACTAGAGGTTGATATTCCATTTCCTCTACTTTCTACAATAAATGTCAACAGACATGTCCAAAACAAATTTTATATTTTAAAAAGAGCATTCTGAGTTTACCACTCATGATATCCATTTTGTGTACCTATTTACACTCTGATCTCAGAGTCTGTTACAGTGTTCATTTAATGCATGTTCCTGATAAAGAAATTCAGAAATTACTTGGAAATGTATATTATTCTACAATAAGCTGCTTTCATCAAAGCTGATGCTTTGCCCTAAAGCACAACATATAACATTACTGTTTCTGTTCTTTTATTTCACGGTGATTTTTAGCAATTGAGTTGTTTTCCATATCACTTTGCATTTTCAGTTTAGAATGTCATACTTAGGGGAAAAAAATTTCATTATTTTTAATTAAAAGAAAACTATGATTACAGACATGCATCAGGCTGATATGTGAAAAGTAGGCTAGAGAAACAAAAAGTGTGGATAAAATTCAGTCTGAAGATGCCTGAAGTGATGCATGTGAGGGTACAATCCTGGTTTCTTATATGTTGTAATGGGCTATGAGCTGACTGTTGCCAGTCAGAATACAAGGCCATGTGGTTTTAAGAAGAGTGTGAAAATAGCAACTCCAAATCTAATCACTGTCAAAAAAGCAAATGCAGTCCTGGAATTATTATGAGTGGAATAGAGAAGAGCACAATCAACATGCCACTGCAGTCTTTCCTGGTTTGTGTGAATCTTCAATGTCGGAGACAGGTTTGGTTCTGTATTTTGGAGGATATACAGCATAACTGGAAAAACTGCTGTGGAAAGGAATAGCAGGTGTGGATTGATTTTCATAAAGAAAAAAAAATACTAAAAAGAATAAGATTCTTTGGGGTAGCAAAGAGATCACTGAAGGGAAAAATATATCCATTTATAAAATCACAGTTGCCACAGAAAACACAAATAAGGAAACACTTAGCTGCTCTTCCAATGGAAAGATTAGGGGATATTAAATAGCACAAACAAATGCCACATTCTGAGCCCAGAAAATGGTTGTTCATTTCAGTCTTCAGTCTTCTCATTGTCGCATAGGATTTTTTTTCCTCTAAATAGAGTATTTTTTACTTAAGGGAATAATCTATATATGCTGTTATATTGTCAGCTGGAAAATGAACGGATGATGGTGCTTTTCAGCTAGACCTGTTTACAGTTCATCTGTATCTCTGGAATTCAGTAAATTTTTGCTCAAGAGTATAAAACAAGAATTGGGCTAATTGAACAAAAATCAGCTATTTAAATATAAATGCTCCAAAATGTTTTCCATTACCTGCCTGCTAATATATTGGATGACATTTTGTGGTCTTTCTCTAGTTGCAGTGAGCACTAGCAAGTTAGTAATTCAGTATTTTCTTTTCTGTGAAATCACAGAAAACCAATCACATTCTTGATTGCATATAAGTGAATGCTTCATACTCGCTCTTCACGTCTGAATCGGAGTTTTGTTTATACCCATTTATTTTTGCATTCCAGGAGCTTTTACTATAGGTGTTCACTTTCTTATTTTCTGTATTTCCTGTAAAAATTTCCAAATAGTAGGTCACTTGTGGCTTACTGAGTTGATGCTGATATTTCACGATCGATATTTGTAGGTGAAAAAGTTCTTAGAGTAGTTATGCAGTATGATCCCATTGGGTGAAATGTAGGACCGGGGATTAAACATATTCTAGTCTGTTACCATTATTGACTCAGTCCCATCAGCCCAGGAGCTCCACTAACAATGGAGAGGGTTGCAACGAGAAAACAGATAACTGGGGCTGACATCCAGTCCAGGCTCAGCTCATGGACATCCCTGCCTCAGTTTTTGGCAGCAGACCAGTTCTATATTGCACATCACACAATGCACAGATGCAGTGATCAGAATGTAGGGTCACCATGAATCTGATGATTGTTGACAGTGGCAGGATGTTTTCTTCATCTGGATCATGCACACTGAGCCATGTCCTTGGCTCTTCAGTGGTCTTGTAAATCCTCCCACTATGATACAGACCACCTGTTTAAAAAAAAAAAAACAAAAAACAAACCAACCAAAACTTAGAAACACTGTCTTTCTGAACTATTCTAGGCACTGGTTGGTGATAAGACACTGGCCTTTCGCCTGATGGATGCAGAGATGTACACAAACATGAGTGTGCTCATGCCTCTGACGCCAGTTATCGATCGTGGCATACAGCTTCATAAAATGATTCGTCTCATTACTCATGCACTCGGAGGAGAGAGCTATCTGAACTTCATGGGTAAGTAATCTCAGGAAAAAGTCTCTCATTTTCTCATCTACAGAATGCGTGGCAGGGAAATAAAATGATCTGACATAGTCTTATATCCACAGTATTTATCACAGTGCTGAAATTTGGAGCATAAATGCTTTTATAGATTTATTACAAAAGGTAATATGCATTGTTTTTCTGTCTGTAAGATGTATGACAAGACAAGACAATAAAATCACGATGGTTTCTAACTGTAAGAGAAATAACTTTTACAACTCAGATTAGTATTTTTATAGTTGTTCTGCAAGTTTGTCAGGTAGTGAGCTGTGGCTCATGCAGCTGGGTTGTATTTTGTCTCTGTTCTTTTCCTCTCTTAAATTTTTTAGGGTAACAATGAATTTACTAAAGATAGCTCTGTGCTTATTTCAGTTATTAATTGTCATGAAGTAGTCTGGAATCAGTTGACCTATTCCTTTGCTTCTTAGTGCTTAATGAGGTATGCAAGGACAAATCACAGAAACAGGAGGTACATTCTGCTATCAAAGCACAGAAATTGGAAGAGTTAGTGGTACGTTCTTCTGGTCTATCAACTAAAATAAAACTGTTGAGTTACTTCCAAAGCAAAGTTGCTACAAGAAAGTTCAATTGTTAGTCTAATTTAACCAGCAAGTTACAGTTTCATGTAGTCATCTTAAAAGTTAAATATTCTTAGCCTTCTGGAAAAATCCAAAGGTATTTATGCTGTCTGTTCTTTGCCATATTAATTTGTTTACTTTCTTTGCAAAATAGTTCTTACTTTACAGTAAAAATTTTGTAGTATGTTTGGACAAGTTCTGTATAGCATTTGTGATAGTCTCATGGGGAACAAAAGGGCTGAAAGCCGTTACAAAATCACCATCTCAGTTTTCTGATAATGTAGCGCTTGATAATTATAGAAATTTTAGCTTAGTACTGTCTTCTACTTTTGTGGTTAAATGTTTTGTTATATAAGGTTTAAGGGGACTGTTGGATGTATATTGCCCTTCTTCCATAATGGTGTATTTAACATCATATTTTCTGATTAAAAATCTGGAGGACATAAGACAATGGTGACACTGGATTTTACCTATACTGATACGTACTCTCTTTCTTTGTATTAGGAGTAAACTCAGAAAATTGTGTTGATTTTCTTAAAAAGAATTGAAGCATTTTCAGTACAGAACTAATTCACCATATGCAATACTAGAAAAATTATTATTTCCAAGAAAATGCAGGTTGTTTGCTTCACTCTTGAGAAAAAAAAAAAGTTAATGAAATAAATATTTATGAAGTGTGCAATCAGGCACCAAAATGTTCAAGATATGAGGTGTAGACTTCCATTCAAACTAGTAATACTATAATAGTTGAGGAAACAGGTGTTTACTAAATACTCTAGCTAAACTGCAGGTGTCTTTGGCCCAGATTGACTTAGTAAGATTAGAAATCTAATCAGTAATGCAATGTGGCATGTTAAATCCAGTGTGTCAATGCTGGCTGATTGAGCAATTAATATTTGATATCTCTGAGTACTGCAAATGGTTCAGTAACTACATTATAGTTTGCTATATATGAAAGGTGGAAAGATTGTAATAACTGTTGGAGGAGAAAACATATAAATTCAGAACGCTGGCAGTCCTGTGGGCTTAAAATGCACGTTACAACATGCTAACTAATTAGGCAAATACAGTGACAAATGAGTTCTTTAAATTGCATGTTTTCATGAATGCCAAAGGTAAGGAAGAGAAGCCTCCTGTAGGGTGAGGGAAGGAGTGGAAATCTTCTTTCACAGCACCTGGAAAAGGCGTTCCAGGTGCCTTTGTGCTTCCTTAGGTCCTTCCATTAAGAGTCTTGTACTTTCTGTCTCTGAAAACCCAGCAAACAAACACCCTGCTTTCTGAATGCTTTGCTCACCTTAAGGAAAAAGAAACTTCATCTAAAAAATGGTGTGTCAGGAGTGGAAATCTGTATTTTCAAATATATCCTGGAATTTCTCTTGGAAGATCTGGAATAATATTTAATTACACACGCGTTGGAGCATCATTTGGGCTCTATACATGCGAGAAGATTTCTCCTGACAAAAGTTTGTGCATCAAAAACTGACTGTGGCTTTCTCTCATCTTTCACTCTGGATGGTTCTCTGTCCTTCTTACATGTATCTCTAAGAAACTACTGCAGAATTCCTGGAATTCTTATTTTTCATGATTCTGGATGTTTAATTTTCTCTGGAGGCTTTTATTTTTCTTTCCACTTATATCTCACTATTGGCAATGAGTCTTGTATGCAAACTTAAATGTGAAAAGGAAAGTTCTGTTGTTTCAGTAAATTGGTTCCCTTGTAACAAAAACCTTTGGGAGCCTTCTTTCCTCCAGTCTGTGTTTGGTTTTATGTGCAGCTTCCCAGGTGATCTCTTGTGCGTTCATCTGGCATGGAAGACTTAACCTAGGAAAGGAGAAACTCCATATGCTTGGCTGAAAATGAGAATAACAATGATAAATAAATATCCTGCAGCAGTGAATGCATTCTTTGGAAGGCCAGTTTGTTTAATAGTAATAGCAAAAAAGTAGCAATTGTTTTGAAACTTTTGCTGTGTCTAAATTTTCTTCTTTTAGAGCAGGTAGAGAGCAGCAATCCCAATGTAGCTGTAGTTTGTGCAACCCAGCTCCTGTTTTAGATTTTAATACTGAGACAAGCTAGTTATGAGTCAGAAGTTGACACAGAATTTTATGAAGTCACAAAAATTCCAAGTTCTTCTGCACAATGCTTTAGTTGAGAGCACATGTGCTTCTTGAGGGGCTTCTTTCTTTACTAATTTTCTGTGAAGGCCTTGACAGAGACAATGCATATTTGAATGTCTGAACTTTAATGACACTTAAGGCTCAAGCAGTTAGAATGTGTGTATATTAAATAGCTAAAGTAGTCTTTTTAATTGTAAATAATAATAAAAAACTCTGTCTTCCTACTCAATTGTTTTTGTTTGTAGTTACAGTGATATTGAAATGCCATATACATTAATCAACTCAAAACCAGTAAAGTATATGCAAAAATATTTACAGCCATAGATCTCTGCCCTCTCTAATTTGTTTGAAAGCAAATCCAAAATAAAAACTTGTATCTAACTAAAATTCTTAATTGTCTATTTTAGTCTTCTACAAAATAAAAAAAGGGCTCGAGATTGAGCATAATTCCTAAAGAAGTAAACAAAGACTAATAGAAGTTGTTATAAGACTTTTAGAGTATTACAGGAATCTTCTGAGCTCAGCCTGAAAATAAAGCAACCTCTGTTGTTACCCAGAAGTGTTTAAATTCAGTATAAATAAAGACTCACACAAATTTCTTGAAAATAATATTGAACTTACCGCTGCAAAACTGTTGTCTCTACATCCTTGCATTTTCTTTTTGCTTCATTTTTCATTCTGCCCCTGAAGACAAGCTGTAGACAATGGTAATTGTTTTTCTTTAAAGGTTCCTTTTGTATTTTTCTTGTTCATTGCATGTGCCTTGCACTTAGGGAAAGCCTGCAGGACATGTAAAAAAGCTGTGCCAGCTCTTCAGTGGACTTGTTTCCATGGTCTCTCCTTATCTTGCAAGATACATCTGTGTGTCTAGATTTAGACAAGAGAGGGTAGTTGTTTTGCTGCCCCAAATATACATACCCAAAGGGCCTTAAATAGCATTTTGAGTCCTTGAGATCCTTCCTAGCACAAATATTAACTGTTTTATGCCCGTATAGGGTCTTGATTTTCATCTTGCAACAATCATTTCCTTGGTTCTTTTTTTTGTTTGTTTGAAATTGGCTTAAGCTCCAATCTATTGATTTAAATGGAGATTAGTTCCTGCATGAACCTCTAGCACTATTTTTCATGACTCTCCCATAGTAAAACAACTCTTAATTAAGACTCCAGAGACCAATTTTCACTCCCTGTAAAACAACTTTTGAGACTATATATATATATATATATAGACTATATATATATATATATATATATATAATTAGGAAGTTATTTGAAGTAACTAGAGCATTTTTTGCTATCATGAGCATTGACTGATAGTGTTACTGTTTGGGTTGACATTCACATTCACCTGTTCCACTACTATCTAATTTGTCAGTTAAATTTCCTCTTTCATGCTTGTTAGTTCATTTACACAGCAGTTTTATACACCTTCTCCAGTCTTAGGAGTTTTTTGCATGCACCAAAAGAGTTTCTCGTTCTTTAAGACCTTGTTCTTTCTTTGCCCTTAAAACTAAAATGCTATGCATCATCTATTCCTTGGAGTATTTTAGGGGGAGAAACTTAAAGATTTTTTTCAGAAATTTATGTTTAAACTAAGGAATTTTGTAAGAGCAGGATCTTGAAAAAATATTGACAAACAAGAAGAGGAATGATACAAAAACTGTATCAGTAGCACTAATATCAGTGTGAGAAAGGTGTGTACCATCTTCTTTAATAATATTAATTAGAAACCTTAAATAAAAATGGTGCAGCATAACTTATAAATAGGAATGTTACTTTAAACAGAATCTGAACTACTATTTTTATTGCTACCTATTCTAGATGAAAAATAAATTGTATCAAGAGCAGGATATTTAGTTTAAACCTAAGGGAGTTTGGTTATCTTTGGCATGTTACATTTTGACACTTTTTTCTGTTGACTTTCTTATGCATCTTACATCTGTTCACTGGTTACAGGGTGACTTTTTTGACCATAATCTAAAGAATGGCCTTGGGAGAGCACACACTCTTCCAACTCGCTCACTTCAGTCAACTCCTCTGGATAAGCAACCTTGAAGTGCTCACTTGGTGCAGACTGCAGCTTTAGGAGAGGTAGTTTGATGTCATCCTTCTTAATATGCTTGCCTAGGATAGGTGACAAATGTGCTGCCAGTTCCAGCAGGTGCTTTAATTCCATGGCAGCCTGACAGAAAACAATTATGTTCACTATAAAGTAGAAAACAAGGGTGTAATCTGAAATCTCACCTACAGTTTCTCAGAGACTTAGTGATAGACCATCTCCGACTTTGTAGCATAATAACCCATATGCAACCAACCCCACTCACAGTTTGGGTTGGGCAGTGGCAGTGGGAAGAATCGTCATTTATGTATTGGGCTTCATAAATCACTTTGACAGTCTCTTCTGCAAGGTCTAGAGGTTAAAACTTTTAATATTTATTCATTTAGAGTTGATTGAAGCAAGCTTCATTTTTACACTTGCTCAAAACACATTAGAGTGACTGGGAGAAAAACAATTAAAGAGAGAGATGGTCTCATAATTCAAAACTAAATCACACAAAGACCTGTCTTATCCCACCTCTCTTGACAAATTAAGTATGTCCAAACATTAGGAATCTATGGGGGTTAACTGTACATCCTCCTTGAAAGTGTAAGGAATAAAGCACTATAACATGTGTGTGTGTTATTTAAATACTTAAATAAAATTATTAGGGGCAGCAATCTATATGTGGTGGTGCATCCCCATCCATACTATGACCTCTCAAGGCAGAAACCTTGAAACAGAAACCTTCACAGTCAGCAGCATCCTCAGAACTGCTTGAGAACCAATGCTTGCTGCAGCTGTGTTCATGGAGTGAAATCCAGGTAGGATTTTCTAGGGTGTTAGAGGGAATAGCCTTAATGAAGATAGCTGGCAAAAGTGGCACTATTGTTTTTCTCTCAGAGTAATGCTGATGTTTCCTTCGTTTCTACCCACATCTGCTGGGTATTGGCTATGACTGCACTAGCAGTGGAGAAGATTTATGGTAAATCAAGGCATTCTGACATCGTGCATCAGTTCCAAGGTGTTGGGTTTTTTTAAGGATATTTTTTTACTTATAATTGTGCTTAGTAGCATCATTTCACCATGGGATAGTGTTGCTGAAGCTTGTGCTAGTGTCTCAAACTTTGTTCCTAGGGCTCCACCTGTTGCCTTGCGTATTGTGCGATTTGTAAAGCTCGCAGTTCAGACTTGTGATATCTCCACTATCAATGTGTGAGTGCATGCAGCCTTGTCTGCAAATATAGTACTTGATGTGATGAGAGGGCTTACTAAAGAATAATCAACAAAGTTGTAAAATAGATCTTTAAGTTATTAGGGTTATAAGAGTTCTGTTTCTGTTTGTATGACAGCCTCCATTTTTCCTTTATTGTTTGTTGTTGTTTTGAGGACCACAGAACTAGGCCTCTATATATTATAATTTTATCTAACTCTACACTATATATCATAACTGTACTATGTACTATAACTTTCAGCACAGGCTTTAAGGGGAATTTCTCTTTTCAGTTGTTCAAAAATGCTATTTATTACAGAAATTATGACAAACTCATATAATTTTGAAAAACTCTTTTCGCACCTGGATTTCTGACTCTTTAGGACATGGCTGTTATTCTCTCCTGTCATAGTTGTTTGTTAATTTTCTCTCCACAGCTATATGATTCAGAATTTCTTTACAATAAATTATAATTAAACTATTTACACATGACATTGTTTAGTTTTATTTAGCTGTCTTTTATGGAAAAAAAAATAACTAAAGATAGATCCAAAGACTAAAGTATATTTTTTTTCATTCTCTTCACCTTAAGTTCAAATAAGTTTTAAATCAACAGATCTACCACAAATTTCAATTTTATTGCTTTCTTAATTCAGAATGTTAGCACCATTGTAAAAACTCTGTATTAAAAGCGTGTCTTAAGTTTCTGAGAAGTTGTGCATATAAACATACAGTTTTATACATAAGAATCTGTTTTGATTAAACATCAGACATTGTTCAAAATTAAGATTCAAGTAAAAGACAGATTTTTTTTGCCAGGTAGTATGAAACTTTTATAGTATATAGAAAGATTTTTATATGTACATATGCAGATTTTTCTATCCACGTGTGTAAACATTACTTTGCATATGGTTCATTGTTTAAGCAATTAAACACAGCTATCTTACACTTCTTTTGCTGTGGTTAACTTTGATTCAAACAAAATACATTGAATATCTTCTGTTTATATACACTTCAAGTGCTTTAAACTGTTACATAGTGCAGGGACTTTGAAAATTTCATAGAGCTTGGTTCAATCTATTAACAATTTATTACTCATTAGTTCTGCTGAAGAGCCTTCACATTGTAAGGCATGTAAAATGCCTTTTTGAGATGATTTTGCTCAGACTTCTGCCTCTAGTGCTCTGTGTCCCTGTTGAAAGACACAATGCATAACTGAAAGAAAATTAAAAATATTTTCAGATTTTCAAGTAAATATTAAGTTGACCTATAGATAAAAGTGAAGTCCAGCATTCAGGTCTGCATTATAATTTATCTTTTTGAGAGAAAGTAGATTTTAGAGGGGGGTTCGTTCTCTCTGTTATACCTTCTACAATAAGTCCATGTAAAAAGATATAGTTTTCACACAGAACAGATGAGTAAAGTTGATTTCTGAGTTTATTAGTGTCACAAATGAAATGCTTACTACAGGAGGTCATTCATTTCCTGAATGTCAGGTGTCTACAGAAGTGGTGTGCCTGTTACAAACTAAATCTGTGCAAGAACTTTGTGTTCTAAGAACGGGAGAAAAGGGTAAGCATACCCATCAAGCAGGGGTAAATATGATGTGGATGTTAAAACTTTTGTCTTTTCTCCTAATGCTCCTGTGTTACGTGCAATTTCGATGCTGATGATTTTTCAGTACTTGTTTTAGGTTACTTATTTCTGAAATCCCCAGTGCTGAAAAGAAGCAGCAGCAGCCTCTTACCACACCCAGCTGTGTTTTACTTCTACTTTTTGCAGTCTGTCTGTACTCAGTAGTCTGGAAAGGGCTGAGAGAAAAATGGAACTATTTTCTCCAAAGCCATCTACCAAAGAGCAAAATATTCCTTCCTGATTACACTTCCTAGGTTGGCTTTTAAAGAGGTGGAGAAAGGTGATCCAAATCAAGTAATTTTGCAACATCAGGCTCTAGTGAGCTGGTGCAGGAGCATGCAGAGGGGTCTGTTAATCTCAAGCCTACCTTTGGTGGCACATTGCTCTTTCTCAGGCTGGTTTCTCTGGGCAATGCAGAGCCAAACAGAATTAAACCCCATGTGTTACTCAGTAAGGAGTTATTGGTTTGAGACATGACTGTCCAATACATTTTGTATTTGGAAAGTCTGACACATTAGATCCTTAGGCATAGATTGCAATTTGGATTTTAATGCATGCAGTTGAGGTAATTTGAAATTATTTCATCTCAGTAGTGTCATTAATGCCCCAAATCAATGTAACTTAAGCTGAGATAATGCTTTGTGATGACATTGGAATAAAAAAAAAGGTGTCTTTATTTGTTCAAGAGCTTATTTTCACAAGATATTATTAGTTTAGAATCTTCTCATTGTCCTAATTTTTTGAGGCCATCAATCCAACACACACAGAGGAATTAGCTAGAATAAGAATTTGAACAACATTGTAGTTAAATTTGCATTGATTTTCACTTTCAGTAGGTATTTACTATTTTTTCTGAGAAGTGGTAAAGTCTGCAGAGCAAAGCATATTAGCATGAGAACATCTTTTTTGACTTGTTCTTCCTTGGGTGTCTTTTGAGATCTTCAATTTGAAGTTCTGTAGAATTGTACAATGTTTTATGTTGGAAGGGAAACAACCAAAAGATCATCTTAAATGTCATCAATCCCAACAACCCTGCTGTAGGCTAGGACACTTTCCACTAGACCGGGTTGGTCAGAGCCTCATCCAGTCTGGCCTTGGACAATTCCAGGGATGGGACATCCACAACTACTCTGGGCAACTTCTCCATTGTCTCACCACCAGCACAGCAAAAAATGTCTTACTGCTGTCTGATCTGAACACCAGTGGAATTTATAGTGAAGTAAATTAGAAAGGGAGTTTATCAACACAACAAAATTACTTTTTGCTGAAAGTAAAATGAATTTTGTTGGTGGGGGATTGTTTTTTGGGGTTTTGTTAGATTTTTCTTTTCCTCCCCTAATAATACAGGTACCTTTTGAATTGAGATGCCTTGTTAAATATAAACCACTACTTCTGTCTTAATGTACTACATAAAAGTGCAGGGCAAGAGGAGTAACAGGACAAGTGACTGTCTCAAGGAGAGCAGGATTATTCACAAAGCCAAAAGTATTAGTGCAGTCTTTTTACAGGCAGAAGCTTAGAACTTTTCCTCAGTTGAGATAAGTGTTCAGATCTTTTTGTGAAATTCAGAGCAAGTCTGCAAGCAAGGTATTTTCATAGAATATCTTCTCAAGTGGCATTTCTAGAGAGATTATTTAAAAGCAATCTAGTAATCCACTCACTCTTGATTTAAGAGTCAATCTATAGACTATGAAAAAGCTCCCTTAAGCCTCTCATATTTTTTTTTTAATCCAGCTAACTGTTAATACAAAATACTGCAGGAAAGCCTGGATCATCTGGCTGGTTGTATTATAGGTCAGCTCTTTGGCAGCTTAAGCTCACAACCTTTATCTTCATAATGAAGAAATGTATGGTCTTATTTAAAAATATTAATGGGTAAAAAAAAGGATATATCCAATGGAAAACATTAACCTGTGTTAACACAGACTGTTGGAATGGCAGCAGACTTTTCCATGATTTATCTTGAGCTCCTAAAAACAAACAAAAAACATGGCTCAAGCTGTTCTTGTTTGTTTATTTTCATGATTGGTTATTTATTGTAGTTCCTAGTGGCTGCCACTATTTTAGCAAGCCATGAATTGTGTGTAATATTGCTCGATGGGAAAAGTGTAGAACTCTGAACATGGGTGGACTTCCATAACTCACATTTTTCTTTCATCTAAGCTAACATAGTCCAAGTATTAGTTATTTATAGATACAAAAATACTATGTGAAATATATATTCTATTTTCCAGAAGTCTTCACTTGTGTTACTATGCTTTTTTCTCCTTGTGTACTATTTAGCTGTACTTAAACAGATTTTATGTATTTCTTCTTGAATAGGTGAATAGTTAATTATGTAAAACTCTGTATTTTTCAATACATTTTGTTTAGCCTGGAGAAAAGAAGGCTCAGAGGTGACCTTATTACTCTCTATAACCACCTGAGAGGAGGCTGTAGCCAGGTGGGGGTTGGTCTCTTCTGCCAGGTAGCAAGTGATTGGGTAAGAAGAAATGCTGTCAAGTTATGCCAGTGAAAATTTGGATTGAGCATTAAGAAATTTCTTTACTGAAAGGGTGGTCAGACACAGGAACAGGCTGCCCAGGGAAGTGGTGGAGTCGCCATCCCTGGAGGTGTTTATCAGATGTGGCTCTTGGGGATGTGGATTAGTGGGGGACTTTGCAAACAGCCATAATGATGCTATGACTATTCAAAGCCCCCAGGCTGATAACCATGCCAGAGTATTGACATATTAATTTCAATAGAAGTAAAGAAAACTTGCCTTTTTGTGCAAATTTCATCAGTATGTGAAATTTATTGTTCTGTTTGGTGAGAGGGGAAAAAAAAGAAAACAGAAAGAAAAATCAATATTGCACTAAGCTTGTTACAGTTCTGTCTGTGGCTGCCCTTAGAAACATAGTAAACTATTTATTAATATCCTGCTTTCCTACTTTTGGGTTGGAAAGGTGTATCCTAATTAAATATGAAGCAGGGAGTATCTTCATTTAAAATAGTTTTCATTTTGTGGAGTTCAGCCTAGACATAATTGAAGTTTTCAGAGAAATTGTCCAAATTCCTCCTTGTATTTACTACCTGTTTTTATATTTGTAGGCCAGAAAGACTGTTTTTATTTCTTTTCCTACATGGAAGGCTGTTTGGTTTGTACACTGCACATAAGAATATAGAACTAAATCCATTGCTTGCCTCTGGAAACTGAAATACAGGAAGAGGCTTGCAGAAATGAATAAAATTTATTTTAATAAAGGTGATGTGTACACGTCATATTCTCTCAGTAAGTTTTTGATGTGTGTTTTTTTTCATTTCCTAGTTCATAAAGGGATGATGTGATCCATGTCTGAGATACTGTGAAGCTGGGCTCAGGGATATGAGAAGTTTTTACCAGGCTCCTGTTAGAGCTCTGTCTCTGCTGTTACCATGACGTAGCAGGTTTTCAAAGGATATGTTGCTTTCTGACAATAAAATGTCCCCATTAAGATCTAAATAAGAAAACAAGTATTGAAATAAGCTACCATCATAATGTGGCCTTGTAAAGGAATGAAATGGAACAAAACAAAATGAGTAATGACATTGGCAAATATTATTTTGCAGATAAAGGTGTAATTTTACTTGTTTCAGAGGATTCTTCTCCCTTTTTTTAGGTGATCCATGTAAAGCATTTATCACTTGAACAAGTTTATTTTTTTTAAAAGAAAAAACCCACAAAGGGATGAAAAATCATTACTGAGAAATTTCATATGTCCAATTCAAAATGCCTTTGTGCAAGTATTCTCTAATGGTTTCTTGTGTTTTCTGTTCTGCTTTTGTCATTTTAAATTTCCATACTGCATTGCTGGAGGGGGAAAGAAGAAATCATCGTAGTGTTTGTACATATTTGGCTTTCCTCAAACAGTTGTAACAACACTTTTCAGACATGGAAGCAGGTTGGGGTTTTTTTCTGAGATCAAAGTTTACTTTTTCCCTTGGCAAAGAAGTTTTTTCTTAAAGGCAGAAAATGCATTATGTGCAGTATATTTTCATCTTGGCCCCTAAAAAAAGCTGTATCTCTTCTTTGTGTACAGTGCAATGACAGCATGAAATGTACTAATTTAAATGCATTCATATTTCAGTAAATTGAAACACTATTTTTGGAAATAATATTTTTTAAAAATGAATGTGTGCATACTGAATTAATTTCAGCAGTTACATGAAACTTTGGGGTAGGGAAAAGAGCAATATTTTTAAAAAATGATTGTGTGCATACAGAATTAATTCCAGCAGTTACATGAAACTTTGGGGTAGGGAAAGGAGCAATTAATATGAACATATGTTTTTAGTAAAATGTTGATCAAGGAAAAACTCAGCGGTGCCTACCTAAATGAAATTGCTTTTATTACTTCATACACTAGTTCAGAGGTACTTATTTCAAAATTGAAAAACAAATTATAATTTTGTCATGATTTAAGCAGCCATAATGTAATCTGGGAATAATTTCTGCTCTGATTCTCATTTATCAATCTAAATTTATTTTCTGTCCATTAACTTGGTGTCACAAGAAAAATCTAAAATTATTAGCTAGTTTTGTCTTGAAAGGCTCATAGCTTTGTTATGCCTTCAGCTGATTCAGGTCTTGATGCTAATTTAAATACGTTTTGAGCATGAGATGAATACTGTCATGTTTGCCTGTGTGTGTATAGCAAATTGTTGAATTTCAAAGCCAGAAGGGTTAGCTGTCCACTGCAAATAAAGCAGCATGAGGTAATGGAATGAACAGAGGGGATGGTTCATGGTGAACCTCTTTTTCTTAGAAGTTAAATCTTAAAGGTTCACAGTTCTAGACCATTCTTTTACAACTATTTGCTTGCTTCCTAACTCTTTTGAACAAATAACTGATCTGACTTCATTATCATTCCTCCTCAGCTGCCACCAGAACACAGCATCCAAAATTCAGCTTTTCCTCCCACCTGCACCACAGGAACAGTCAGGAAGATCACTGGGTCACTTTCCACTGATATACCCCATAGTAGAGTTCATAATGTATGGGTTGATATATGTCTGGAGTTACCTATATAATGTGTCCATTGTCAGGAAATGGAGTGTGTTAGTGGGTCTTGGGTTTCCCAGCTATTTGAAAAATCTTCTGCACTAAACCCTGAAAATTGGAAGACCAAATAAAAAATTGGCAGAAGCTCTGCCTGATGATACTCTGAGTACCTCTTAAAATCTCTGTCAAATGACCTGTTATTAGGGAGCAAATGTCCATAATATTTTCTGTTGTCTTTCTGGCTGGTGAGGATGATTACCTGAAGGAAGGGGAGTGGAATCATGCCACTTAAATCAGGGCATATTGTGGCTCTTCTGATGTCTCTTAAAGCTGATTTTTCAGGCATGTCCTCTTCAGAAGTACGAGGGAAGGAGAATGTGAAGGAGTAACCAAACATGCAGAAAGGGCTTTTTTGGTCACAACTGCTTTTTAAAAGGCTGTGATAACATTCAGTTACAGTCTATTTTCTTTCTGTATTATATTTTAAATTTCAACAAACAACTGTTCTCTCAATATTGTGAAATTTATTTTTTCCTGTCTCCTTACATAAGAAAAACAGCAACAATGACAAAAACAAACAACAACAAAAGATTAACACCTTCCTGCATAAATGTGCTCAGTTTCTATAGATTTTGGTGGCTATTTTGTAACTGACATGCTGCTTGCAGCAAAGATGCCATCAGTGCTAATTCCTTAAATTCCCTTTTTTATCTTAGCGGTGGTTTTGCTTCAGCTTTCAAAACTGTCACCTGCTATTTTTTTTTCATTTTTTACTTTATTTTCTTTTCCTTTTTTTTTTTTTTTTTTTTTTTTCCCTTTTTCCCTCTTCTCAGTTGTGCTGACACTGGTTAATGTACAGGTGAGTCAAGACTATCTTTACATTGTGAATCCAGCCCATTTTGCCATCAGGATACTTGTAAAGGTCTGCCCCAGTCTGCGCTGTGGTTGCAGTCTCCATCTGCCCACTCATAGTGGAAGACCAGCAATTATTTTGGTATAACTAATTGTAGATTAGTATTAGAAGGTGATGCTCTTCAGAGGCTGGTTCTTAATTACAGCATTTCTTTATCCTCTTCTGGGGTTGTGAACAGCTGTAAAAGAATTTTAATAACATACAAGCTTTATATTTCTATGATATTTTAATTTTCCTCTTTTGTTCTGATACTCTGAGATGTGACTAAGGATGACTCAAGGATCAGGTTTAAGATGCTTAAAAAACAATTGTGACACTTCCTTTCATATAAGATGTGCATTCATAATATTCACTCGAGGCAGTTGTAAATCTGTGCTACGTTTTAAAGTCTGATGCAGTGAGCATTCCAAGCCTAAGTATTTTTGTGGAAGCAGCAAATCTTAATGATTCTGAATGAATTCTGATTTTTAACATTCTTCAGGTGTAGTCTGATAGAAACATTGTATCTTGCAAAACAGTCAGAATATCTCTTTGAAAACTGCATGAGATTTGGTTCATAGTCTAGTAAGAGGCTGAGAGAAGATCAGGGCAATTACTGCTTCGAACCAGTCAGAATTAGACCATCAGAGGTTTCTCTCATTAATCCTCCCCTTCTGTGCATTTTCATTAATAGGTCTCTTTTGCAGACAAGGCATTTCAGTTGAAACCATTTTCTGTTCAAAAACAGAATATACTTTAATTTTGTATACTTTAATATACAGATTAATAGTCATAAGTAATTTAGTTGATTATCAGGCAAATGAGACTCTTCTTGAAATCTGCCCTTTTTGTAGTATGACCAAGTACCAGAGACCCTGACTTCTGATCTTTCTGTTCTTTCTGAAAACAAAAAACCCAAACTTGAAAATTTCAATACCTATTTCTACGAAGAAAAAAACCAAAACAACAAACAGAAACCCAACCAACAATACAAATAATATTGCCTTAGATGTCCTCATTTTGATTGACTCTAATGAGCAGAGATCTTGCAACAGATTATGCTGTCACCATAAGAATATTATGCTAGGATTTTTGAAATATGTTAAAACAAATAAACACAACTTAGAAAAATTGCTTTCAAATGTCTGGTTAGAGTCTTGCACAAATCACTTATCATCTTTCATTTTTTATGTCAGAGTATCTTAAAAAAAATCCCACACACAACAAAAACAAATAAACAAACAAATCCCCAACCTGTGAAGCTAACAATGAACAAGTTGAGGAGGGGGAGCAAAAGACTCTAAAACAATAAATACAAAAATCAATAAATTGATGCAGGATGTTTTTCTGACATGCACATAAATTGTGTTTATACCAACATAAATATTTGCCATCCACTGAGGATGCTGCTTTTGAAATGCACAGCAAAGCAGCAGTTTTGTTCTTTGGAATATCAGTGTATGTCAAAGTTAATTTTCTTCCCAGATAAGGAGTCAAATTATTATTAGAGGAAAAAACAGGAAATTATTTCCACTTCATAGAGTTTAAACCGGTTAAGGTACTTGATTAATCTGTTTCTTAATAGTAAGCAAAAGGCAAATGAATCATAATGTTAATGTTGTGTTTAATTTGGCATAGGCTTAATGAGAATTTGTAATTCTTGAGGCTTCCTCTTTTCTTCTCAGGTTGCTCAAAATATTCACACTTTCACAAGGAGGTTTTTGGCAGATTTGTAATTTCCCAGCTTAAGTGGTCAGTTAATTCTAAGTCCTGGTAATGTCATTCTTCTCTAACCATTCTTCTTTAATCTGTCTGAACTTCTGTTAGATGTTTATTGGAGCAGCCCTTGAGTTTTCCCTTCAGTTATTAGTTAAAAATTCCTTCTGAAACCCAGAAATCATATTCTGTTGGTTCGAGTGGAAATGCCAAAAAGCAGTGCATGATGCTGTGTTGTGCTTCATTCCATATGGGGTTGGTGGTTTTGGTATGTCTTTAAATAAAGCTAGAAAACACCAAACCAACATTTATATTGGCTACTAGACATAGATATCATCACTCTTTCCCAAGGTAATGTCTTATGCAGAGTTACTCTTACAGATCATGCTGGGTATTGATTTCACAAAAGGGTTTAGTATGAGCATTTGACAGTAGCAGGGTAAGAAGATTGGTTTTACCTGTTGCCCACACTCAGAATTCTTTCTCTACACGTTCAGTTCTCTTTGTGAATGAATCTCCTTATAACATTCACTTCAATAACTATATATATAAAAACTGATTATTTAGCTGATGTGTCTTCTCTCAGGACTGTTTTAAACTATTAACAAAGTGACTCTTGAAATGTGGATTTTTTATTTTTATTTTCCCCAGCATGTTTGAGTTTTACAGTTGGCTCATATTTCATTCATCCCTCAGCAGTAGCCCTGAAGCCAAAGGAGTAGCTGGCCAATCTTTTCCAGTGTCAGTCCTTGGCATTTATTTTCATCTGTTGTGTAAAGAAACCCAAACCAACACCAAAAAATCCCACACAAAACCAAACTGCAAACAAAAACCTGATATGACCTTGACTCATCAGTGCATGATTATTTAGCATCGGTCTCATACATTGTTTTGCTTCAAGGTAGAAGTACAATAAAAATTTGATTGTCTTCCTGCTAAGTAATGAAATTGAAGTAATTGAAGAAAGAAGGTGCACTGGTGAACAGTAGGAAGGCTGGATTTTGCCAGGGCTGTGCTTTTTTAATCAGCTCACTAAAGCGAGTCTGTTTCTTGAAACAAATTGTTTGAGGACACTCTGTGAGAGAAACCTGACTTTAAAATGCTTGCAGCTCTTCTCATTTTGGAAGATGTTTTGTATTGTGAGACATTGCTAATATACAATTCTGGATCACACTATTTTCCTTTCTCCTTAATGATGGGTTTGGGTGCACTGACCAAGCACTACACACATTATGCTGGAGTGGTGTTGTCAAACTATAATAATTGAACAATTGGAAAATACACATGTTCCCAAGCTTTATTTTCTGAACAGTATTTAATTGGAAGATACAATTGTGGTCAAAAATTTCTTTTATACATGTTGCCATGATGTTTAATTGCTGAATTGGGATCAGGAAAGGTTTTCAGTGTAAAAGGTTTCTTATCTAATATGAAGTGTGGCTAATTTCAGAATCATTCTACTGTTTTTTCATTCTTCAGTGTGGTAAAATTCTCTGCTAATATTAAATATTTTCTGTGTCAGAATCCCATAAGTTGATATCAAAATTTGTACTCCTTTCTTTCTATACACTTTTATTTTGAGAGTAGGATATTGAATTTTACTCTTCATTATGGTTTCAGAATATTGGGGTTTCTTTTGGCCAAGGACAACTAATTCTTAAGCAAAAATCCTTATATATCTAAAGCATAGCTTCAGTTAGGTGTTAGTTCCACCTAAGCTGTTGTGTAGAAACAAATGCACCAATTGATTACTTTTTTTAATATTATGTTTATTTATATTTGTGTATATACAAGTTCATAGCAGGAGACATTACAGTAACAGGTTTCTCTGAAACGGTGCTGAGTCCTGCAAACAAAACACAGATTGCACCTTCCAAATTCACAAATCACTTAAGTAACGTTCAGAAAACAAATAACACCATTTCCTTAGCTGAAATGAAGCATAACTGTTATGGCAACTTAAAAATACCATTGATTGGTTTTCTGCATCAGAGGATTCTTAACATTAGCAGCCACAGCCTTGAGACTGAGCACATCAAAGGTCTCTGCACTCTTTAAGAGCTGTACAGCAGTGCCCAGGTACCACTTCAGGTGCTGTTTGGAGTTTTCCATTTCTTTGAGGAAAAAGGAGTGTAAAAGTATGTAAAAGTATCATACTGTGCCTTTTCAAAGACTTTTACAGTAATTACCTAATTCTGTTTTTGAAAATACCTTAGTAAGTGCCCAGGTTCACTGGAAACAATGGCAGACAAGAGTTGTTTAAAATTGTGAGGATCTTGAGAAGGTTTTTCCAAAAATAAATGTTTTTAAGAAGTTTATAAATACATTCTCAGCATGGCAGGTGAATGAATGAACCAGCCTCAGGGGGAGGGCAGGAGGCAGTTGGCAGAAAGAAGCTTTAATTTCAAAACAGTGATATGTGAATCTAGAAAGAATCTTGGAAATATACTCCTTGGAGGTAAGAAGAGGTTTAGAGGTGCAGTCAGAAGTATACTCTGATGTCTGATTTGTACTGTTTCAAGAAAATCAGGGCTTCTCATAATGCACCTTCTGTTTTCATTGCTGACATCTATTTTAGAATGCCTTTTTCTCGCCCTACTTTGTTTAAAGTTTATTCCAAATTTTAATTTCAAATTTTCGCATTTTGTGCTGTTAAAAAATGCATAGTTACTTAAGTAATTAGATTTGTTCCTGTAATAAGAACAGTATAATCCTGAACTTTCATTTTTTACTTACTTGAACTTTTCTATGCACCAAATACTATGGAAGTGGTCTTTTTCTTCTGTTTACAGTTCTTTTCCTTAATTCTTCCTATGCTGTTTCAAAATTAGACAATGTAATTCTTCTTGATACCAGCAAGCAAACTGCTATTTGTTGCATATCCCAGGGCAAATGGATTGACACCTTTCTTGGAACTCTTTCTGTGCTGGCCTTGTCCTACATTCACTTTGTAAGCCCATTAACCTGTCAGTTGTGGTACCAGTTAATAATTAACAGTGCACCAGACTGAAAAATCTAGCTAGAATGTCCCTTACTGCATCTTCTGTTAAAAAAGTTTCTTGATATAGATTTGTACTTTTTTGTTATATTGGGGGGGGGGGGGGGGTATCTGTTTTGTTGTGGGGTTTTTTAACCTTTGCAAAGTGTTCTGCAATATTTCTGTTCCTAAATATTTTAGTGAGCTCTTGGAAGTGGTTGACTAAATAATCTATACTGTGCCACGTTTACATAGAGCCTGGTAGAAATGTCACTTTATCAAAGTTAGTCTCTTGTTTTTTACCAGGATGCAGCTAATAGGAAACAGCAAAATGGGAACTGTTTCAGTGTAAAAGCAGTTTACAGTGAAAAGAGTAACAAAGAGTTATTTTGCTAGTAACAAACTAGCAAAGACAAAGAGTTTAGTTGCTACTTTATTGTTTTAAATACTGTATGAGGATGTTGAGTAAGTTGTAAGTCAGTTATATATTATTCTACACTGGGAAAGCAGGCTGGCAATGTAAACTTTCTAGTCTGAAAGTTTCTAAGAGTAGATTAATAAAATAATTATTGTTTCAAGGTCCCTTCTAGCCTAGGTAACTTCTTGTGGTACTCTTTTTCTTATCTGTCAGTATGAACTGCAGAAACTCTTGCTCTGCTCAGTAAACATTCAAGGGAAAACATTCATCTGCCCTTAGGAACTGAGCACTGTTGTCAGTGAGGCCACTGATATTTTATTGAATACTTCTTTGATAGAACACTACAAATAAGTAAATTGAAGAATAATTTATTCCACACTACGAATAAGTAAATGGAAGAATAATTTGTTCCAGATAAATTGAGGGTTTTTTTCTGTGTAACTAAATACCAGCATGTGGACATAACCATCATATGATCTACTTCTGTTGTAAAATAAAATAAATCCTAGTAAGCAGTGCTATGGCCTGTTTACTGTGCCTATGCCTGGTCCTTCCTCTGTGTAAGAAATCCTCTCAGCCATCAAGCCCTACCTACTAGAGATGCAGAATTGGTGCTTCTTAGGAGAATTCTTTATTTCTTGTTTGGTTTGGGTTTTTTTCTGTAATTTATCTGGCAAAAGTCTGGGTTTGAAATATGAGAACTGAACAATTCCATTAAGTATGGTTGGAATTTTTTTTGAGCAACTGGAATATTATCTCCTTTAAGAACCTGGTATTGTTTTATCAGTGTTTATAAAACTGTGTGGTACAATAGCTCTCAACTTTTGAAAATCAGTAGGAAATGAGAAAAGATGAAGCAACCCTTGATGGGAAGTGGGAATGGGAGAGAAACAACAGGAACTGTATCCTTGTACAGAGTATTGTGTCCCTGTGTGATTTAGGGCAAGCATTTTAAGGACTCAGTCCTTTCCCATGTCTTAGATACAGTGGAGACATCCTTGTGTATTCTTGTGACTGTATCATCCCAGAGGAGATGCATTCTTTGATCCTTTAATACCGAGAAATTTAAACTTTCCCTTCTTTCTACCCTAGGAGACATGGAAGATCCAAGTTGCAAAAATATGGTGTTTATCCTGATTTTTATCTTTCATATCATGGGAGGAGACAATATCTGGTATTTTCTGAAAATGGGAGAAATTTTTTTTCCCAGAACTGTCTTTCCCAATTGCCCTCTCTACCATTGCCTCATGCTAGAGATTTCCCCTAGCTTCTGTTTTATGCAGAAGTTAAAATACAATTGTTTGTCTGAATTTATTTTATTTTAGTTTTTTCTGACCCAATATGTCATTAAATACTGATGCTAAAGGATTAAAAAAATGCTAACGTCTTCATGCCATCTAGCCCAGGTGTTTCAGGAGCCTATTTAGAATTTCACTTAATTTTATTTTTGCATGAATTTCAATTTTATTTTCAATTTTTATTTTATTATCACTTAATTTTATTTTTGCATGGTTTGCTTGCATTGAGGCTCATTCTCTTGTCATTCAGAGACAGTGTACTGTTTATTATTTAGGTTTGGTAGTAATGAATGCTAAGAAGAAGATTTGGTACAAATATGAGTAAATACAGAGTATCAGAATTACTTAACACCCAAGAGCTTTACAACTAGAGAAAATGAAGGAACACTCCATTGTTTGAAGTGTTTATTATTTGAAATAATGATAAATACCATATGTTATCTAGATCTGATTTACATTGATTCTATTTATAGCCTGGAGATTGTTGCACTGTCATCATTGTTCACAAAGGTAGTGAAGTTAAATTCAAAGCAGTTGCAACTCCTGAATGACTTTATTATCTGGCTTCTGTAAATTGGTGTAACTCCACATACTTTGATAGATGTACTTTAAGGTAGAACTGTTGGAATTTTGTCCCAATGTGTCAAGTCTCCAGCTCATCACATTTAAATAGGATCTTTTTATAGTGTTTTAGATAATTTAAAATCTTGTTTATCCTTACACATAATTAAACTTCTTACCTTTATTGTGTAAAATAAACAACTTGTTTTAACTGCTTTTTAAATATTTAGTGTCGTACTTAATTCAAAATGCAAACAACTCCTAATAGCATTTCTTGAAACTGCCTGTTCCATCTTTTAAATATCCCTTCAGTTCTTAGGCTTATTCTTTGAGAAAGAATTGCTACTAAAGATGTCTAAAGAAGAGAAATCAAGGAAACTTTAATGACCTGTGCAGATCAACTTTAAAAGAATTCACAACAGCCTGACTTCTTTGTGGTGCTAATGCATTTCTATCCTCATAAACAAGGGTGACATAAATTTTAATTATGGTAGTAGAAAGTAATTTATTTGTTGGAATTGTGATCTTGAAATCCTGTACATAATAAAGTTGTCCATTGTGCGCGATATACAGGAAATAACAAACTTCAATTAATTCCTAGATAAAATTAGCATGCATTGCACTTCAAGGATTTGTCTTTGTTTTTTTTCTCTAATCAAAACTTCAGTTAATTTCAGCTTTGTTCTCTGCCTCCCCCACATTAGTTCCATTGTCTTGATTTACATCATTTGTGGCAGCTGGCTTCTTATCAATCTGTAGTTTAGACTTCTACATCGAACAGTAAATTAATTAGAGGAAAAGAAATCCCAGTTATACTTCTTGATAATTGAGGAAGCCTCTAAGCATAGAAGTGAATGTTGCTGATTCTCATCAGAGATGAGAAGTGTAAGTGGGGAAGGAGTCAGAATGATTGCTTCACATTCAGTGAACCAATAGTTATCTCTAGCAGTAAGTGTTGGTCACTTGTGCCTTTTCTTTCCTAGTCCCTCCTGTCATTTGTTATGAAGCTAAACTAGGAAAAAATAGCAATTAAAAAAGTAGCATTTAGATGTGTTTTTTTAATAGGATGCATGGCCTTAATGCATCGTAGAGATGCACATGCATCCTAAATGTTACTTATTTTTCCCTATACCACAGTTTTAAAACATAACCAAAACTGCTTGAATTCATTCTGTTACAATTTGTGAAGAATTTTTCTTCCTTTAAAGCAAGTGACCCTTTTACAGTCAAACAACTAGTACAAAAGGCTCAGGAGTATATTCTCCAGAAGATGTTCACAGACACAGACTGTCAAAGTACATGCAGAATTTAGACCTCAGCTTGTGGTTTTGGGAACAGAAAGTATCTTAATGTTTTGTCAAATTGCTGTGCTGTATTAAATTCCCTTTTTTTCTTAATCGACGTGAGTAATAGTTAGGAAATTAAGACTGCTTTAAGTATTTTGCTGCACTTACATTGTTCCTTTTAAAAAGCCAAGACAACAGAACAGCACTGGAAACACATTAGTTACTGTGGTGGGGAAATAGCAAAGCAAGTGGAGGTGAGGGAGTCATTACACATTATAAACCTGAAGGAAGTCTGCTCTACTTACAGTGAAATAATCTATGGAAATGATGGGCTAGTTCAGTCTAATTTATTTGCTATCTTCTATTGCTTATTTTCTCCATTGTTGTTTCTTTCTTGAACAAATAGGTATGATTTCCTTGTCTGTCAATTCAAGATATGTGTCATCTCTGTCTTTCTGATATTTTTTCCTGTCTTTAGCTGAGCTATCTCATGTAGTTCATCTTTTCAATAGTGTGCAGATCACGAAAGAAGGTAATACCTTGCCTAGCTCTTCAGAGAATATTGAATTGGTTAGATACTGTGTCTGTTTTGTAGCAATATCTTTCCTCATTTTCCAAACCGTGTTGTTAGCACAGTTTAAGAGCTCAGTCCAGCATTATTTCAAGGTCATTTTGAAAGTCCTGCTGTGATTCTGATTATTTTATATTTGTCTCCAGTTTTGAGCTGACTATGAAATTTAGTGGTTTAGCTTTTGAATAGGAAATTTAATTTACAACTTGTCAGTTTGTTTGCAAGGCGGATACCACTCTGAAGGACTCTCCTAAATATATATGAGGCTTTTCTCGTTTGTCCTCTGTTCATTTCTTTGTTCTCATGAAACGTGGAATTACAGAAATCATTTCACAAGTCGAAGTTCATAGTTGTCTCTGCTGCCTGTATCCTCCAGGCCCTCTAGGCAGTGTGGGCTGGGTGGGACAGCAGATGGGTGGTGGATGCACATGCAGGGTATCCAGCCAGGAATCTCTTGTCTTTCCTTGGCATCCCTGCCCTTTGTCAGCCCACAATGCTCCACTTGAGTAACAGTTTGTGGATATGTGAGGATCCTTTTACTATTCTTTTTTTGTTTGTTTGTGTTAGTAGAAAAGCTCTTAAATTTCATTATATTACTTTCCATACATATTTCCAGTTATATGTTTTTGTCTCTGTTTTATGGTGAGTGGGTGTGGTGTAATCTCTGAAATGTTTGTCATGAATCAACCATGGTGGGCTTTGAAACAAGTGTTTAACTTGCAAGGTACTTGATACTCTTTAATCCTGTGACAAATGAATAGTCCAAAATGTCAGAGAGTCTGCAGGACAGCAGGTTATATCATGAGTTAGAATTATTAGGTGCATTTGGAGTTGTCTCAGTCTGTAATGACAATACATAAACCAAG
This sequence comes from Taeniopygia guttata, assembly GCF_048771995.1. Taxonomy (NCBI): domain Eukaryota; kingdom Metazoa; phylum Chordata; class Aves; order Passeriformes; family Estrildidae; genus Taeniopygia; species Taeniopygia guttata. The sequence goes on along the minus strand of NC_133024.1, from coordinate 11,706,858 downwards.
AAAACTTTGGATACATCAAAGTCACTCAAAATATTGAGTCCCAAATGAGGTCTTGTTTTGAATCTATAGCTTTTGACAGCTGAGATTTGCTTTGGAGATTCTACATAAGAGAAGCTAAACTTTTTCTTGACTAAATGTCAACCTGTTTCCTTCTTTTTGAATGTGATCCAAGTTTTAATAAACCTATTATTTGTTTAAGTCTGGTCAGTAGTTTTTTGAGCTAGATAATCTGAGTGAGACTGGCAGACTTGTGAAGCTACTGCTATAGAAAACCAAATTGAGATATAATGGCACTTACACACACAGAAAAATTTTTGGGAAATTTTTAAGCATGGCATGATAACATGGAGTTCATAATTCATCACTTTATACTTCCCCTGGAGTCTATGGATATTTTGCTTCTGTAGCTTTAATGGGAAAACAACCTTGCTAACACAAATGGAAGTTCTGAGGGACGTCTTGAAAAATGAGAGACATAATAAAATGGCTGGTTTATGTATGGAAGTGGATTCTTTGGAATTTAAAACTTGTAGAAAGGAAATACACATTTATATATTTTGCTTTTGCAGATTTAATGTATTCTTATAACATGATTTCATGGATCCTTAATATTTTTAAATGCAGGTAATGAATTTGGACATCCAGAATGGCTTGACTTCCCCAGAATAGGGAATAATGAGAGTTACCACTATGCCAGAAGACAGTTTAATCTTACTGAGGATGATCTTCTTCGCTATAAATTCCTAAATGCCTTTGATAGAGATATGAATAAATTGGAGGAAAGGTATGGCTGGCTTGCATCTCCCCAGGTAAGCTGTATATACAAAATGATAAGTTTTAGTCACCAGTTGGGTACATGTGTATTGAAATAACATTTCTAAATTTGCATGCTGAAATTTCAAACAGTGCTTTATTATGCGCTGTGTAATGCCTCACCGTATATTTAAAGTTGTCAAAATATGGCACTGAAATATCTTCCACAGATAATAGAAACCTGAAACAGTCTCCTTTTAGCTTCATAACAAGGTCTCTTCCTATTATTTTCCCTATGTTTATTTAGTAACTGTGGATTGCATAAAGCAGACTATAAAATTGTTCATAATCCAATCCAAGGATTGCTTTGAAAAAATATAAGTTGTTCTGGCATTACACTTTATAAAAATAATTATTCCATTTCTGAGGAAAAACTTCCAGCAGAGTCTAGTGTAAGTTGTAGCCTCCTAGTCATCAATCTGCTGCTTCTGCATTTGCATTTTTTACACAAGTATCACACAGTAACTTATATGAAAGAAGATCACCTGTTATAATTTCTCAGTGTTTAATTATTTCATTCAAGTCCACTTTAAAGAATTATCCACTTTAAATATTTTTTAATTGATGTCTAGTTATTTATTAATGGCTTTAACAAATAAAACAAAGGTGGTATGTGCAGCCATTTATTGTGGCTTATCAAAGCTGTTTCTCACACAGATTGCTAAAAAACAAACAAAAAAAACATATTGAGTGCTTCATTTTCTGAATTAATAATACTGTATGTGATGCAGATTCCCATAAAAAATAGGCTGAATATTTCATTTGACAAAAGGAATCCATTTTTTACTAAAGGAAATGTGATGAAAGGACCATGTTACCCATCTTTGAGCAAGAATTTTTCAAGTGCTCTATGCTGAACAAGCTTCTACCTCTGTAATTTTATGTTGCCTTATAAAAAGTAAGCAGTTTAGTAATCAAAAACTTTATATGACATTTCATAGATAAACAATTTCAGTGTACATGTTAATGCCTTTAGCTGCATTCCTTGAATATTTACCTGTATTACTTGAAATGAGCTACAGAAGCAGTGGTTTCTTTCTGAGCTTTTTTAATTCATTAGAAGTTAAATATTTCTAAAGTGTTGATTTTTTTCTTTTCCCTCTAGGCCTATGTGAGTGAAAAGCATGAATCCAATAAGGTCATAGCATTTGAGAGAGCAGGTCTTATTTTTATTTTCAACTTCCATCCATACCAAAGTTATGTGGACTACAGAGTGGGTATTGAAACTCCAGGAAAATATCCTTTTCTTTACTGTTCTGTTTGTGAGGAAAATTTCAGAAATTGAAAGCTGATTTTATGTCTTTTTTCCTAATATGAATTCAAACTGTAGTTAAAAGGTAAGAAATCAATTATTTGTCAGCAATAGAATATTGTTTTCATTCTTTATGTACAGAAAAAAAAATCTATAAATTTGTCGTCTTCATAAGAGATAATTTTGTAGGAATCAAAAGTAAAAAAAATGCAATTTAAAGACTTGTGAATCTGTTTTTTTGGAATTCTGTTGAGTAATGAAAGAACAAGTAACTCCCACTTCTTAAATACATGACAGAAAGCCACCACAGTGGGATGATGCTGCATAGTCACACAGGAAAGTGCATTAGTGCAAACCTTTATCAGAAGTTTGTATTTGTACATTTGTACTTTAAAACTGTGTGGGCTGAGAATGTGCTCTTAGATCAGCTGAGCAGTAAATGATGACTCAAGTAATTGACTGGTTTTGTATTTGTGTCCAAATTCTGGGGGAGTTTTAGTTGCCCAAATTCAGTTTCTTTCAAGTCCTTTTGTCAAACACAGCCTAGTGTGTGACTCTGTACTGTGTCAGTTTAAAGCTCTGCAGTTCCAGTTTTAGCCTACTTTTTATTTATCAGCCATTCAGGATGATTCCATGTTTCAGTTGCTTTAGTTCAATAATGGAATTTCCTGTCCTGAGCATCCCAGAGCTGCACACCTCTGTGGGAGGGGAAGCTCACCAGAGAAGAGTAAGGAGCTACTTGATATGCAGAGGAATTTTCTTATCCATTTTCTTTAAATACTTTTGTGTTGGCTAAGGTTTCTTCCTAGCTCTCCTCCTGCAATTAGAACCATGATTTTTATGTACAGTTTTTTAATGGAAACTTTTTACCTAAGACTTCAATAAAGTTTGTTCTATTATTAGGACATGTGGTAACGTGATATTAAATTTTCAGAACAATTTCTGCACTTGAAAAGGAATTATTTATGATCCCTTTGAAACTTAGATTTGAAGAGGAAGTACCTAAAAGCAAAAGTTTGTTGCTAGTCTGTTTGTTTCTTTTAATAAATTGTGGATTTTTAATTTGATAGCCTTTGCTGTTATAAACCGGAAGAGACAAATTGCAATAATATATTGATCAAATGGTTTTTAATTGACATTTTTCTGAATTATATTGGGAATGAAATGGGATGATCCTTTCAATACTTAGGTTTAAGTTTGTTTTGTGCATTGAACTAGATGAATGAGTGCATCTAACACATCATTGAATTGGTCTTTATTAAATGGATGGCTTTGGTCTATCCATGTATTGTAGTGATACATATTTCTAAGCTGTTTTTATATACAGCTTCTCAGATATGTTACCAGGTATGTTGAAAGGTACAGAGTCTCCTGCCTGGCCTGCATTTTTGTAGGCAGTCCTCTGTTCTGAACTCACTGGAAACATCATTCTTCTTTCAACTGTTCTGTATTGGCATTGCAACCCCAATTCTACCTTTATAAGAAAAGTTGTAGTCAATAGACATTACAGTCCTGCTGGTCCCACCAGGTTTGGAAAGTCTTTCTGTAGACATTCAGCTAGTCAATGTCTGTATGAAAAGTCACAGTCAGTTTATGGTCAGTTTTTCCTTCCTCCTTATACTTCAGTCTTCTCTCTTGGCTTATTTTCTTTGACATTGGGTGGCTCTGTTCTATGATTTATTCTTGTAAGATATTGTGCTTTGGTGTGAGGTATTCAAGGAATGAGACCTTAATTTTATATGTGAGCATGGGAGTCTGTGAGTGTTGAGCAGTATGAATTGCTGCTAGCTTATCTGTATTTTGACATTTCATGTTGTCATATAGTGCTCAAGCAGAAAAAAAGTCATAGGAAAGAGTGCTTTCTTTGTTTTTACATATTGCTATTTCTGCATAGCATGTATCAAAGCAGAGTGATTGAATGTCACAGTGGCATGAATTTAGGGTTCATAAGGACATGCAGGCTCATCTTCTCTCTCTGGTGACGAGTTACAGGACCTGAGGGGATGGTATGAAGCTGTGTCTGGTTTAGATTAGATACTAGGAAAAAGTTTTTTACCCAGAGGGTGGTTGGGCGCTGGAACAGGCTCCCCAGGGCAGTGGTCACAACACCAAATGTGACAGAGATCAGGAGCATTTGGACAGTGCTTTCAGGCACCTATGATTCTTGGGGCTGTCCTGTGCTGGCCCAGGAGATGGACTTGGATCCTAATGGCTCTCTTCCAGCTCAGGATGTTCTATGATTTTAAGCCAGAGTCATCCATAAGCAAATAGCCTGATTTGACCTGAAGAATCACAAATATTGCCATCAAAATGCTGCAAAAGTATACTTTTTTTTTAAATCCCCACATTAATTCAGCCTCTCTGACATTTACAATGTGCTTCTAGAGCTTCTAATGAGCAAGTAAGGTCATTTAAATGAGTCACTGGCATGTGATTGCTGAAGGCAAAGACGCCCCTTTGAAGTGCTGTTGTGTAACTGTCCCTGCCTGGTAGAATTCTGGCAGGCTGAGACAAAGGACTTAATTTAGGATCAGTCAAATGCTAAATTCCATCAAGGTAGTTGATACTTAAGGTTAATAGGTGTGAATAAGAAATACAGCATACTAATGTGGGAATGCCTCTTTGATCTGCATGGGAGAAGAAGCAGGTTAGCAGCGCTGTGTGTCCATGTAAGTATCAGAGTGGCATATCCTATTGCCCAATTTCTGAGTCATTATGTGAAGGAAAAGGAAAAACATTTCTGTGCTTATGCTGGAATTTTATTTCATAAATTATGCTCTTTCAGAAGCCTTTTCATGAGAAAGGCAGCTAGAACTAACAAATTATTTCTGCCTAATTTGCTTCAGTTTGGAGGTAGATGAGCAATCAACATCTAGGTCAGCTGTCTCTAGTTTTCTGATTGTAGATAAAACTTTGACTGTTAATGGAGAAACCATTCATATAGTTCCAACTTTATGTTTTCAGTACTGCCTAGGCCTCCTGTGGAATAGTGCTTGGATTCCAAGGCCAGTCTGAAGGGAAAATTCAGTATGGAAACCTTCTTTCCTCTATAAAAAAGGAACATGGCTGAAGGGTGGAAAAAGAACATGAAAGGGACTTAAAGATTTCAGAAATTACTCCTTTTCCTGCCTTGAGATTCCACACTTGATTTTGTTAAATAATTTTTCCCCTGTGTTGGAAGTCTCGTTAAAATTAAGCTATATGTGTGCAAATCCCCCACCATCTTTTTTAACAAGATTTGTTATCTTGGCTCAAAAGTGAATCTGCATTTTATATTTATAATCACCAACCAATATGGATTGACATATCTGTAAATTTGCATGTGGTTTAAACAAAAATCATATTTGGCAGAAGTGAAAAGGGACAGTACCCCTCTCCCTCTCAGTACTTGTGCATGTGTTGAATGCTTAAATGACTTCACCTGTCATTGAAATATCCTGAGCTGAATTTTATCAGGCCAAGGTGTTTGGTTTCATAACAAAATTTAGCCAAATACTCTCCATATGCTTTTTGTCACTCATAGGTTGAATCCTTAGTCTTCAGAATTAGCAGTGTGTGGAGAGGAGCAAAAGTGGTGCCCTTTATCTTGAAATTATGCTAGTTTTTTCATTGAAATTCAAGAATAATGAAAAGCAAAATGACCTAACCACTTAAGACTCTATCAGCCCCACAAGCACTACTTGGTTTCTTTCATCAGCAGTAAGTGTTGGAACAAAATACAAATTATCCTATTTTATGATTTGCATTTACTTTGCAAATGTGTCACTAAACATGCAGAAAATTAAATTTAAAAACTGTGTTAAAATATGTATTTCAAAACATTATAAAAGCATAATGATTTAGTAATTAATGTGGCAGATAATGTGTCATTTTTTTTCCATTTTCAGCTCTATCTATACAAGGGTTCATTGCTTTTGCTGCTCTCCTCCCTTATAGTGGGTGGAAAATTTAGCTGGAGCAACAAACTACAGGAATCAGGCTTTTTTTTTTTCCAGTGAGAATACAGGCCAGTATTTCAAACACTGTCACAGAAACAAAACAGACCTCACTGCAAAAAAAAAATATATATATATATATATATATATATACTTCTATTAAATTGCACATCTGTTGTTTAATGTTTTTGTGAAAGTAATCTTTAGAAAACTAGATGCTTGTAAAATTCTGAAATGTGAAAACTGTCTTTTTTGTGAGGCTTTAAGTTGGAAGGTAAATGCACATGTTTACCAAGCATGTTTATTTTCCCTGACAAATACCTGATCAATGAAGATTTTAAAATTTTTTTGTGACCCCATTTTTCAGGATCTGGTTAACAGTATTTCCACAAAATGTATTGTATATGTGTGAAGACATGGTGATATTAACTGCAGTAGTACTCTCTGGCAACACAGACATAATTTTATAAATTGTTTTTAAAACACCATAGCCATAACAATGGCATTTGCTGTATATAGTTTTGAGGGATTCATTAAACATGTCAGGGCTTTCAACAAGATTGGTAATTTATTAAATTTAATGTATAGTGCAGATCACTGAAGCAAGGTGTGAAATGATGGAGGCATTCTCCTGCCATGTTAATAAAATAGGTAGTGGAATAACATCAGACATTGCTGCTTCTGAAAGGACACTGAAGAGAGTGACTGGATCTTGTACTTTGTGGCTTTGCATATTGTACATGACAACAAATGAATGGTAATTAGATCATGTTTATGAAAGAAAGGAGGGGGAGAGGTGTGTGGTGTGCACATGAAAAACTTTGAGGGCTAAAGCTGCCCTCTTTTTTAAGGAAAGACAGCAAACATGAAGATTTTCCTGGAGAATGTGGTGATCTTTGGGCACCTGCCCTGTAGAACTCAACAACTAACTTGGCAGTTTCAGACCATCTCTCATTTTGCTGCAAACACTTGTGGGGAAGGGATTAGTTCCCATTTGTGATTTGGGAGCTAATTGACAATTTTCCTGTTTTCTTATGGGCATTTACTTTTCTTCATTGCAATCTTCTAGACTGAAGTGTCTCAGAGTAAATATGTGGTTACTTTTGTGTGGTGTCACGCTTCAGCCTTCCTTGTCACCAGACATTTCAGTCAGTAAGGCAGGTGGTTGGGGAATTTCCCACCTCATCTGGTGGAGTTGTGTAAAGAGACTTGAGAACAATTCTGTTTATACCACAATTCTTCAGGTTTTGAGCAGTTTTCAAAAGGTTGACCAAACACAGAAGCCTAAGAAGAGTTGAAGAACCACTGAGTTTTTTGAAAGAGTGTTGCTTCACTCATCCCTAATCCTAATAAATACAAGCTCTAGGAAAGTAAGATTCTTCCACTGCTTAGAATAGAGGAAGCAGGTTGTGGATTGTAGAGCATTGTTATTTTCCTCTCTCTTTTGGATGATGGGGAGTGGAGATTGCTTTTTGTTCTAACTTCAGGAGTGAAAAAGATGCTTTAATTATGTCCAATCAAGAAAATACAAGGTACTGAAATAATAAAAAAAAAATTATTTCTGGTTGTTCCAAATAAGAAGAAGTTGGCTTTGAGTATGAGTTAGCTCTTCATTTCCCCATTTATTTTCTTATTTTTTCTGACTTTATTGTTTCAACTTTATTTTGTCTTCTATTTTTTGCTAAATCTGTTTGAATCCTTTTAAGTATCTACTTAAAATACTTTAGGTATTCCAACTCATTGCTACACTTCGTTAAATAACTCACCCCATTTTAACAACTTCAGTCGGAATATTTGTCTCTTAAAAAGCCTTCTCTTACAATATATTCTTTCTTTTGTTCCTCTGTGCTAGAATAATTCCAGCTCTTTTCCAGAAGACTCTCAGAGGAGTTGTGGGGTTTCCTTCTGTAAAATTACCTGCTTTCCTGATTGACACTTGATCAGATTCTGACAGACTGTAAAATATTGCTAAATACCAATTGATTTTGATGGTCACAATTATGTTACTTCTTAAATGCAATTCAAATGCTTTTTTTTGTTTAGTGGTACATTTTTAGTCTAGTTCATCACCTGAAGTGCTGTGTGTATCTGCTGTAATGCTATAAACTTATCATTTGTGGCAGATTGCAGAAGAGACTGGGAGGTACTTGCTTTAAGAGGAGTCACTACGCTAAAATTAAATTTTCAGGACGGAACGTCATATGAATTCTATATGTTCTATATGTTTTTCTTCTATTTTCTTAGATTTTATTATGGTTTTTGCTTTATGTTGAATATATCGGCATGCTTCCATTACTGCATTATTCAGTTACCAATTCTTCTAGATTTTTTCATTTGATTTCTTTTCTGTTTGAGGGGTAATTGGCATAGTTCCTTAACAAGTTGCCTTCAAGTATAAAATCCTTCTGGATTCTGATGCTGGAGAATATGGAGGGCATCAAAGGCTGGACCACAATACAGAGTACTTCTCTGAGGAATATCCTCACAATTATCGACCTAATTCAATTATGGTAAGTAAATTGTTTGGGGGTTTGTTTCTTTGTTTTAATTTTACTTTCATCTCTGTAAGTTTTGTAATTCTTTGGACAAATATGGAGTCTCTTCTAGTATTTGGGGGAAAGGGGGTATTTTAAATTTATTTTCTGAAATTAACCTTTGTCTAAATACAGTATAGATAACATTATGATTTGATTGTAACCCATATTTTGATTGTAACCCATAATACTAACTAATTTTTCTTTTTCAACCTTACATTCATATTTCCCTGTACTTTTGCAGTGTCTGGTACACAGTGTTTCTTGCCAACATGCACGAAAACCTGCTAATATGCTTTTGAGCTACTATCCTTAATATTATAATTTGCTTTATTTTCACTTTGAGAAACTACATCTTCATGCTTGCGTTGTTTAAAGCTCTGCAGAAACTGAGTCTTCCTTTGCTGTCTTAAAATCATGTGCCTAACTATACAAACAAGAATTAGAGTCAATCATGTGTTTGTCAATTGTCTTTTTCCTCCTCAGTTTACCGAAAAACTTTGCAAAATGGAACAGAGTTTTTCTGTTCACATCCAGAATTTCAAGGATTTCCAGTGTTAAAGTGATATCAATAATGGATAAAGAGTTTCCCACAAATCACCTGAGATGAACTGGGAGACATATCCTTGCATGCAATTTCTGTTAGCTGAGGTGGTCACTAATAAAACTCTACCTTTCTTAATTGCTCTTGAAATCGGAATCTTCATAATTAGCAATTTTAAAATGTTATTTTCCCTATTTTTTATGTATGTATATGTGTATATGTGCACATATTTCCCATTCTTTCTGTATTCATTCACATATGTGTATATGCTCATAACCACAAGAAAATAAGATTCAGAAAGGCTGGGAATTAAGTGTTCACAGAAAAAATCACTTATATTGCCGGGTAGATTTTTATACCTAAAACATTTATGTGGGTGAAGGGTGTGTTTCTCTATGCACAGGTATATTGGTACATATAGTGAACACCTGCAAATAATTTACTTTTGTAACCTTAAGGGCCTGCAAAAAATGGAGCATCTGCACTAATTTTTGTGGGCCACTCCCCTTCCATGGCTGAACAGAACATGAATTTCTAGTGTTACATCTTAGCTTTTCTCATTATATGTAAACTCCTGAGAATTTTTGTCACTTCTAACCTCTGTCTCTCTTTCTTTCGTTGTATCCAGAGTATTGGCATTTCATTTGCATGATTTAAAATATTTTCCTTATATGAAAAAATTTTGTGCTTTCATTGTGCTTGGTGTAAAGGATCTTAGGAATGGGTTTTGGGGTTTTTTTTTAAGACTCTGCATGTGACAGTGCCTTCATAGTGTGGGTAAGTATTTGTGCTAATTTGAAATGAAAGGTCTGAGATCTTATTCCTGAAGGTTATGTAGCAAATTATTGCTTCCAGAGTTCTTGCTTCGTGAGCCCAATTCAAATACATTGCCTGATTGATTGGAGAGCATCTTAATTATCTATCACTAACTTAACTTTTGCAAGCCAATTAACTGTGATTCGGAATGTATATTTCACACTTAGTCCATTAGATGGTGAGTGCAAACCTTCCAAGCCAGAAACAAACGTGGCAGAAGGTGAAGCTGCAGTTTTATTAGGAGTATGTGGAAGATAAGGCATGTGGCAAACACAGCAGCAAATGCACTTTTGCTCCATAAGCTGTGGCATGGCAATGGCATCTCTAGGTCAGAAAGAAACCCAGGTAAACTTTCTCTTGTGTCCTTCTGCCACCCAATTCACAGAGCAGCTCCAGCCAACCCCCCAGAGGATGCCAGTTGCACCAAATAAAGGTAAAGTACCAGTGAAAGGACACCGAGTAAAAGTGATCAAGGGAATAAAGCTGGAAAACCTAAATTCAGCAAGTAGGTCTTCATGTAAGAGCAAACAAAAGTTACAATAAATGCTATTTTGCAGTAGAACAAAGCTGTTTTCTTTCAAATAGCAACTTATATCCAGGTTATTGGGTAATTTGTCCTGCTTAGGAGTTTCTTTAGTCTTAATTGCAGTTTCTAAAATCCAATTCAAAAGTCTTCCCACCAAATTTCTTTTCAAATAAAATGCCACCTCAATAAACTCATTCAAGTTCTTTTCCTGTTGTTTAATAATTATTCCTGTTAATGACAATTCATAATATATGAGAGTTTCTTGTTTCAAAAATTTAATTTCTCCTCCACTACAAACTTCGAAGAAGTAATTTTTTAATGAGAGGTGCGCCTCCCTTTCAACAGCTTGAAACAGTCAGTACTCTCAGGAAAAACACAGAGAAATTTTAGTTGTGTGGGTAAACAATGTCAGCAAAACATGCCCAGAGGGTTGTGACAAAATGAAATCACATGCAATAATTCTGCTTCTCAAGTCAGGCTTAAATAGCACACAAATGTATTACAAAAATAGAAGATTAAATGTGACGTGATTCATTCTAAAAAATCACCTAATAAAATAAATATTCAAGGTGGCATATCAAAATGAGAAGAAGGGAGATGTGAAATTCCTGGAGCAAAGAATCCTGGAAGAAGATGAAGCTTTGTAAGCCCCGCTGAGCATTTCACTGTACAATTTTCAGGCTTGTTTAGTAAAGCTCTTAGAGGGCCAGAATTCAAAATCATCAGACACACCTTGAAAACTCCATAAAAAATGCACAGAAATGCCTTTTGTAATATGACTTATCTAAATAATTGTACTAATTTTTCCATTTCACTGCTTTTTCTCTAATGTATTGTTAACAAATATATGAAATGTACATAACATTCCACGTAATCAAACTTTCTAATAGCAAGCTGTGAGTCATTTGTCACTGTAAGAATATTCTTTTTACCACAGCTTCATTTCTGTTTGCAACTCCACTCTGGTATTCTCATCCTAGTATTTTTGGAGGTATGTTTTATAAAAACTGTGCTTTTTCAGACAGTTTTATAAACCTTTAGTCTTGCTTATGTCTCATCATCTCTTTGCAAGATGTAAACTAAGTGCTGCACATGCATTTCAATCCCTGCCAGATTTTAGTGCCCCTTTATGGATTAATTTATTTGTGGGTACCTAACTTGGCTTTTGTGGTTGGATGTGAAACTTTGATTTGGGGCAGGGGGAAGAAAAAGTATAATTTTTTAATAGTGCATCCCTCAAAATATCTTGTTGGTCTTTTCTAAGGTATCCAACCCAATTGAATTTTGCTGTAGGAAAGAACTAGCTATCAATAAGTGTCCTAGTAAATTGTACCACACCAAAATTTGGATTTATATGAAAATGGAGGGGTTATACTTTGCTACTTCATGCACCAGCAGAAACTGAGTAATGAGCAGGCTAAGTAGAATATTGCAGAGGATGTTGTGTCACTGGAAAATTAGTATATGATTTATTGTGAAACATAATTGCTTAACATATTTCGACTTTTATAGATTTACTTTTTCACTTTTGTGGTTCATTCCAATTAGTTAAAAAATAAATAGATGTCAGATTATTCCTTTTCCCCTGTCCCCTGTACTGTCTTTTTTCTGTTTCTGTATTTTTGGCATTCAGTGATAAAATCTTTTCACATTAAATTAAAATGAAATTATAGAGTTTATTTTAAGAATATCCTTATTACAGGCTTGAGTTTTTACCCTTGACCTTAATGTATATTATTCAGTGTCAAAGTGCAACTTCCTGCTTCCTTAAGTCTGTGGACAAATTAAAATATTCCCATAGATGGAAGTGATCTAAAAGCTTTTAGTGACCTTAGGTTTGAAAATACTAATTTAAATAACTTTTATGATAAGGATTTATGTATTGAATTTTAAGGGACTGATGTAATCTTTAACTGTTTTCTCTCCTGACATGCACAGATATACAAATTAAATTAAAGAATGTTTGTAGTTAGAAACTTAAATGTTCAAACTAGGTGAATCAGTCAGAATTTAAGGCCACAAAGGTTTTTTTATTTTTATCTCTTGATGATTAAGACTTCTAAATTAATTTGTTCATCTTCATTGATTGTTTGATTTCTTAAAACCCCCAGCAAATGTAATGTAAAGTTACTCTCTTAGTAATTTTGTTTCATCCTATCTTTGTCTTCAGTGTACTTGTTTTTCAGGGGGTTTTGCTGTCTTTTTTAAAATACTTTTTCTCAACCTAAAAAAGAGTGCAGAAGATAATAGAGGAGAAATTTTGAGACACACTGTGCAGTATCTGGACTTCCTTTGCATAAATGAAGCAAGACAGTCTAAGAAATTATTTTCTGCATATTCATGCTGTATAGCTGTAAATTGAAAAACAAATTGGAAGGCAGAACTTCATATTATTTTAAGCACATCTACTTTGTCATGTGCAAAATCTACCAAAATAAAAACCAAAATGTGTGAGGTTTTGTATAATAAATTATAGTCTGAAAGGAAGTGCTATCATCTATTTTATTTTTTGATGGTTAATTATATTCTCAGAATAGGGTCCATGTGTGACAATGAGTGGTGATACAGGGACAGGAGATTGTCTAAAGCCCTCATTTTAATTAAAAGTTTGGGATAATGTTGGCATAGGCTCTTGTGACATTGCCTTCTGCATCTACCAGCTGCAATATGTGCTACTGAGTAGTTTTCTGCAGTGCCTGATCTAGCTCTGAGTTCTAGTAATTCTCCCATCTGTTACAAAATGACCTTGAAATTATTTTTAGGGCTTGGTGTTTTCCAATCCTGAAAGTCAGAGGAAGAGTAGTTCATTGCAGTTCCAGCCAATTTTGGTTGTGCTTGCACCTGGTACTGAATTAGTCTGACAGATCTGAAAGTAAAAATTGTCATTTGTAGAACCTCTTGCTTGTGGGTTTTTAGATGCATTTGGAGATTGCTGTATATTTTAGTCCTCTCCTGAAAAATATAAGGTGATTTCTGCCTATAGCTGCTGCTGTTCACAGGTGCTTCCCACATGTGGTATTCCTGTATTCTTATTACTCTTTAAAAGTTTTCTGGATATTCACAGGAAAAAAAAAAAAAAAAAAAAGTATAAGGAGTAAGAATTTGGCTGAAAACGTCCTGGCCAGTAGTAGTACCAGTTGGTTTTGTCCTGTTTGTGAGATAGCCAGCATGAATAGACTATGATCTTGATAGATAGTTGGTGGGAAAGAGGTTGATTATAAAAAAAAATTTTTTTGTTTGTTTGTTTGTTTGTTTTTTTTGTCTTTTTACTAGAGATATGTTTTAGTGGCAGAAGCCTTGATCTGTGTGGGACTTGGCTAGTTTCACACAGTGCAGCTGCCTCACACCGACATGCAGTATAAAAAGGTCAAAAGTGCCAACAAAATCCCATTTTGTATTTGAATTATGAACAAGATTCCCCACCATCCTCTCTGTTAGCACATCTGCCAGTGAAGTAACAGCAGTTACTCCATCCCTGCCAAACTAAGAATAAAAAGACTTTCAGAGATATTTTATGAGTAAACTTTTGAAAGTTAACTTTGTCAAAAACTGTCTCTGCAGCTGGGTCATCCTGTCTCAAACAGATTGGATGTTTTCCAATCCCCATGTTACATTCACCTGTCAGAAAAGGCCTCATGAGACTTCCTGTGAGTGTTTTTAGGTGTCTTCTTGATTTCCTAAAATAGTGGAGTTGGTGTGAACCTTAGGGGGCTTGAGGTTGTAAGTTAACAATTGGTATAGAGAGCAGAGGGACAATTCACTGAGATGCTGAGTAACCTCAGAGCTCACCCTGCTTGGAGTTTCGGTCTCCTAAGGTCCTTCCCAACATGGGTGAGCCTGGAGGGGAGGAAGTGGCTGGAAAGGGTTTTCAAGAGGAGCAGAAAGCTTGGAACAGACTCAGAGGGTGACTTGGTTGATGATAGTCAAGGTGTGCATTAGCTATGAATAAATTCTCTTTAGTGTTCTGTTCTTTGGTTTTCATTTCTGTCCATGTTCATCAAGTGAGCCTTGGGAAATGGTGAAGGAAACATGGATGGGATAAAACTTGTGATCAGAAAAGCATGTTAAAAGAATAGAGATCAGTAGAACTGATTGAAAATGTATAATTCAGTAACAGGATATGAAAGAATAAACTTCTGAGACATCTTCCTAGGGTATGGAAAAAGTAAAATAATACATATCTCTGGTAGTGTTTTTCACTGATGAATACCTAGTACAGGAAACCCTGTAATGGTTTTAATCAGGAAGCCTCTGTGTACTTTTAGTATACTTGTCTATTTATAGATAGATACATATTTCAGACTGTATACTATATATGTATAATGAAGAAGGGCAAGAAGGTGATTCTGGAAATCTGCTGATAAGAAAAAAAAAGGCAAGTCCCTTGACAAAGGGAAGATTCAAAATTTTGATGGATAATATGGACAATACAGGAGTATTCCGTGCCTTTTATATTTTTTCCAAGGGCGAAGTCTGCTTTCAGACCCTTTTTGTGTGATGGTGCACTCTGAAAATAAAGTAGGAGAGCAATAGGTTAAAGAGGCTGTATATAAGTGGGGTACACCCAGAGGCTTGGATGATTTCAGTGATGTGATTGGTGATTATTGTCTGAGAAAAATCATAGTGGTCAGGGAAAATTTCTGACAGCTGAACCAAGGCTGAAAAGGAAGGCTGAGGAGTCTGTAGGGCTATTCCAGAAGACAAGAACCACCTCCTCAGCTCCTGTTGGAAATCCGTGTCCAAGCAAGTGGGTTCCATGAGATGGGTCAGTCAGAAAGCCAGCCTGGATTTAGCAAAGTCAGAGCTGGCATTGTCAGCCTGATTGCTTTCTTGATGAAATGGCTCAAGCTGTGTGCCAAGGTTGCTCCAGTCAGTTCTGTAAGACTTTCAGCCTTGTCTCCTGCTGCATTCCTGCCTAGGAGCTGAGGACCTACAGGGCTGGATAAGGTTGTTAAGTGGGTTAAAAACTGGCTTGGCCACTGCCATTTCAGCAATCAGAGGCTCTGTGTGCAGCTCTTGGCTGGTATCAAGGAGAGTCTTAGGAATTGTGAGGGAGCTGATCCTGTTTGGAGTCTGGAGAAGTGAGCAACATGATGAGACAGAGCACAGCTGTAGATGACACTGGAGTGAATCACTCATCAATTGAATGTTCAAGTCCAATCCAGATACATCTAGAGCTAAGGATTATCCATACATTTATGTCTTTGAAAGTGCCTGGACTTAAACATGCAATAAAATGCTTGCATTTCAGCTTATCCTGGAGCAATGGATTCCTGACTTCTTTAATAAGTCTCCCTTAATGGCACATTGAAGCATATGCTTGGAGCACAGTTGACTTGGTGCAATGGCTTGAAACAGTCAGTACACTCAGGAAAAATATAGAGAAAATAAATTTAAGTTAAGGGGGATATGTTACTATAAGAGTGGTAATTCAGGTGAGATGTGCTAAAAGAAAAGGAATAATACTGGAGTGAAAAGGCTGAGGAAATGTTTTGGTCCAGACTGTCAAGAGGAGGAGTGGAGGTGAGAAATCTGGGCTGAAAATCCTGCTGGGATCCTGGGCAGATAATCTTCTAGTTTTCACCTTATCTCAGGAAAGTCAAGTGATCTTTCCAATCTCACTGTCGCATTTTTTTTTCCTCAGTCCATCACACAATGTTCTGAGTTCTGTCTAGTTAAACAAATAATAAAGCCAGAGCACAGAATGCAGTATTTCTGGAAATATTGTTGGGCTGGGGAAAAGAAATAATACCTATATATTTGCAATGAGAAGTATCTAATAGTTGTGTAGTATTTTTCCTTTTAAAAAAAATTGTACACTAGTGGAATTAATAATTTGTGATCTTATTTGTAATTATTAATATGTTTAATCATTAAATGATACTTTTTCATTGTTAATTCCTTAATTGTTGCTTTTTCTAGCAAATAGCCTCGGAGGTGGTTACAAGATTAATGAAATAAGATTAGGCTTCTTGGTAAATCATAGAAAAGTCACATGTGGCACTATGTGGCCATATGTGACTTTTCTATGATTTATCAAGAAGCCCACCAAGATAAAAAAACTCTAAAAAGTATGTTTAATTTCCCTAGGTAAGGAAGAAACAAGTGACTAAAGTAATAAGCTGGCATATACAGCTCTTTCCATTGGTAAATGGAAAACATATCTGTCATTAGTTTAAATACAGTCATCTGCACGTGTTCTAAAATTCTGCTTAAACCAGTTTTAAAATTCTGGTCGTCAATGAAGTGGTTGGAGTTGGATGATCCCCAGTGCTCTCAGATTCTCAGCTGATGTAAATTGACTTTAAAGGAATTGGGCTAATTTACTCCTCCTAGGATCTGACACATTATTGACCAAAATATAATTGAGAATTGCTGTGTCCTACATTAACATAAATTTTTTTCTTCCCCATAACTGAAGTAACATTTTACAAATTCTTTCTTAGAAAACTTATTTCTGTTTGTTTCTTCTCCCTTCTCACTTCATCATCCAAACCCAGAGCACTGAATTTCTCAGTACACAACTTCAAAATCTCTCCTTTATCTATGTGTTTTGAGGTAGTTGACTTCATTAAGTATTTCCTCTCCTGCACCAGTTTATAGAAGCTATTTATCACTGAAACCTTAGGGGAAATCATTATGCTCACTGCCTTTCAAGAAGCATTGGACACTGCTCTGTCTGATTCAATGAAGATCAGCTGTTCTTTTCCTTTTTTCTCCTTTTCCTAAAGCTCTTTGCTTTATTGCTTTATTCTGTTTTGAAAACAATGAAAGCCTTTTGTGCCATCAGGCTCTTGTTAGCAGATAACACAGATGAAATTGCAGAATATTAGACATTCCACAGGGATGAAGGATAGTCTAAAAGAGGACGTTGTCAGAATGAAGCCAATAATCTTCAATCTTGTGTTACCTTTTATAATTGCATTTTTATTGACTTGTTCAGAAAACACATTCATAGACCTGACAATTGATGGAGTACCGTGTATCAAGGTAATTGGTAGATACCACATATCAGTCTTGTTTTCTGATTGTGACTCTGCTCAGCTTGGAAGGAATGTCATGTAAAATACATTGCCACAAGCTCTTTTGTGATCTATTAGGAGTCTTTTGATTATATGTGTTTGGGTATTTTTGTGGTATTCAGGGAAAAAAGGGAAGAACAATGGCATCATTGAAATTGTTAATTTTGATTCCGTCCACTTTTGAGAGTGAGTTTTATTGTTCAGCCACTGACATTCCATAGGTGCCAAGAGTGTGAAGAATATGCTTCTGTATCATATTGCTAGTATTTACCTGTATGAAATGACATCACAGGCCTTGAGACAACTTTAATTCACAGCAAAAGAGAGTTGCAAAACTTTGTCATTTATCACTGACCGGTCTGTTTACCCAGATGTTCTCAGGTTTTTGAAACTGGTCATTGTAAGTCATAGGAGGCCCTCTCCTGGTAGCCACCTAAAATATATCATGACAAAAGGAAAAATAGAAAAGAGATTGTAATCAGGCTGCCTTTAAAATTTTTGTGTTGTGTAATTCCAATGCTAGGGACTAAGCAGTCAAAAATTATTCTTTAAATATGGTATTTAAACCCACAACAGTGCCTAAATGAGATATTTTTGACAGTTAAAACGCAGGGTTTTTTCCACATGCTATTGTTTAGAAGTTACATCCTGTAAGGTTCCTGGGTTTTTCAGCTGTTCCTGTTCTTGTCATGTTTTTCCTAGGTGTACATTCCAAGCAGAGTTGCTCTTGTGCTTCACACCACGGACATCCCAAAGTGAAGTTCTCTGTAACCACCACCGAAGAAGCAAGTCACAAAGAAGTGCTGATACACTGTACTAGTACTAAGTATAACAAAACTTGCTCTAAGGAGGCTTTCTGAGGCTGAGTATAGTAATATTAGGTGTTTAAAATGTAAGGTTAATATTCACATGTAATTGCAGAGCTCTTGACTTGCTAGACCCTCTTTTGAGGAAGCTTTACAAAGAGGCAGAAAGGAAGACGTTGGGTTTGTAGTTCTAGTAGTACAAAATTACACTTAACGGTGTTGCAAAGCAGCAGGTGTTCTCAATTAAATTGTTGTTTACAGAATTTTATCAGGAATTATAAGAGTGATCCTGATTCAAAGTTTGTAATTTCTTGAATTCAAATATTCATATGTATTAATGCTTCTTACTAAAAGTAAGTAGTTTGCTTAAATAAAACAGAAGTTTTTGGCTAAAAGGCAGCCTTAACGGTTTGTGGGACCTAATTTGAGGCTCCTCTTCCTCAGTGAAGTCTAACATGGAATTAGAAATGCTCATCCAAATGGATGAGAAGGTCCTCTGAGAGTCTTGCACTTTGCCATGTTTTATTTAATTACAAATGCACAGAAGTGCTGGGCAGCAAAACAAGCAGGCTGATTGAGTGGGGGCCTGCTGATGCTATTGTGTGTGCTGGTTATCTGCTCTCACCCAATCACTTAGGCTGAACATCTCACTTGCTACAGATGGACAAAAATGACACAGCTATTTTATTTAGATCACTAAAATGTTCAGTGAGAACGTATGTTTTGATCTTAACGCAATAATACCACACTGGAAGAGGTATTTAAAGTGTAGTTCTTCCCACTGCATTTATTTCACTGACATCAGGACCTTGCAATACTGATTTCACCACTTCCAGAAGCTGCCTTTCAGCTTGGAACATGATGATGTTCTTGCACTTTTATAACTTTTGAAACATTGCTTCTCGTGAAGAAGCAGTCTCAAAATTCAGTGATCAAACTAAGGTGGTTTTTTTGATTAAAATTAAGATAGTTAATTATTGGAGTGCTGCTAAGATAATTCAAGTGAGTTCCTTCACAAGCTACAACTTTTTTGTAAAGAGTAAGATTTTGTATATTTGAAAATGTATTGCAGAGTATTCTGGAAAATTAATACCAAATTAACGAGACATGCTTTATTTTGTTCCATTTATTTAAAAACATATTTGAATTGGTTCTGAAATGAATGTCTTTTGTACCAATCTGAATTTTCTAACTTTTAAAGTAGCCAAAGAGGAAGATGTCCGTGACCATTTCCAAGTCATAATTTTACCCAGTTTCCTTTGTGAACCATTGTGTAAACTACTGAATAGTTGGTGCCAACACTGACAAGCTATTCACAGTTCTTGGAATGCTTACTTGTGGCTTACTTCTTAAGCAAAATAAGGGATGGGATAATGCAGCATGATGGAAAACAGTCTTTTGCAGAATTCACACTGACAGGGCTTTGTGAACATCCCCAGTCTGATATGTTCTGTGTGGCAGAGAATGTTATATTGCAGTTGAGTACCATAGGATCATGCTTCATTTTCCTCTACAGCAGTTTGATCATTGTTTGGTTGTGAGCTAATAAAAAGCATTCCTGTTACGCTATGACTTTAAATAAAATATACTGAACTGTTTTAGCAACTGGAACTGATTATCTTTTTTTTTTTTTTCCCAGATTGTTTTCCTTTTCATAAAATTACTTCTAATACATGTTATATTTACACTGTATTGATCTAATATGTTTTATAGGGTGGTTTTTGGTTTTTTGGGGTTTTTTTGGGGGTTTTTTTTGTTTTTTTTGTTTTTTAACTTGCACCAGTTTCAGGTTTCAAAATGTAATGGCAAGCGTCTGTGTCAAACCTTTTTTCAAGAGAAGGAATAAATGTATGATGTGAAGTACAAACTGTAAAATCACATGCAAAATAAACTCTGAGGAGGAGAAAACAAATGCATATATGGTTTCATTCCTTGCATTGTAAAATGATTTTACAGCAGTCTTAACACTGAAAGACAGGTTAGATTTTGCTCCATCCTAAAATCAGGGACTTGTCTTAGTCAGAAGCATTCATAATGAGATTGATAGAATATTTGACCTATGCATATTTTCTTTAACATAATGATAGATTAATAAAAGTGAGCCACAAAATTTGCAAAGTGAGCATGTAAACACAGAAAGCATAATAATTAGGGCTTTTGGAGCCCACCTCTGCATTTTAATGGTGAGTGTGCTACTGCCTGTCTTGCAAGACTGGGAAATTTTCCCTTTCAACACCCATGGAAAGCCAATTTCTTCCTCCTGCTCTTTGAATATTGATGGATTATGAAGAGAAATTCAGCTTTCACCTTCATTCTAGTAACACTGCAGCCAAGGCGAGTCCTGTACTGAGGATGCCACCATGGCTGGTTGAAGCCTGGCATATTCTGAGAAGCAGATGAGCTCCAGAGCCTTTTTGCTTGGCCACACCTCAAATCAGCACTCCTCAGCTCTGTCAGGGAAGTAAACAAAGTGGTCTGTGGTGATCGTCCCAGGGCACAAAGCTCTCCACAGATATTCAGACAAAATGAAGGATAAACTCTTTAAAGATGACCTCTTAGTCTACAGGAGTGATAAGGATTTATATTCCAAGGTTTGGAAACACAGACTTCCCCGTCACCTGGGAATTCTTGCTATCCCTAGCCCCAGAAGTTGTTCCTCGATGGTTTCTGTAACACATCATGAAAACTCAAGCTCACCCTCACCTGCCAATTTATCTAAAGAGTCAGGCTGACCTTCCCTCTGTCTTGCACTGTATGTGTGATAGGTTCTTTACACTTAATAATTCAAGTTACTCTCCAGACCAGGTGGTTATTGTGATAACAGGCAGGCATCCACTACACTGGTGTGTTCTATGAGCAGTGAGTTTTAATTTCCCCACTGTTTTCTCCTCCTCCCACAACTCAAGCTTTATTGTCCTGAGATTTTTTTTGAAGATGAAGATTGGAGTCATTATTTAAAATTGGTGAGTACTTCTGGAAAACAAATTTAATTGGAAAAAACTCTTTGAGCTTTCTGGATTTTTTTTTTCCTATGAAGTTTTTCTTGCTCATTTTATTTGATTTAGTAAAGAATTTTCTAATCATGTGCTCTGAAGGACAGGAATGTGGTGCTGGTAATATTCTGCCAAAAGGAGAGCAATTGTGTGAGCAGTAAGATACCAGATAAGCAATTGTGTGGTACTTGCAGATGCTGCAAGGTGATATTTTTATGTATTAATCTGTCAGTCACAATTCTGTTTTCAAATTATGTTTTAAGCATCTTGAAGTAGTTTTAGATTCCTCATTTTTTTCATGACTCCAGGTTCTTAACAGCCCGTTAATGGTTAAAGGAAGAACTTCCTGTCTGAGTTTCATTTCTCAGATCTTAAAAGTAGCTCAATAGTTAAGTAGTAAAGAGTGAAGATTAAGTGAATGGACAGAAGAAATTGTTTCCTTTACCTTAAATAAATGTGTACATTCTCTTCAGGATATATTAAGGTGTATGGTTTGCCTGTCTTCTGCTTTGTAATTTCATTTTCTAGGAATTCAAGTATTTTATCACTGACTGATGTTTCCAAATAGGGCATATGGACATTGTTGAACTACCTCCACAGAGATGAAGCAGTGTTTTACATATTTTCATGTATTTTACCTTAGCTGGGGTCCCAGTTCCATAAGAATCAGCCTATAAGTGGTATCTTTTTAACAAATTGGAAGGGTTTTGCCAAGGAGGACTCTGCACATGTGTGTGTTTCCACACCTCATAGTTTATGGTGCAAGTGTTTTGAAAGTGTTGAGACTGAAATTTGCTGTGATGGAGAGCTGTTGCTTATGCCAATCTTTAACTCTATTTGGTTTTCCAGATTATCTAGAGTTGCTTTCAAATTTTAGAGGAGAGAAGCAGTGTCTTTCTGAAAGTTTCACAAGCATTTAAGAAAAAAAAAGGATATCCAAAACTTTGGGTCATGTTTGCCTTCATATAGAGAGAAAAGTTTTGGGTTTTTTTCTTCATGGACTGTTTCCTTTAAGTCGGCTTTTTCAGTTTTTGATTTATAAGTGAAAATAAGCTGCAGTAGTAGTGATGGGCTGACATATAACTGCTCTTCTTAAAAATAATTATATCAATTGTTGGATAAAAATAACTCCAGTTGAATGCATTAAAAATCTTCTGCTTATGGAAAGGTAGAAACAAAAGCTAATGATGACTCATTAGATGAGACAAATTATATTTTTCATGCCTGTGAGTACAATATGTACCCTGTAAATATAAATAAGTCTTGGCTATTCATGGTAAATTAAAGCCTAAATTACATTAGGACAAAACATTAGAATTTGTAGTATTGAAGAAATCAGTCTGAGCTTAGCTGATGGTTTTGCATATTTACAAAGCTATTTTGAACACTGAAAAAAAATCTAAGTGTTTAATTGAAATAGGTCTGAAAACTGTCTTAGAAAGTTAAGATAAAGACAATAATTTCTCAGTATTAGGAGAGTATTAAAGTTGATGCAGCACTAATCATCCATGCCATTTGACTCCACGTCAAATTAACTTCAAATTTTCCATATTGTTAAAAGCCAGGAGCAAACTTTCTCAACTTGCTTGTGTCTTCTGACTGTGCCTCAGAGATGACAATTTAAATGTATGGAACAAGGACAGTCTGTAATTGAATATTGAGTGCATTAAATTCCCATCATTCTGTCTTTGCTGGAGGTAGGAGGTTTATGACAGAACAGATAAGAGTGCATTTAGGGAGACGTGTGTCTGCAAACACTGAAGAATCCAAGCTGCCAGTGCTGCAATGGGTGTCCTGGTTAAATCCCAGGCAGCAGCCAAGCCTGAGGCAGCCACTTGCCCACTGCCCACCAGAGGGATCAGGGAGAAAATCAGGAGAGTAAAAGCTGGAAAACTCATGGGTTGAGCTTAATAGGGAAAGCAAAAGCTGTGCACACAAGCAGAACAAACCAGGACATTCATTCCCTGCTTCCCATGGTTGGGCAGGTGTTCAGCCATCTCCCGGAGATCAGGACCCCATCACACACAGCAGTGATCTGGGATGACAAATGGCATCACTCCAAATATTCCCCCTTCTTGCTTCTACCTTACACAGTGAGCAGGATGTCCCTTTGGGCTGTTTGTGTCACCTGTCCTGGCTGTGTCTCCTCCCAGCCTCCCAGGCACCCCCAGCTCCCTCACCAGTGTGGCTGGATGAGAAACAGAAAAAGCCTTGGCCCTTTGTAAGGCCTGCTCAGCAATAATGAAAACCATCTCTGTATTATCAGCACAAATCCAAAACACAGCCCATACCAGCCACTGTGAAGAAATCTAACTCTACCCCAGCCAAGCCCAGCACAGCAGGACCTGGGGGCAAGCACCCAGCTATCCTGGGGTACTGGGTCTGTGGGACAGGTTCATGCTAAAATAGTATTGATAAATCAGTGTTTTGGCTGTTGCTGAATGGTGCTTGTGCAGTGTGAAGGCCTATTTCCTACCCTGTCCTCACTCACATCTTGCTAGGGAGTGCCTGGACATCTTCCTGCTCGAGGAAAGTTGGGAATGAATTCCTGTTTCTGCTCTGCTTGCACATGCACCTTTTGCTCTCCCTGCTGAAGTATTCTCACCTTCCTTCTATTCCCTCTCCATCCTGGAGGAGAGGGGGCTAAGCAAGCACCTTGTGAGGATGTTTGGCTGTTTGCTGGGATCAACCCACCACCTCCAGCAAAAACTGAGCTGGCCACCTCGGAAGGAAATTGGCTGATCAGGAGGAAAACAGGTAAAGTCATATGAAATAAAAGGAAAGAGATGAATCCCAACTTTCCTTAGCTGCCTTTACAAAACACTGAGTGTGTATGTTCTGTTTACTTGGGTTGTATGTAGAGTGAGACAACAGGAGTAGGTTAATTATCCTGCTGTTCAGGTATCACCTGCAAGAGGGAACAGACAGTCTATATTTCACTCCATTTCATGTTAGAAGTTCTTGGACCTGTTCTTTTGCACTAGTAGCATGTGATTATCCCTGTAGAAAAGTGTAAAAATATTTTTCTACTTGAAAATGGAAGTAAGTTCTAATGTAAAAGCTTTCATCAAAGTTTATTCATTATTAAAGGGGAGGATGGGATAGAAGCAGCTAGCAGAAGACTACCTTCTGGTTCAGTGAAGATATGGAAAATTAACTGAAACATTAAATGAAAACCTGACCTTTAAAATGCATTGAATTTTAACCCTTACTTTTGTATAAACTCCTTTCAGGTGTTGACTGCTGCTTCTGGGTTTTTGTTGTTTTCTTTGTTTGTAACAGTGGTTTTAGACCAAAGGCAACACTCTGAGTCTTTCTGTGTTCTGTAACCTTGTCACTGCTACTTATGTATGTTTGAGGCAATCCCAGTTTTCAGTCATCAGTCAGAAGGTGGGGTTAGCCTTGCTTTGGGAGTTTCCAGCATGGGGATAAAAGGAGAGACTGAAGATGTTTCCTGATTTTGTTAAATACCACTTAAATTCCTGCCTTTTCAATGCCACTAATAACTTTAAATCTTTAATTGTGGCATGCCTTTGTCAGAAAACAGCAAGCCCTATGCAGCACCAAAAAAAGCATGTCTTTAGACTGGCATGAGAAAACAAATTATGCAAGCACATCATGTCCAAAACAGAAATTAATTTTTCTATCCAGGTTTGTTTATTTGAAGAGACCTAGTGTTGATGACTTCATGAAATGGAGCAGATGAGCTGTATGGCATAGAGAACAGGTTTTTGTGCAAAAAAACCCCTATTTTCCCAAGGCAAAAAAATATTCCAGTATTTGAAATACAGGAGTTTTTTTTCATTAAAAATATTGGATTATGACAAGTGAGCATTTTCATAGGAAGAGATTTGTCAAAAACCATTCCAGAACAGTTCTATAAAAATACTATTCAAAATCAATGTTTCCATTATGTGCAAAGCATGGACATTCACAGCTTTAACTCTGTTAGTGTATGCAGCTGCTTAAAGAGGGTTTTCATTAAATTCATTGTATAATTGAATTACTGTGCCATTTTTATGGGAAAAAAAAATTTTAAAATCATATTAAGTGATAGGGCTATTGAGTTGGCTTTTCATAGGCCTCCTTGGACTTCTAAAATTCCAGTCACTTGTGTAGCTTCTGTCTGGTGCCTTTTGGGGAGCTTGGCAGTCAGTGGTTTGGCCAAGCTGCTGCCCTCAGCATCTTTTTTCTCAGGTGGGCCATGCTGTCCTTGGGGTCCTTGTACAAATGCTGGTGATTCCAAGTGATGAATGGATTTGGGAACTGATTTTGTGGAAATACAACTCTAGAATGGCGTAAGCTGCTGAGATCTGAAGCTCTAGCTGGAAAATTGACTCTTTACAATGGATAGACATCTCAGTCTCCCTGCAACCTGTCAGTGAGGGTGAGTGCTGCATTCAGTACTTGTGTTTGCTCTAGTTGTGCTATTACACAGAACTAACTCTTCCTTCTATTTTTCAATAACCTTCTGGATCTACCAGCCCCTGGTCCTCAATCTTATCAGACAATTGCAATGCAATTCCTCATACTCATGGATTAACACAGCAGACAGTTCTTTATGACTATTAACTCAATTTTTAAAATACCCAAGGAATTCTGTAGTGTGACTAAGTATTTAGAAACAAGCTGAATATGATTTGCCCAAATGGGTAGAGCTGGTACAAAACATGAAAGGAGCAAATGTCCTGGAGTTATGCATCTGCTGCTGCTATAGAAGCTCTCACCAGGAAACACTTGCCTTGCACTGCCTGCTTGTTACAGTGGTTGATTGTAATAGTCCCATTTGAGCTTGAGTGGTGATACACACCTTGTTATGTAAAACACTGTGCAAGCTTGTTTAAACATGAGAGATAATTGCTGATTTCTCACTGGCTGTAGCTCACAGGTACATACAGTCACAGATGCATTCCTGTGACTGATTATATATCCTGACCTCTGCTATTAACAGCCTTGATGGGTTTCAGCCTTGATCTTCTGAGTAGCCCTTGTGTCGCTCTCCCTTCCTATTTTTCTGTCTCCCACCTCCCAGGGAGGTGGAGGTCTTGGTGTGCAGGTATTCGCAAGGGTTTCAGCCCATCAAAAGATTTATTAAAGACAAATCTCTCAGGAGCTTGAGACACAGGGAACTGCAGCACAAACAAATGTGTTGTCCCATGTTTTACTTCATCCTTAAAGGTCCAGTTTCTACCTCTTAACTTCCCCAGATTTTACAGATTCTGTCACTCTAGTCTGGGGGCCCTTTCTCAGGCTGTTCCTGACCTGAAAAATCAGTAGTAGTGTTGCCTTCACAGCAATGACTGGAACAGCACAGATGTAAGCTGCAATCAGAGGTGTGCAAATAAACCACCTTCAGCTTCTTACATGTATTCCTCCATGTCATCTGCTGAGCACTGCTGTATGTTGTAGTTTGGGAATTCTCCCCATGAGGAAAAATGGTAAGTCTGAGCATGTCTCTGCATGTATGTCAAAGTTACTCTTGTGTCCCACACGTCCCCACTTTGCAAAGCTGATATGTGGCAGATGACTTGCCCAGAATTTGAGAGAATCACTCCAAAACTCTCCAGGTACAGCCTATTGTACTGGGGGAAACAAAGCAAAGTACGAAGCTACGAAGGGTTTGTGATGACACATCACCTGCTGAGGTTGTGCTTATGCCCAGTGTGTGAGTGAGTGAGTTGATGTGAATCCTCCTGCAGCTGCTGGATTGGTACAATCAAATTCACCCTCTTCCCATCTCTTTTAGGGGAGCCAGCCATGTCCATGCCAGTATGCAGGTACTGCCTGTGCTCAGGGATTACAGGTGCAATGTCACGAATTCAGGTGACAGAATGACCAAGGTAAACAAGGATAGGAAACCTTGAGTACACCACACATACACACAGAGTTTAGTGTTTCTAACTCCCAGTTCTTACTGGAATTGATCAGCTGCTCACCTCATCTTTCACAGTGACTGCTGCTGGCAAAAGACACAAGAGCCAGCAGCAGGTACCTGTCTGATAATCCTCTTTCTGGGGAAGGCAGGTTCGTTTAGGGATGGAGGGCATGTGATGGAGGAATCAATGTGCAGCACAGATACCCAGATATCTCTGCTAAGTGTCTGTAGTGAAGCTGTTTCCCCTGCTTTGAAATCTTCTGTTAATGTATCTTTCTGTCACAGGAACATGAGTAATTTGGCCTTATTTTTTGTAGCATTTTGTACCCACTTCTTTTCTGCGTCTCTAGGTCGCATCATTAGCCACAGCAACCTACTGTTGCGCAATATTTCTGCAAATTATGCTGCTTAATTAACCAAGTGATGTGTAATAATGCTATGTGACATTTTTCTAGAAGTGTTACCTAAAAGGCCTGAACCTCTTAAAGTGATAACAGGAAAGTGGTAGTTGAGTTCAGAAAGATAAATGTGCTGCAAATTGTTTGGTAGCCCGGCAAGTCTGTGTCTATAGCAGTGGTTCAGATCAGAGCAGTAATGTGCAGTTTTGAAGTGAGTCCCTGGATGGTCTGCACTTACCACGTGCTAACTCATTTTCCAGAGCTATTTTGGGACAGAAACATGTAGATTCTTTAGAGGTGGAAATAAACAGTCTCTTCTCCAAAAGCACTCTGGATGTCCCTTGGTGTGCTTTGCTTAGACCTCCAACATTTCTGTGCATGGCCTCTGTCCACTGCAAGGACTTCCCGTGTGCATCTAATAAACCCTCCTGTCAGGAAGCTTCAGCACAGGAGTAAAGACTGTCTCTAATCCAGAGCATACTTCCCAAATCATGTGGAACAGCAGTGTGAGCAGCTCAACAGCCACTTTGATCTCTTCCTAAAATATTTGCTAACACAGATGTAGTGTAATAGGCCAGCAAGTCTTTCCTATTGTCAATCCCTATTCCTTGGCTTAAACCCTGTTCTTTATGTAACACTGCAAACCAAATTAAAGTCATAGAAATGTTTCTGGGACTGTTTACACAGAGCTGATGTTGTGAATCTACAATTATTTTTGCAGTTATCTTAATGTAGCTGTTACAGCATAATAACAGCCTTTAGTCATTGTTTTTCTGCCTCCTATGGCAAATAATGTGCTTGTCTAATACAACAGAAACTGCAGTCAATAGCAAAATCTTTAATATCTAATTTACCAGACCTTATTTTGCACTTTTTCATCTGAAATGCAGATTTATAAATTGAAGCAGTGCGTGTAACATTTCAGTGAATGAAATCATTACCAACAGGATGTTTGGATGGCAACTGTAATTTGGCATGAGAGGGTTTTGTAGCTGGGACTAATTTGTCTTTGTGTGCCAGAAGATTTTTAAAAGCCAACAAGTTTTATGTTGTTTTTTTGGTTTTTTTTTTTTTTTTTTGGTGTGTGTTTTTTTGGGGTTTTTTTTTGTTTTTTTTTAATGTGAGGAGGGTTTTCATTTATATAGCAACACATAGTGAAACACTTGGCTCCCCTCACTCCCTGCAGACTCCCTGGTTCATTCTTAGGCGTCTTTACCTGAGAGTTGCCATTCCCATTGGTACAGCCATAAGCTCAAAATCAGGAGCTGGTTCTCAGTCTTTGAGTTTAGTTCTTCCTCATGCCACAAGCAACACCTGAAGGGAACCCACAAGAAAGATGGAGAAGGACTATCAACACAAGCACGTAGTGACAGGACAAAGGGGAAAGCAGATTTGGATTAGATACCAGGAAAAACTATACTGTGAGAGTGGTGAGGTGCTGGGAGGTGTTGCCCAGGGAGATTGTGACAGGTTTGATGGGACTTTGAGCAATCTGGGATGGTGGAAGGTGTCTCCTGTTCCTGGCAGGGGGATTGGAATGGTGAGAGGACCTTTAAAGTCCCTTCCAACCCAAATCATTCTATGATTTCATTATAATATTCACATAAGGAATCCTGGGGGGTGATTTTCATCTTCAACAGAAGCTTAGAAGTAAAAATGATCCAGGCCCACTTGACAGATCTGTCACACAGAGGATGCATTTCAGAATGTTCATTCACTGCTTTCAGAGCTTGCAGTGCATTTCCCTTACTCAATTATTCCTTAATTGCAGTAATGAAAAAAGCCCACCTATGAGCTGGATGGGATGAACACTGCCCTTGATGCCCTTCACATATTTGATTTTGCTAATTTTTTGCTACATTTTGTCATTGTGTTGTAATGTTGCGTTCTGCAGCAAGTTCTGGAGCAAATTGTGGAGGGTGTCATGTTGCATTATAAAGATACATCAAAGGTATGAAAAGATATAAATGGCAAGAGTTGTATTTCTGGAGTAGGTAAAGGAGACCTCCAGGTGCTGCCCACCCTTGGTCACCAGAGACAGGCATTGCCCAGGCATCTTGTGATGACAAAAAAAAAAAAAAATACTGACTTCAAATAGATTTGTTGCTTATAGAATAACCCCTTTTTATGTTTTCATTTGATATTTGTAAATATAGCTTCGCTTCCACTAAAGATTTAAAAAAATTAAAATTTTAAGAGGGATGAACAAAAGTATTGAAGCTGTTGCTCTCATTCCAGTCCTCCAGAAAAATTCATTCCTCAGTTTCCATAAAAATCCAGCAATAACTTTAAGTAAGTTTCTCCTCCTAAGCAGATGTCAGTGTCTTTCTGGGCGATTAATTGTTTTTTGTTTTTTCCAGCACACTGATAATATACAAACATTTAACAATCATATAAACAGTTTTCATTTTTTGCTGCCAAGGTAAAACAATATTCTGTAATGCTTGAAACACTTAATTTGTCCCAATCATAATTTTTGGATGTCTTGGTCTTAATGTGCCTGGGGAAGTGAGCAAGGTGGACCTGAACTCTTTGATCCAGAATAGGGAAAAAGCCAGACCAGATCTTTGCCATGACCTTAAGTGGAAATGGTAGTTTTTGCTTGTAGGAATACCTGGCCTACTGTGACTGTTCTGTCCCTCCTTTTTAAGGTTGTTTTGTCTCCATAGAAAGGAGCTGTGTACATTTCTGGATGTGTGTCTGCCCTGTGCCCGGTGCACACAAAATATATTTCTTATTCTTCTCTTTGAGTGCAAGATTTCATCAATACTTACCAGATTCCATCTGTTTCAGGGTCAGGAACAGCTCCTGTTTGTATGCTGAACAAACCTAATACAAAAGTTCTGGTTTACTTAGGAAATTCCTAGACGTGTATGCATAATCAATAAACAACCAAAACTTCCTTAACACGTCATCTTTGCTTCAAACAAAAGATTATTCTTTTACAGAGAGATTTTTTTTTTTTTTTTTTTTTTTTTTTTTTAGGAACAGGATAAAAAGACTGATTTTCCTCTTGTGGAATTCTGCTAATGGGCCTTTTTTTATAGGTTCTACATTTATAAAGGAAAATATACAGACAAGCAAATAGACTTGTATATTTCTTTCATATTAAGTATATTTATTTAAATATTAAGTGAAACTGTTGCCCTGACAACTTGCTAAAGCAGCCATAGAGTCTGTGTAATCCTGAATGCTCTTGCTAAAGTGGTTTCAGTGCTATTTGTTTGTTCAGTGGATTCTATTGAATCTTTCATTGAACTGGGTTCCCTTAAGGAAGCCAGCTGGGAAAGTTCTGGGATCACAAATTCTAGGTTGGTGGGAACTATTATATTTCCTCCTTAAAGCTGTGGTTTTGTCTTTGTGACACAGAGATGTAATTACCAGGTCTCTGATACCTTAGTATCAGAATTACATGAAATGGAAAGCAGGATTCAAGGCTCAGTATACTGAATTTGAAGAAGTGTTTTAATATTGTAAATTTGCCAAAAACTTCTGCCTACCTCTCAGACTGCCTATGAATTATGAAATGGAATTTGGGTTCCTACAGTTCCTGAGATATAGATATAGGTATCTCAGCCAAATAATAATCATATAATAAGAGCTGATAATGACTGGGAAACTATTTCATCTTTTTTATTACTTTGCCCTCACCATCAGTACTTTTGCTGCATCCCCAATCCGCTCTGCTGTGATTTACCTTGTTATTTTATTGCAAGCTCTCTCAATGAGTTCCCAGAATCCCTGAAATTGTTGTGCCAGTTATCTCATGATGCTTGCTAACCTCTGCAGCCGACTCCCCAGGGTCAGAATTTGTCTCTCAGGTTCTTGCTTTCAGGACTGGCAGTGCCCTTGGATGTTCCTTAGCACCATGGAGCCTTGGCCTAAGCAATCACTCATCTGGTGATTGCTCCATGAGAGAATAGGGTTGCAAAGGATTGTGCAGGAGTGAGTAAGCAAAATGAACATATTTACACATGGAATAAGCCACTGCAAAAGGATTCACGTGGTACAGCTGTGTCAGGGAGGGGCTGCCACACCTCACCCCTTCTCTTTGGCCACCCTGAACAGGAATTTAAAAGCTTGCTTGATTGAGGGATGCCAGTGAGATAAAAGCCTTAAAGAGGAAGATATTTATATATATATTATTTATTAAAAAATATGGATATTGATCTAGTACTGATATCCAACTGTGACAGACAAAAACTCTCTAACAGTTTAAAGTTAGCAAGTGTGTGTTTATTTGACGCCGGGCAGCGTGCGGGATCGCTCCCAAATACACTCCACACCTTCCAGGTGATTACAGAGTCTTTTTATCCATACAAGTATTGAATACACAAAATACAAATACATATTCATCATTTTGGTACATCCCATTCCCCGCTTCATATGTTAATCACTCCAAAAGCTATTAAGCATGCGTAGTTTGCTCCTTGAAATGGGTCGGTGGTCCCTTTCATGGGGAGGGGTCCCAAAATGAGGAAGTAAATCAAGTCTTCCTCGTTCTGACCTTTCTACCTTTTCAATGCAAATATGACAAATGAACTCCTGGTAGAACTCCCATTCCTTGTCTTCAATTGGTTTCAGAACAGAGGAGGCCCACAACTGTCTTATGTTCTTAAAAGCTATTTATCAGTTTCTATATTCTTCATTATAAACCCAGCTAACTAAACATTGTGCTGACAAGCAATCAATTATTAGTTAACTACTAACTCCTAACTTCATCAAGGCCTACTCATTTATTTTAATTAAATCTAGTGAGGCTTATTTCTAACTAAAATATTAGCTCATCTAAAATCTCTAAATTCCTTAAAGTTTACATTTCATATATATGTATATATATATCTTATGCTTTTTATTTATTTTTTGTCCCTTCTCTTTCAGTACTGGGGAGCTCAGTATCACATAGAAATGATGTACAGATATGCAAGGAATCACTGCCTGACTGATACCAAATCACACTAGACCTCCTACATCTCATCTTTTGAAAAAAAATCCCTGGAATTACTCTGTAGGAAATGCTGCAAAAGCTCATTTAAGGTCAATGAAAGCAGTCATAGTACTGTCAGTGTTGCCAAATCCAACCCAGGACATTTATTTTCTGGCTCCTTTTTGCTTACCATTTGCCAATTATAAATGCGTTTTCCCCTTAATTATTGAAAAGTGCAAATGCTTTTATGCTCTCCTGATTTATATATACTTTTAAATTAAATTTTGAGGGACTATGGTGCTTATGATGAGAGTTAAACATATTTCATATCTTAATAAGCCTATTTTTATATTATGCTGCTTTAACTACAATCATGCTAAGGAATGGAGTGAGGGGAATAAAATTAATGGGTTACTCTTGAAGTAGAAAAAATTATTCATTTTTGATAAAAGATCTTTTTGATAATTTACTCTTGACTTCACTACTTGATTTATCTCATCTTCTCACATTAATTTGTTTTTAATTTTTTCCCTCATGAGGTTTTTTTAGCTCCAGTAGCAGCTCTGAGATGGTTGAATTGACGGACTACAAAATTTAGCATTTTTGAACTAAAAAAGAAAAGGGCTTAAACACTTGAGCTAACAAGCAATATTACTTTAATGTAATAAACTAGAAATTCAGCTTTCCACTGCCTTGATTTAAGATGCTGAAATTTGATTATTTAGTTCTCCTACTCCATCTAGAGTAGATATGAACTAAAGCTGCTTGGCCTCTTCCATGTTTTCCTTCAGCTGTGTCATTTTTTCCTCCAATGTTCCCAGTACATCTCCCTGAATCCTCGTTAAGATGTTAGCCCATGTAACATTATCAATGTTATTGCATCTCAACATTCTCAGCACACGTTTTTGTCCTATTTGCAGCCTGATGGTGTGCTCTCAGAGTGAGCTAGGCTGCTCAGAATTTAACAGTCCTTGTAGGGCAGATATGTTATTTAATAGAGATTCCAGATATTACTTTCACTGCTGCAATGATTCTAAGCTACTACTTACAGCAAATAGAGAGAATAGAGTGAAAGGAAAAACAGAAAGGCAAATTAAATGAGAAAAAGGTAGAGTAATTGGGAACACTGAAGTTAACCAGGTCAACAAGAGTTTTGGTGAAACTATGGACTGTACTTAGGACTGTGGGTGAATCAGAAGAAGAAAAGGAGGACACTTTCTGAATTAGTTGACAGAAGGTGACAGGTCATTTATTGAACCTAAATAAATCAAATTATAAAAATCTTCTATCATATCCTTTGTCAAAATTTAAAAAACAACCCAAAAAACCCCACCCCAAAAATCCACCAACAAACAAACAAAAAACCATCCCAATCTCCCCTTTACCTGAAAAACCAACCAAAAAAAAAAAGAAAAGAAAAAAAACAAAAACCCAAAGACCAACCAAAAAAAAAAGAAAATAAGGAAAAAACTCAAAACCAAAACACCAAACTCAAAACCAAAGCACCTGAAGACAGGAAAGAGAGTTAAATTGACTTTGGCAGATCAGCTGGAGTTGTTAAAAGAGGGAAAATCATAGCTCTGTACCCAGGAGAACTTTCTGCTACTTTCCCCCAGTGCCTGTTTTGTTCTTCCTTCTCTTGTTTTCATCCACCTGATTCCCTGACTGTGCCCCAAAACAGCACCTGAGAGGCATCAGAACACCTGCCCAGGCACCAAACTGCCCAGACTGGCCAGGTGATGGTCTAGACCAGATGGCTGCAAGGAGCACTTTTAGCTGAGATGCACAGTCTGTGCCTTCATGGATGATGGATCACATTTTATCCAGTTATATATAAAATAAGCATTTTCCCCCTTTACTGATCTCCTGTGTTTGTCTGTGTTGGCAGCAACACAGCACAAATCAATTGAGATTCAATAGGAACACTGTTTCTTTCTTCTTTACTAAGAAATATTACTTGATGTACAACAGTACTGAATATCCCCTCTCTAGAAACATAAATCTGATAGTTTTTAGTAAATTTATATTGGGCAAGTGTTGAATATAAAAGTCACATTGTCA
This sequence comes from Taeniopygia guttata, assembly GCF_048771995.1. Taxonomy (NCBI): domain Eukaryota; kingdom Metazoa; phylum Chordata; class Aves; order Passeriformes; family Estrildidae; genus Taeniopygia; species Taeniopygia guttata. The sequence goes on along the minus strand of NC_133024.1, from coordinate 11,672,356 downwards.
TACTGTAATTTTATTTTTTTAGTGTATTCCATTTCTCTTGTTATCTTTGAACCAATAAGTTATCAAACTGTGTATCAAAAGGTGTTCAAGCTGAAATATTTAAAAGATCCTTATTTTCATCAACTTAAAAGTTCTTGGTCAACAATTCACATATATGGCATTTATATCTGTAACATTTTATTCTTTGAGTACTATAGATGGTGAATTTTGTTTTTGAATGGCTAATATTTAACATAAAGCACAACCTAAACTTAAGTTCTTTTGAAGAAACTGATCCCCTAACTCTGTGGTGCTTGCATACAAATATTTTTTAAAGCTTTGCTACTCAAAAAGAGCAATTTTTGTTACTATTTAGTAATTCTCCCTAATTTGTGTGACTTTCCTTCTTATTTAAGGTTGTCTAAGAAAGTAAAACTTTTTACCTTCCCCAGGTGCTTGCAGCCCTCAAATGCTGCATATTCCATTAACACACACATACTTTCTTTTCCACACTTTACCTGTTAGTCAGTACTTGGCCAAATAGCACATTTGCAGTGATTTTTTGTCCTTCATTGTTAATTAGCAACTGAGCAATCACCAATGATATTCCAGTTTTCTGAGATATTTAGTGGATTGGAGTTATGTATGACATTTAAAGCACCTGCCTTAGAGTCTAGGCTCTTCCAGTATATGCTGTGATTGGAATAATTAATACAAATGTGAAGGAGGGAAACAAAAAAGCAGGCTGTTCCATAGCATAGCATTTTTAGTCTTGCTTTTTGCCTTTTAAGTCATTTTTCCACTTCCATGAAGGAAAGAGATGAGCTTTGCAGCTTACTCTGGAAGGTCAATGGCCCGAGGCTGCTCTGAGCAATGAGGGAATGAGCCAGCCCTGTGCCAAACCCTGGTCACTGCTGTTCCTGTGCCTCTGGCCACAGCTGGAGCTGAGAGGGGTTTTCAGATCACAACAAATGTCTTAGGTAGGGTATCTTTCCCTGGAAACCTCCAGCCAGTGTATACATCTCCTGGAAGAGTGGTAGTGTTTTCTCAGAAAAGCGGAAAAGGGAGCAGGAGGAAGGAGAGAGGAGAAAGGGGGGAAGAAAAAAAAAAAAAAAAGAAAAAAAAAGAAAAAAAATCCTCTAGTGAGTGCCCTTTTGCATTATTTTCATAATTCAAGTTAATGAGTTGAATTTTTTCAAATTCAGCTTAACATTAAGTGTGTAACACCACCAGAGGCAATCCTTGCCACAGAATCAGCACACATCTTCTGTCCAGCCCAATCACCTGCTGAATTTTTGCTCCCACTTCCATGTATGTATATCTCTGCCTGAAAACAAGGGTTTGTAGTTGTCTATAACAGTATAATAGACAGGAATGCCAGGAGAAGTTTGACTCAATGTGGCTATTTTTCAATGAGTTTTGCCAAATGGTCAGGCTTTAAATAACCATTCAGAAGAAATGTAGGTGTAGGCAAATATCAGCTCCCCTGGCTCAGGTGCAGGGTTTTGTCTACTTGGACAGAATCTTTTGACAGCTCTCTAGAAGCTGACCCTGTGTTGCTGGCAGGAGCACAGAAGGGTCTGGTTCCATCATTCTGTCTTAACTCAACCTACATTTGACTGGAGTGTTTGCAGATCTTTAACAACCTTTCCAACCTCATGCAGTCTGTTATGTCCACTCACTGGCTGAAATCTATCCTGATCGATGAAAGGGACACTGCACTTCTTGGGAACAGGTTTTGCTTGCTGCTTTGACTGCCTGTAAAACTCCAGAGGCTCCTGATGGAGACAAGCAGATCCATTGCTCCTTAAACTGCCAGGGAAGGAATCAACACGTTGTTAGGCCCAGGCAATATTAGTAGATTAGTAAGTAGAAGCGCCTTGTCCCTTGAACCAAATAGGGGAGGCATGAAGAATGATCTGGTTTTGAATAGATTGACTTTGTTTTCTGCTTCTCTAGTGCCTTAATTTTCCAGGTGATGCTGTCGCTTCACCCAATTCCCACATAGAAACACTACTGAATAACCAAAATAGTCTTATTCATCTCCCATTGTTTTGTTTTTCTTTTTTTTTAACTCTTTGTATACCCAGACCTAATCAAAGAGAAGAATGAATTTTCTCCTCTCACAAATCTAGACCACCAATGCAATTACTGAAAATCTTCCAGTTGTACAGTGTGTTAGTGAGAGCTGTATTTGACCCTAACATCAGAAGTCTAGTTGGAAAAGAGTGAAACAGAATAACAAAAGAAAAGTCTCCAATATCAGGTGTGTCAAAAGGGTGTGAACTGGCTGGATTTAGATATTACAGTTTTGAGTTTTGAAATGTTGAATTTTACAAGCGTTGAATTTTGAATTAAATACATATTGAATTTTACAAATGTTGCCTCATGCATTTTTAATGATCACATGCAGTCAGAGTGCTTAACCTTAGTAGATTAAGCACTCTGACAAAGGACATGAATAAATGTCCTGGCTTTAAAACAAGTCACATGTAAGAAATGCCCTATAAATGTATATATGAATATATAAATGAAATGAGCATGTGTTTGTAGGTTGTACCGTGGCAAACTCAGTCTTGCCCAGTAAAAACTACAGACAGAAAATGTAATGTTCCCCTCCCCAGTTCAGCTTCACCAGTTTTTCAGAAGCCCAGAGAAAGTGACATCTGTTTTCAGAATAGAAAATATTTGCATTGTAAAGATTGCAGCAAATTGTTAAAGCATTAGAATAATCTCTGTCTCTTCCCCCCCCCCCTTAATCTTCTTATTCTCCTTTAATATTGCTTATTTTGTAGTTTTATACAGTTTCACTTTGGGGGAGAATTATTTTAAAAGCTATGTCTTAAGGTTTGTGTTGGGTTGTTGGGGTTTTTTTTTGGTTTTTTTTTTTTTCTTCTATATGTTTACTGCATTCCGTTTTTGCTTTCTAAGAACCAGTGGTGGTTAGAGTTTCTTTTTTACCTAATTACTGTGGGGAAAAGTGGCATCTGAAAAATCAGAATAGTGTTTGTTTCCTGTGTGATCATCTATTCCTGCTGTTTAGCTTCACCTGGATACCTAATCCTTTTAGCAGTGCAGAAGATTATGAAGCTACAGACAAGAGATTATGGCTCCAGGTGAGGGATAAGCAGTTGATCAAATGAATGAAGGAGAAAAAGAGATTGTTTCAAGGCAAATATTCCTTACTAATTAGGGCTAGGGAGAAGAATTGAGAAGAAATGTGATTAGTAGTCTCTCTGTCTGTCTCAGTAGGATTTGTTTTTTTCCCAAGGAGTAGGCCTTAACATTTTCATAAGATATTTAATCAATTCTTCAGGAGACTGGTATTACCTGTACACTCAGTACCACACTCTTGTGTCAGCTTTGTGAGTATCTTTTCTGTCATTAGTGATATATGTTTATTTTAAGCTTCCTTTGTAGCAGAATTTACCAGGGACAAGAGCCAAGGATAGGGAGGAAGCATCTGTCAAGGGAAAGTGGTCAATGATTTCCACGACTTTGCTTGCTGAAATTCACATCACCACTTCATTCTGCAGTATATTTCTGGATTTTATTTATCTTGGCAAACACTGAGTGAAATAACAACCCAGCAAAAGTCTTCCTCACTGCAGGATCACTCTTATCAATTTATGAAGATATTGGAGCCCACAGTAGCAGCCAGTGCAGTCAGGTCTTTAGAACATTTAGCACTTTCTCCTTGGTGTAATCTGCACCCTGACTCATCCACACAAAACCTTCCAAGTCTTGTGTAAAACAAAGAGCAAACTAAGACACCAATTAGCTAAACAATACTACAGCTACTCCTTTCCCCACATCCTATCCCTGAGAGGAGCACATCAGAACAGAGGCAGTTTTCTGCTGGTTTTAGCTGGGACCTCTGGGTTCTGCTGCAATCCAAATATTTGGATTTCTTCTCAAGCATTTAGTCATGTCTTCCCTTCTCTTTATCTTTGCAGGAAGTCGTGACCACAGTTGGAAATCAGTGTTTTTTGCTGAAATTAATCCAATTTGCAAATAGAAGCAAACTGGAAAATGCAGGCTTAATTTCATGTTAGCCTAAGTTGGTGTTTGAACTTCTGCAAAGCAGTCATGAGGTATTTTGTTCCCATCTGCTGGTTTTGTTTCTTCAGTTCTGTTCTGGTTTGAAAGGAAAACCAGTGAGAGACTCCAAGTCAGAAATACAATTTATTAGGAAAAGTATATTAAAAAAAAACCCAAAAAACAAAGTACATGCAATAATAGAAAAGAAAAACCACTGACAGAGTCAGAATACCACATGCCACCCATTTGATCAGGGTGTTGGTAACAGTCCAAATTGGAGTGGCTGCAGTCCTCCTGGAGTGGCAGATGTGGTAGAAGGGTGTAGTCTTCTTTTGAAGATGCAGTGGAGAAACCCAGCTGTTCCTCTGGGAATCCAGTGGAAAGGCTGAGTCTGGTGTCCCACAAACTCAGATTATATCCGGCTAGGAATGCTTGGCTCCGCCCTCTGGGTGGAGCTTCTCCCAATGGGATGCTGCAACTTTTATCAGCCATGCAGTGACATTCAATAGCCCATTAACAGCAGATGTCTCCTGGAGGGAGGATTGGTTTGTGGAAGAGATAAAGAAAACTGCCCAATTAACAGAAGATAACTGCACCACCTCCAACAGATGGCAAATAGAATACATCTTGCCCTACAATCTAGGACAAGTTCTCAGACAACTGCAGCAGAAATGGGAGATACTTGTCTCCACTTCAATGCAAATGCCAAACTGAGGGTGACATGGCTTGTCCAGTCTCCCAATATTTAACTGGTGCAGCTGAGAAGAAAACAGAGCTGTCCTTGTGACCCCAAACCTGCTCCATGCCACATTATTGGGACCAGAAGATAGTTTCCCTGTGCTTTTCATACTCCTTAAAAAGAAAAAAAAAAAAAAAAACAAAAAAACTAAAACCTGGAATACCAACAAAGCCTGGCTTAATGACAGCATGTGAGTTAAGTACAGAGAGAAAGAATGATTTATTTTGTGAAGTATGTTGTAGACTCAGAAAACCTCATAAATTGTTTCCCAGTGTGTATGTGCAAGTCTCAATTAAATGCAGGTAATTAAAAGCTCTTTCACAGACCTGACAAAAGGACTTCCCTACCTGTGGAGACATTCCTTCTGAAAAGAAATTACCAGTTCCCAAACATGCTTGGAATTAAAACAGAATCTTGCTAAGCATTTTCATGTCTTTAAAAAGGACACTCTTGATTTACTTGTGACAGGCATGCTATTTTACAATCCTTTTATTTAAGCTGAGAAAAAAATTCTGACATGTTCCACAGAAAATAACAGAGAATAGAGAGAAGAAATGCAAACTATTTTTTTATGGATGATTTAAAGTTTTGCTCCCTAGCACAGCTGTCTGAGTAAGTGCAGTAAGGTGAACTCAACATACAATAGACCACATGATAGCAGAGAAAATATGTTGCAATTAAATTAGGTTGCCCATGCAGTCTAATATATTCATCCTTGAAAAAATATATGGATGCTAACACTTGAGTCAGTATTTAAATCTGAGAGTTGTGCTTTTAATAATCAAATTCATTAAGAAAGGTATCTGCAGTATATCTAATTAATTGACTGTTGCACAATACTAGTCTTTTCCTTTTGAAGCTTTTGAAGTCAGCCAGTATTTATAGCAAAAAAATGCTGCTAGGGACTTTTAAGTTGTCATTAATAATTGTTATGTCCCATCATTTAAAAGGCTTGTCCCATCAATATGTTTCTTCTGTTTATTGCTTAGGAGTATGGTAATAATTAAAAGCAAAATAGTGGAAAGTAAATTAAATTCTACATTATAGAGATATTAATGGGGAAAAAATACATCTTGTACAATTAACAACAAAGGATTCAAGTGTTTCTTTAAAAAATAAGGGCCATACTTCTACTGAAATATGTGAAAGACATAAAATATGGAGTTTTAAATCAGAATTGAATCTCTCAAGTTTAGATATGACAGATTGCAGGTTAAAATAGTTTCCAGGTTATGTACAGGTGGAAAGGCAAAGGAGTGGAGTGAGGAAGTGATGTGTTCAAGGTCAGGGCTGGTGGCAGTGCTGCAGACATGTGACTGAAATCAGGTAGTTTGAACAAAAAAAAAAAAAAAAAAAAAAGCAATTTTTTGCCATCTCTTATGCACTGATGCTGACTTCTGGTTCTTCCCTTGTCAAGCACATGTGAGCCCAACTGCTTCTCAAAACTTTCTCTGGTCACAGCCTCTGCTAGTTCAAAAAGTAAATATTTGAGAAGAGCACTTTTCTTGGGATAACTTCAGAACTATCAGTTCAGCTGCACTCGTGTCTTTTTCCACCAGCTGTTGCCTGGGCCCTAAAGCTGTGCATTGAGTGGAAGGTATTTTTCCTGCTCTGAGGCAGAAGTCCAGGCTGTGGGTTCTGCTGATGGCCTTCCTCCATACTTCAAGAAGTATGAGAAGAACCTGTGATTATTCTGTTCAGCTGCACCTCAGCCTGCAGATGGACAGTCCGTTCTTTATTGTTTTTGTATTAAAAAAAATGCCATCCATTTATTTTAATCTAAATTATCTTTATGCTGTTGCTGTTGGGAGAAAACCAACTTGTTTCAGAGGGTGGAAAACGCTTCACTATTTTCATGTGGTAGCTTCTTCTGGTGAGGTGGTATTTCCTCAGTGATACAGAACAGTTGTTTGCTAATTTCATTTAACTTTTGTCCTTCTAAGCCTTATCTTGTGTGAGTACTGATATTCTAGACGCTAATCTTTCTTCACAAGCTTCTTAATGTTAATTTCATTTGCTGTACCACTGAGGCTGTCAGTCCCCCAGGCAGAGACAAGAAAAGAGCCAACCCTAAGTTCATTGAGAGAGTTTTCCAGGTTCACCTTATACTACCCTTCTGGATGCCAGAGTATCTGCTCAGCAAAGATGCGCTACCAGCTGAGCCATTTTGTTGCCCACAATATTTTTTTGCTGTAACATGTTTGAATATTTTTCAATATTTAATTTAATTTCTCTAGCCTTAGGGATGTATCAGTGAGGTATCAGAGCTCTTTGACAAGCAATCTGAGAAACCAACACCCAATCCATTTGCTGTTTTTTCCATTATTTTGCTTACTTTAGAGCATGATATGGAGTCCACCATCTTCTGGCAAACAATGCTAGAAACATTTATTGATGATCCCTCTCTACAGTTCTTTTCACTCCATCCCCTGGGTTTCTACATGTGTATGGATAGCTTGCATAGTTTGGCTGAGAAAGTTACTGCCCCCAGCTGCAGAGTGTAAATCAGCAGCTACTTCCATTTACACTGAAGTTCTGCACTGTAAACTATGTGGTTTAAGGTCTGCTTGCTGATCAGCTAAAACATCTTCGCTGCGGTGGCAGTGAGAAAAAATTAACTGTGAACTGCCTCAAAATAAAGCATCTTGTTTGTAATTAAGGCCCCCTTTTTATATTCTTTGCTGAGTAAATCTAGATGACTTTTCTCTCCTTAGTGACACATTCATTACAGAATTACTGTGGTGATTTGAAGAGCAGCAGCTGAGATTATTATGAGTTCTTCTGGAATCGGTGGGACACAGGCGGAATACAGCACGAGTTTTCTGTCCAGCAACATTTAGTATCTGGAGGAGGCAGATTGATGCTTCTTGCTGTTGCTGGCTGTCTCATTCTGTATGTGTCTGGCACCTTAGGGCAATTGCTTTGGATTAGGGATGGCACTGAGCACGCAAAGGAAAAATGGCACTTTGTGTGCGGCGAGAGAGCGCCTCACAACAGCCCTTTGAACCAGCTCATTTGTTCTAGTCCTGGCTGGGAGTCCTGTGACTTTATCTGCTACATGCAGGCATGAAAAAGAGGAAAAAAAGAAAAAAAAAAAAAAAAAAGAAAGAAAAGAAAGAGCCTACTTATGCTCAAGGTTGTGGAGGTTTGGTCTGTGGGCCAGTTTTTTGACGTGTGGGCTGTGTTATGAACATTTGTTTATCCAGGCAGCTATCTGTTCACCTGTGTGCTCCTTCTGGTAACCAGGAATAATAGGCACTCTCTGTCAGAGCCCAGACACGCAACTGCACAATTGTTTTATTCTTCTGCAGCGTGCTTTATTTTGTTTTGTTTCTCCAAGTGGCCTACTGCACACTGAGAAGCTTAAGCTGCCATTATCTGTGACTAGCAGCAGTTATTTAGATAAATGAAATCATTGTATTTGTCTTATTGGCAGCGTAGTGGGTGGAAAATCTAATGGCCTCGTTTGCTGGAGCATTTTGGCATTGACTTTTAGCTTCATGGGGCCTCTATCATCCATTAGCTTTACTAGTTAATACTCTCAATATTTACTCTGGTTCTTAAATAACTGTTTTACATAAGAATATAAGATAAAGACAACAGGAGCATTTTAGCTTTCTGATTATGTTATTTTTTAGGAGAAGAAAAAACAACCTGATGGCTGAATTTTGAACCTTGCAGCTTGTAGTTAATTAGCAAATTCCCCTCAGCTGGTGATTTGGGCTGATGGCAAGAAAAGTTGAATGGCTTGTTAAAGGGTGAGAAGGATGGTTTGCACCTACAGAAGAGACAAAAATTACCTATATATGGTGCACCTAATTTTCTTTCTTGAATAAATAGTAGAGGACACAACTATGATTATCCATTTTCTTATACAGATGAATATTTTAACATTAGGAAGGGAGCTTTTTTTCCACTTAAGGAATATTTAGACATGTTTCTCTTCTGTACTGACAAAACAACTCCAATTTGAGAGTTTTCTTATGTGACTTTACCTTTTATCTCTGAACCACTAATAATGAAATAGAAAACTTTACATGAAATGTGGATGTTGTTCATTTTGCAGATTAAAAAAAAGCCTTTCCCATCTTTTTAATTCCTCCTCTCTTTGTGCTGTGGTTACCTGAAGATGTTTGTGTGAATCTATAACCTCTCCCTTTGCTACAGGTGGGGTGACTTGTAAGCCTGTCGGAAAGGTCTGGATAAGAGGTAACAAGCACTAAGTTAATCTGATATTTCCCCAAAAGGTAAGTCTGATATTCTCCAGACTGTTACGGGGGAAAAAAAATTATGTAGAATATTCATTTTCAAGATTTTTTTTCCATTTAAAGTACATATTTTAAAAAATCTTTCTTAGTGATTTTGCTTTTGAAATTTTGCTTTTGAAATATTCACATTGCACTGGTGCAGAATGACTCTGTTTAGGCCTCTGTTTCATTTGCCTTTCTCGTGTCAATTTTCCACAGCTCCTTCAGCCAGACCCCTTTTGGTTTGGTGTTTCATGGTTGGCTTCAAATCAGAAATTGTGTTTTGGGGAGTAAAGAAAATTTAGTTAGCTTTGGATTCCTCCACATATTTTGAATCAGGAGAGCTGTAAATATGCAATTTCATGGATGATGCAATAATTGGATTTTAGATCATTAGAAAAAGCAAGGCAGATTTGAATCCAGAATATTTTGTAGGTTCGCATTCTGAAGGCATTTGCTTTTTAATTGTTCTCTGGAATTAATGGAAATCTGATGTCATTTTTCATATTGGATCAGCAAATGGGTTGAAGTATTTCTCTCACTGGATTTTTAGACTTCTAGTCTCACTTAGACCTCTACATTCAGCTCAGATCAGGCACACTCTGAATAAACCTCCACCTGTGTGCTGTTATAAAAGCCTATTTGACCAGCTGTCACATACCCTGTACATTATAGATGTATGTTTGGTAGGCAGGCAGGGGAATCCTGAGCTGACTTCAGGGAAGTAAAGCACTGAAACTTCCTTTGCTCTGCTTTGTCGGTGTTCATGAAGAGGAAACTTTGAATTTTAAATCATGTTTAGAAAGCTCTTCAGGGAACATTAATGGCATATATATATATATATATATATATATGCATGTATATGTGTGTGTGTGAGTATATATGTAAACACATATATAGCAGAAGCATGGATCTAGATTGTTTTTAGGTTAGGAAGAAATGTTTTTGGTTACTTTAAATATGATTACTGTGAAAAAAACCAGTCAATTTTTACAGTCAACATGCATATTCTGGTTTTGTTGAATATATATGGATTTGTGGTTGTGCCTTCTGAGTCCAGATTGGTTTAAAAGTTTGATTATGTGAAATGAGTCTCGATTTTCAGAAATCAGCCACGAAATAATCAGGAAATGAAAAGTGTACCTGATTTTACCTTTGATTAGATATTTTACTGTTGTGTAGGCAGAGGGAAGAAGCTCCCTGCAATAGAATAGCAGAGAAAACAGAGAGAATCAGGTACTTTCAATGTTATTAAGTCCCTTGGTACTAATCCTTTAAGCACCCTCCAGCAGATTGGGAAGTTGATCTAACCTTTGCTGTCAGTACCTATCAACCAACCTTGCACTCAGTAAATGAATGAGCTGAGCAGGGACAGTGTTGCAAATTTACTGTTTAGTTGATGTTCTTGCAGCAAGTGGTGTCTGATTTTAGATTCACAGTTGTATATTGTTGTTGTTGTTGCAGAATCTGGTTTTAGGTACATTTTGGAGGTTTCTTCAGGTTTTTTTTTTTTTGTTGTTGTTGTTTTTTTAAGTATACAGTCTTTCCTTTTAAAAAGAAAAAAAACCCTCAAAATTATGTGTGGTTTCTTTTCTTTCACTGTTTTAAAAGTTCTTAAAGCTTTTTATTTCAAAACAAGGTTTTGAACTTTTTGCATAACTTGGAGTTGCCAATACTAAAGGAAATCTGTATCTCTGCTGTTAAAATTTAAAGATCTCTTGCATCATGATCCAATAAATGATTTTGTATTATACCTAAGCTGCTCTAAAATTGGAGGACAGAAAGACTGAAGTACAGCAATGAGAATTTTGGTAATTGTCCTTGACCTTTTCTGCACAGCCAAAACAAGTGCTCTTTAACTTTTCTGTGATAGAAGAGGCTGCTGGCTTTTTTCACACCCCAGAGTGTGTGTTAGAGGTTATCAGGAGTTTTGTAGCTCCTCCAACTGTGATGATCTTTTCAGACATATACTGTAAAACAATAAACCAGGTAAAATGAGACACAAGTACAGGAGTGCAGAACACAGAATAACTGTCTTGATGCTGGAAGGGCTGTGAATAATTACCTATATTATTTAGTGGACTACTCAAGGTGGTTAGAATTCTCTTTTTTTTTTTTTTTCTTTTTTTCAATACTGTAGCTAAGATTTCTGTCTTCATGAACAAGTATTTATTTCTCCAGGCTTGATTTAGCTTCCATCTCATGATAAAGAAATCTGGAGGAAGAGTAAGAACTGAGAAGGTTCCCCAGACCGGATACATATCCCTGTATTATGATGTGAAGGTCAAAGCCTTAATTGATTTTCTACCTGAGGAAGGCAGACCCTTGCTGTCCTTTCCCATGAAAGTCTCCTAATTGTGAAGCTGGAGGCTAGGTTGGCCAGCCTTTGAAAAAAAAAAGTGAAGGATTGCCTCCTCAGCCCCGTGATAAGGGCACTCCCTGGGCAAAGAGAGGACTGAAGATTGATCCATGCTTCCTGTATCAAGTGCAAAACCCAGTGCAATCCTAATTACTGCGCTGCTATGACACATTTATCATCACTCTTCCCTATCCACCATCTCAGCTGAGTGTTTCACAAGACAAGAAGCATGCTGAGAATGCCAGCCCTGTCACCACATGCCTGGTCTAGAGAGGGACAAAGGCATGGTGATGCTTATTTATTTTGTCCATGAATGAAATGCTCTGCTCTTAGGTTGTTGTGAAAGGAAAAATAGCAGCACAACTTCCACTTCTATTTCTAATGTTTTTTTAAAAGCAAAGTGTAAGTTGCCTGCCTGTGCTAAAAAGGTTCCCAAGTCCTGCAGGGCTGTGGATCCTGACTGAAGACAAACAGCTAACACAAATCACACAGAGACGCCTGAGAAAGATGAAATTTTAAGCACTTCTCTCTTCTGTTGGAACTCAAAAATGTCCCTCAGACATTTTTGGAGGTTCCAGGCCCTGGTCAGAAGCATTTGAGACCCTGGCAGGCAGCTGGAAACAGCTGTGATTTTGGGTTTGAGCCATGGAATGACTTACCAACTTTGAAGGTGGAACAAGCAGTCACAAAAGTTTAGATATTATAGTAGAAGTAATTACAAAGTAGAGGGGAAAATGTTTTAGTATTGTACAAGGCGGGGGTTAGCACCTGTACAGGGGGAATTTTACTTTGTACGTGGGGTCAGAAGCTTTAAGATGGAGGAATGTAGGCTGGTCCTGTTCCTCCTCTTTCTTCTTCCTTACCTCCATGTCCTTGGTGATGTTGGCACTCACAGATTGGTTTAGAGTAGAAAAGCACCATTTAATATAGGTAATAGGCATTGGGGAAAAGCTATAAACATTTAACATGTAATGTACCATATAAAAGACAGCAGCATCCCTGGGCGGGGGGAGAGAAGAAGCAGTCGGGAGTCAGAGAGGATGTCAGGGTGTGTGTGTGCCTCTGCCTGAGCTGCTGAGCAAACCACAGCAGCCCAAGAAGAAAATCTTTTAGATAACTTGCAATAAACAACCATGAGACCAAACAGCTGAGTTTTCCTTTGGAAGCACGGGTTGGAGGAGAGACTTTACCCCCACATGGAACCCCTGAACCTGGCCGGGGTTCCGGCATCTTCCACATTTCCTTCTAGCTAGTTTAGATGATCTTTGAATTATATAGGAACTCAGAGCTTAAAATAGGGCTTCCGTAAATTTTGTGGAGGAATGTGGGTGTCGAAAAGCCAAGTATCACCATGTTTTAGTCCTGTGTAGTGTTGGACTGCAGTGGCAATCCTGGCATTCTCAGCTTGCTTTTCTGTCTTGTGAATTATTTTAGTAGAGCCAGTGGATAAGAATGAGTAATTATGGAGGTGTCATAGCAGAACCATAATTAGGATTGTATTGAGCTTTGCAGTTAAATTTTACGCCTAATGCTCCCCTGCTGTTCCCCATCAGTGCACCACATTTGAAGTACAGCTACAATTAAACCATCATAAAACAGAGTACACAACTAGACAAAATGATTAAAAGGAACCTGAATCCATGTGTTCTTAGTCTGGAATGACTTTCTTATGACTTTGGGTGTTCTTGCTGTAGGTTGTAGATTTCTAAGCACTTCAGTTTGGTAATTTCTCACTCTGCCCCTCTATTAATATTATAGTATGTCACCTTGGGCCCTATTATTTGTCCAATTGCAACATCCACTATGACAGAATAGAACTATAAATATTCCTGGCACTGTTTATGCTTGAATAGTTCAACATGCCTCAGATGCCTAGGCACAGTTTGTGAGCACAGCTATATAATAATCCATAGGATATAAAGCCAGTTTTCCTTTTGAAATATACATTGGGGTTTGTTTTCTTTAGCTTGGATATTCACATCAGTGTTGTTTTCCAGGAAGCAGGCAGAACATGAATGAGAAAGTCTCACTGTGCTGTTGAAGCTCAGAACACCTGCAAAAAACTGCTGGAGTTTGAAATAACCCCAGGGTATTTTTGACTTGTTCTTCTTTTATATAGCATTTGTTCATTTCTTTCTTCCCTGTGGTATTCTGCATACGGCATGAGGTAGCATCCATCTGATAGAATACAGACAAGAGGGAATGCATGGCTTAATTTGAGGGCTTAAATAGTAAATTAAACACCTATGTACTTATTGAATCAAACAAACTAACTAATGATTTGGATGTAGGGGTTAGGTTTTCAAGTCTGCTTCAAACATCTACATTCTTTAGCAAAGCATGTAGGGTTGGAGACATGCCCCAGATTATTATCAGGTAGCTCTGTGTGGGAGCTACCTGATAATAAATTCAGGTATTCAGAAATCCCTTTGTTTGGGTCCAGTGGTCATGTGCTGAATTGGCGTGGAAGAGTCCCAGTCTATATGTGTGTGTTTATGTGTTGTGTGTGCATTGATGTTGGAGATTGCCACCTTATTTGATGGCAGTGACAGCCAGAATCTCTCTGACTTGCCCTTTTCCAGGAACATTGCCTCACTGCTGGGATCTACTTCTGCAAAGTTATTGGGCTCCATGGAGCAGTAGCAGAGAGCCTGAGTTATACAGGAATTTGTGTTTGCTCATCTAATGAGACTGACATTTGTGGGCCTACTACAAATTAATGCAGCATTCTGATGCAAGGCTAAGCAGGGGTCCTAGCAGCAGGTTTTCCTTTTGTTTACAAGTTTTTCTGCTTGTAAAACCATACAGAGCATCCCTACCAGAGAAACTTATTCAAACTCAGTGAAGTTCTCATTTATAAAGACCTTACTTCAGGAGGAAGATGGGTTGCTATAATCTTTGCAGGCATGTGTCCTCTTCCAGAAAATATTTAATTGCTTGCAAATACTTTTGCTTTTCTTTGCTCTGAAGACTGCAATGCACTTCAGACAGAGAAATATATTTTACTCTAGGAACTTTCGCAATAAACAAAATGTTATTTATTCTATTTTTGTTACACTTTGCACTACAAAAGCATGAATATCTTTTAATAACTCATTAAACTGACAGTCATTACAGTAGATTAATTTAAAAACATTAGTGCAAACACTGTAAACTGCACTGAGGCCAAAATGTGTGCAATCACCAAAGCCTGCTAAAGAATGCCATCTAGAGGGCTTTGACAGTGCAGAAAGAACACTTTAATGTTTTCAGAGAAGCATCACTGTAATATCTCTGTAGGTGTTTTGTCTTAGCTGTATGTAATCTTAGTCAAAATTCAGCTTTCTGCATGAAGCCATGGGAAGCATGCATGTTTTGACTGGTGACAGGGAATAAGCTGAGGTTAGTCTCATCATTTTTCTGATTTGAAAAAGCAATTTAAAACAGAGTGCAGTTTACAGGTTCGAGTTTTTATCTCCTGTGTATGCAGCAAGACTTTCAGTTTTCATTCACTTCATCTTTTTGATGTAGAACATAAAATAGACTTTTCAGATGGTACTGCATAATAAACATTTGCATCATCCTTACAGTAGAGAATAATAGGTAAATGTCCTCTTGTGAATATAGGTGAGTGAAACTGCTGAAAACATGAGGAATAATTTTTCTTTCTACTGCTGCCTGTGTCTTAACACAGCGAAACAGAGCTTTATAATTCTGAAAGCAAAGAAATTTTGCTTGAAAATTAAAAAAAAAATAAAAACAGAGTGGCAATAATAGTGTCCATGAGGTTCATTTAGTAGAAAGGAATTCTGTAACAATCCTACAAGGTAACAAAAAACATATTCACATCTTTTTTTTTTTTCTTTCCATCAATTGTTCATCAGTTAAATGTGTGCGTTTCTTGCCAGGATGGCAATTAGCATTTCATTTATGTGACAGGGCTGTAGTCGTATCACTCCCTTAGAACCTGGGCAAATGGGCTTTGGGAATGCATTTTGCATGAGTAGATACAGCAGGAGGGTCAAGTAAGCATTAATTTTTAAATTTTAATTGAGTAATGTTGGTTATCCAGGGCTTTCTCATTAAAAAGATGATCCTGACCCTCTTGGTAAGGTGGGGAAGATTAACACTAGTAGTATGTATCCTACTCTGTCTTCCATAAACACCTGCTGGGTTACCTTTCAGATTGCAGTTTTCTCATCTTCATATTCTGAGCAAGACATAATACCCCGTAGCTCCTGGTGGTTCATTTCTGAGGGCAAAAGGAGGAGAGAGACTGGGAAATGGAAGCAAATGGCCTCTGGTTTTATTTTGAATGGGCTGAGAACTTAAAATGGCACAAAAGTGTGTGTGTGTCAATTTCCTTTTTATGTTTAAACGACAGGAAGGAACCAATTTGGTCCACTTTCAACTTTATTTTTAGAGTAAAATGAAAGCAAGTAGTCCCAGCAGGAATCTCCCCATGTGAATACAGGGAGGTTATACAGGGATATGTAGAGAGATCTGTCTTGGGCAAATCTGAGCTTTGATTTAAGTTTTAGATGTGCCTAATTGTGAACTGGTTTTACCTTCTCCTGAGGGGAAAAAATGGAGCAAAGATTGCCCATGGAAAGATTTTCTTAATTTCCTCTTTTCTTTCTCACTTTGTCTTCACTATAAATGATGTAGTTGAGTGCACCCATTATGGAGAAAGGACCAAATATTACATTCTGATAATAAATGTACAGTTGAGTCTGTGATGGAAATCCTTGTTGATATAAAGGAAGATTTCTCAGTGTGTCTTTGTAGAGGGAAAAAAAAAAAAAAAAAAAAAAAAAAGCTTTTCCACTTTCTGGAGACTCAGGCAGAAGGGAATAAATTGTGCTGGTTATTTAAGTCCAGATTTTTTGTCAGGAGAAAAATCAGTCTGAGACAGTAAAGAATAAGGCAGAGAGACACTCAGGTCTCCAGCAGCTCTGTGCTTTCACAGCATGGAAATTGGATTTGGTCCTCCCCAACCAGAGAAAGAAGCCTGTCTGTTTTATTGGTATTTTAAGGAAGCATAAGATTAGATGAGATTCCATGTGTGTACAGGCTTTCTTTTTTATGGATGATTCTTTAATATTTCCCTTCAATTATTACTTCAGCAGATCAGTATTGCAGAAGCTGCTGGTCAGAGGCTCCTGAAAGCAGCTGGCACAGAGGTAATTTCAGAGAGACAGGGAGTGATGTTCAGCCTTGGGTGGAATTGTGCTTGTGGATGTGCACATAAAGAGCCTGGGAAAGAGCAGAGCTGCTATCAGCTCCACAACCCAGATAGCAATATTAACAAGTAATTAAAACTTGATTCCCTCCTCCATCTTCCCCTGCACTGTTCCTTACCTACCCTTAAAAATAACCTAAAAACTGGTTATGAATATTAACCTTTCTGCTGCTACCTAGAAACACAACATGTGGTGGTGGATTAATAATTAAAATCAGGAAACTAAGAGCACAAGCACTCGAGGGAGTCAGCAGCAATAACATTATTGAAACAGCCAATTTAAGAGTCAGAATTTCTCAAATAATTTAAATGTTAACTTTTAAGATGACCTATAAAAGATCAAACAACATATAAATCATCAGCAACTACACCAACTTTTTGCATAATTGGAAGTTTGTAATTGTCCTGTTTCCCTGTTTCTCTGTGTTAGGAGAAAGAGCAAAGCCCCAGAATCTCAGAGACCTTTTTAGAGGGGATATACACAAACAAATGAGATTTGAGTAATTCAAGTAATATAAACACTGCAGCCAGAGGAGGAGAGGTGAGGGAAAAAAAAGATAAATTATTAGATGCTGAGTTCTGTGCAGCCAACATAAGATTTTTGCCTATAATCAGGCCTGCCCTAGTACGAAGGTGATCTAGATGTCTCTGTATCATGATATAATCACTGGTACACTTGAACAAAAACCAAACCTGTGCTGCAGGTTTTGTAGGGACTCCGGGGAGTTGCTAGCCTTCTCCTAAAGCTGTGGCTTGTTTATTTTTTAACCCAGGCATTTTTTTTTCTTTTTTGGTCACATTTCTTGTTTCGCTCAGATTTTCTTTTTGCCTCTTATTTGTTGAGGAGAATATCTTAGTCTGAACTACTGGCATTCTCCCAAAACAGTTTTTTCTCCAAGCCCTTCCTGGCTTTGCCCTTGGATCAGGCACCCAAAGCCCTTTAGACCTTGGGAAAAATCTCCTGTGAGACAGGTATGTGTCACAGTGGGTTCTAAACAAAGCAAATTAGTTCATACAAAAAGGTTGGTTTAACCTTCCTGCGTGGCCCTGACTTGTACAAAATAAATGAGAAAATCTGAGCTAAGATTTTCCTCTTTTCTAGCTCTGGGGATGTATCCATGACATTTCCTGGTAACAACTCATAGAGCTGTTGTTTGGTTTCTATTTCTTCCTCTTTTGTTTTCTTTTTTTTTGTTTAATTTAGGAATGGAGGTCATTGTCAAAATAACATTTTTTTTCTCTCTTTAGTTTTCCAGCTGCTGCCTCTTTGAATACCTATTTGCACTGAAGGGCCTCTAGATGTGCTTCAGAGGAAGCCTGCCAAAATTTCAGAACCCTGCTGTTTTTCAGTGAGGACAGACCACCCTCTCAGATACTGATCTCAGTAAAAGAGAGTTATTGCCATTAATAGTGACTAACAATGAGAAAAGCATTAAATCTCAGAGATCTAAAATGAAATAGATGAGGAGTAAAAAGCTTTCATGCAGTGAAATTTATTCCATGGATGTTAAACAATGAACTATTATATCTTCTGCATTATTCTGCTGAATATATATATTTTTCTGCATTATTCTTCTGAATATATCCTTCTGGTTGCATAAAGAAACAAGAAAATAGGGGACCAAGGGTTTCACAGCAAAGATCTGAAATCTTCATGAATGTTAAAAAAATGTTGTAATGTTTGCCTCCACTGTAAGTGCTGAATATTGCTCATTTTTCTGTTTATCTCTTTTTTTATTTATCTCTTCTGTCTTTTCCCCTGTCCAAATAGTCTTGCTGTTGTCACACTGATTGAAAGTAAGTTACCTTTTTCTTACCTGAGGTAAGTTCCTGTTGTCTGAGAAATGAAGGGCAGCACTGTGCATCATTTTGTCTGGAATCTTTCTAATTGGGACTCTGCCTGTGTGCCACAGGTCCTTTTGATTTTCAGAACTCCAGGAAGAAAATTTGATGTAAATCATAACACTGGAAGAAAAATATGTAAGTATGTGGGGAAAGTAGTTTTTTAAGTAGTTTGGGTTATGTAAGAATTTATAATAGAAAATAAAACCTTGAAAGTCTGCATTTCTTTTTCCCTCTTCATCATTCATGTGCTTAGTCCACTGGTAAAAGTATTAAGGGTCCAATTTCTAGTCTTTCTAATTTGAAGCATGCTGACTTTCCCATAGCCACACCATGCTTGTTAACTCCAAATGTTGCTGTAGCATCCAGAAGCCAATGTTATGATGTAAACCTTCTAATACACTCTGCTATATAGCAAAACAGGAAGATACAGTTTTTCCACTCCCCAAAGTCCCTGTCCTTCCCTATCTTTTGGAGGTAACTTAGAATATTAGCTATTCAGCTATGTGTGTATATCACCTCTCATCCACACACCTCCTCCTTGACCAACCATCATTGACTGTTTGAACTCTATGGCTGCGAGAGCAAATATCTGGCAATGCTTAAATGAATAAAACAGTTCAATGTGAGAAGGAGATAGAAATGTGAATTTTTGAAACTTGATTATTGGTAATTTAAGGGAGGCTGGAATACTCTCCACGACCTCCTTCAAGGTGCTTCTGATTGCCCTGCCTCTCTGCTCTACCTTCTTTTTCTGCACTGTATATTTTCTTCTCCCCCTGTTAGTCTGTTATGTCCTCATTTGTATACGGTGTGTTTTCCTCCCCTTTCCAGGAGTAGGCCTATTTCTTCCCTCATTTCCCTCTCCATTGCTCCCCCCCTTGCCTGAGATTTTCAATCATCACTTCGTGGCAGTGGTCTCTGAACCTCCCTGTGCTCACATTGCTGCACCTGCCGCGGAAAGAAAAACACATTACCTGATTCATTTTAGAAATGATTTTACAGTACGTCAAGATAAAAGGGCTTGGGGATATAAACAAGCTCAAAAATATTTTGAGATCAGGTAGACGTAATTAGAACACAGGCTGTTGATTAGATTGCTTTATTTTGCAACAATGCAAGTTTAATCATGTTGGAAATTGGTTACGGGATTTCTTGTGGTGATTAGATATTTCTATCATGTTTTAGTCTCCTTTAATTACACAAATAAATACTGGTTGTTTACTTTTGCAGTTTACTTTGTTTCTGTCAGTGTGCAGACAGTAACTAGGCCTGCTGCTCAGCAGCCACGCTGAGTGTGACCAGATTCCTCACGGCACCTGCTGGGAGAGGAGACGAGAGCTCAATGCTCTTCCTCCATGAGAGGATCGCTCACTAACTGCTTCCCAATTCATCCTTCTCCCTGATCAAAGCTCTGGCTCCCTCTGTCCAAAATTTCAGGCTCCAAAGTTCTTGTGACCTTGTCCAGTACTGGCTACACCAAAATACTCTTCTTGAGCAAAACCACAAAAACCAAAATAGTGCCTTGATGTGTGAATTGCAGTGGGCAAGTGCAGGGCCCTGTTGCTGTGTGATGTACTGAGCAGGGTCAGAACTCAGCCGAGATGTCTGGGACAGCCTTCCAGAGCAAGGTGGTGGCTGTAGAGATGGTCCAGGGGTGGTATTGCCATGGCAATGTGATGGCAGTGTTGAGGAACACACACATTTGTTGTTGAGGAACACACTCGGTGCAGGGAGCTCGGGGTGCAGCTGCAGATGGAGCTGCAGGTTCACCTCTGGGTGGGAGCCTGAGACAAGAGGCTGTGAACTGCACAGCAAAGGGCACAGGGACCTGTGGCACAGCCAGGTGAGGGACACAGAGACACAGCAGGAGCTGATGGGTCAGGAGGAAGAGCAAGACTTTGGTGCTCCTGGACCGTGAGGAGATAAGAGCCCAGGGGTTCCTTAGCTCAGGGTCCCTCCTTGGAGGCACCAGCTCAGGCTGTTTCTGTGTTACTGCACTGTGGATAAATGGCTTTATGGAGTGAAATATCTGAGACTCTGCTATGGAAATCCTGGGACTGAGCTGGTGAGGAAACCTGGTCTGACTGTGATGGTGTGCAGGGAGTCAGGCAGGGACCTGTCAGGTCACTGGAGCCACCCCTGTGAAGGGATGACAGCCCCAGCAGCGACAGTCTGTGACACTGGGAGTGTGGCTGGTGGAGAGTCTGGTGAATGGTCACACTGAGAAATTTCCTTAACAGCAGGACCTGAGTTTAAATGGCTATTTACTGTGCAGAGCTGGCCCAGCTCTTCCATCTCTGGCAATGGTCACATCCAGTCTGCACCCACACCATAATATGTGTGCCAGGCTTGTAAAAGTAGGTAAATAACTGACACAGGAAACAGCAGAAACATCTCAGCATCCTTCCATTCTTCCATCCCTTGGCTTGTGAGGCTGCAGTGTCCCTGAAGCAGAGGTTCCCTACTTCCTTGGCAGGGCTCCTTAGCTCCCTGCTGGGTTCTGTGCTGTGCCTGCCATGTGTGGCACCACTGGCTCCCAGGGGAGGGACAGCAGAGCTGTCAGAGCCCGGCCTTTGCTGCCACTGAGCAGAGCACGTGGCAGCAGGAGTGGCCAGGTTAGGCAGACCCAGGCTGCCATCCCCAAAATCAGGTTTTCTACTGGGGGCAGATCAAGGTGAAGCTGATGAGAGGTAAATGCTCCTCCTAGGCTTCTGCACAGAGCGTGTGAGAACTTGTTGTCCTCCAGCATGACAGAGGAAATTTATGGGATCCCAGGAGACTGAATGCACCAAACTAGGCCTGATAATCTTGTAGGAAAACAAATTCGTTGTTTCAGTTTTGAGCCTCCCACATTTTAAGCCTCTCTAATCAGCTTCTCACACCTACCTGGCCAGATTATTCACACTCTGCCTGGGCTTTCACTCTTGTACAGTTTCTATGGCATCCAATGCAACCAGGGGCTCAACAGATAACAATTATATGGCTTTATTGATATTTATATAACATATCATAACTATCCTCCCATAATTATTTCCCAATTACAGATAACTATTTTTGTCTTCTTCCTAGCTCTACTCTGATGTGTCAAATACAGTCTGCTTCAAAATTTGCAGGTACATGTTATCTTTCAGGTAGGCACCAAAATTTCCAACATTAATGTTCCTCTAACCTTAAGGAATGGATGACTTAGTATGTGGTTTTGCATTATTGAGGCTTAGGAACTATTCTGCATTTATCTGCCTGGCTAAATTCTATAAAGTAAATTTTAAAATGTGTTGTTAAAGAGATTTTTTTTTCTGCAACAGAAGTCTATTGAACTTTGGGCAATCCCTCTGTGTGCCATCCAGACTCCAATTAAAGGTGTAGGACACAGCAAAAAGCAGTATCTGTGTGTGTACGTATCCAGACAGCAATATTGTCCTCTTGGGGTATGTTGCAGGGGATGGAGAGTGTGACAGGTAAAGGTTTTTGTCTCTTTCCCCTGTAGATTGCTTTTCAGAACCTAATTCTAATGTTTACACTGGATTCAACTTCTGATGATATGAGAAACTGTTCCTGAAAATAGGTCAATATGGTGAGGAACTAAAGGGAGAATATTGAGAAGGAAATAGAAAAATTAATTGTATGATACCAAGAAGATAATGTTCATGAGAAGTCCAGAGAAAGAGATGATAGTAAAAAGATAAGGACTGTATTTGAATATGCAAATTTGAAACATGTGAAGACCGACAGAACAAAATAGAGGAGATCTGAATAGCAAAATCAAAATTTTGATTAGTTATTTCAACACATGAATAAAGAACATGGTCCTCATAAGGACAGCTCTATTACTTTTTCTATTAAAAAGTGAATGTTCTGTTCTGCTTCCTTACTTCTTTTTGTTTTGAATTGAAAGTTTTTTTGTGGCAATATTGCATTCTATTCAATCAAATCACTGTTGCCTTGGTCATGTATAACTCCAGAAACATCATCAGAATGTTCTGTAGCTCTTAAGAGTGTCTCTTAATAGTAAAGTTGCCTCTCAGAAAGAGTGATCTTAAATTCCTGGAGTGAATGCTCATATGGTGAAGTGGGCTTTGTGAACCAAAATAAATAACATGAGGTTCATGTCTCCAGTTTAATGTATTTACCTCTCTCTCCTAGGTCACCCTGGTTAGGAAAAAAACTGGTTCAAATTTGATGCTGTTAAAACTTTAAAAAATTTAACATAAAAAAAGAGAAGCATTTCTCCACAGTGAATACCAAAACATATTTGATTACACCACCTTAATGTAAGTTTGATAAACCAGTTTTTAGCAATGCCTTCTATATGATCTCTTAGCATAATACCTAGCAACTCTTTGACAGCATAATCCATAAAGGCAAAATAAGACATAAAATGTTCAGTACTCAGAAGGGATGAATACAGAGCATAGACTTCCTTCTGAGGTCCAAAGTGTCTCATGAGAGGAAGTATATTTAGATGCTTTATATCCATCCATAAAAGTCAGGATGCCTCATCTTTTCCCTTTTGAAACTGAGTATTTATCTCTTAACTAGATAAGTAATGTTTTGCCTAGGCCAAAGTCACAGAATGCAGAATTTCAGGGTCTGTGGGGTAAATTAGTTTTTACTAGCCCATCCATGCTTGGGTTAAGAGCACTGAGAGATGTGTGCAGTCTCTTGCAGGGAGGTGACAGGGACTGGCCGGGTACCACCAGCCCTTGAAGCTTCTCCTCCCTGCAGTCTCTGGTCGCAGCCTCAGTGTTTATCCAGGGACAGAGGTTCAGTGGGGTCAGTGATCGTGGAGGATGGTTTGCAGCACAAGAGCAGCTCTCACAGGACTTTTATCTACA